>NC_089580.1:35285259-35595773 GCF_019320115.1 Miscanthus floridulus | reverse complement strand
AGCTTTCTTCCACAAGGTCAGTAGTAGTGCGCCGGACAACCTGCTCTGCTACACCACCAAATCAAAATATTTTGACACGGCCCGTACCATCCTCAATCACCACACCTAGCTTGTAGCTGTGTTTGCATGGAAAACAATTACTAAGATCAGCTGACAGGCATGAATACGGGAAGGAAACCAATGGCGAGCAAGGGATACCTAGGGATCACTGTTGGCTGCATCTCATCACAGTTAGTACACTCGAGGCCATCAAAAGTTGGCTTTAGCCCTCATTTGCATGTAGCGCATCCCTTGTACCACCACCCATTCGAAACGTCAACTTCCCATATCCTTGCATCACAAGTAAAGCGTACACCCTAGAACATAACAAGGTTAAACTCCTCCACCATGCAACAATAGGCACAAATATGATGAGTCGATAGGAAGGAAGTACATTATTCTCATGAGGATCCAATGAGAGGAGCTCCAACACAGTCTTCCTATTAGAACCTGGGTCGTCCATAGTACCGGCTTCAGATGCACCATCTCCTGGTAGGAGCACGGCCTCAGAACCTCTCCCCTGTAGGCTGAGGACAGGACAAACTACATGAGCACACCCACACAGGCATGTGCATAACTTAACAAGAAAAAAGGTTGTGTAACAGGTTACCTAGCATGGAATGCATTGACCTCAGGTATGTCAATGTTCATGTACCATTTTGTTGCATCACCACTCCCACATGTTGCATTACCTAGGTTAGTATTTAAACGAGCAGATCAGGATGCATGATGGGCATAGTATTTAGCATTGAGGAACACGATGCTAACACTCACCCAAGTATTGCCTCACATGCATCCCAGCAAAAACTATTATAACTGGTTCATCTTTACCACAGTTTCAGCTAGGAACTCATCCTCAAAGGTTGTGGCATGCTCAGCCCATAAGGTTACTTGCAAAAGCCGGTCACTGCAGCATGGTGAAAGATCAGGAAAATAATAATAATTGCCAACAAATGCATAAGCAAATACGGAAACCAACCTTAAATCGCGTAGGTCCACCAAACGCCTGACAGTTGTCCCATTTAGACCACTAGACTGTATGACTGGTTGGATGACAGTAAGCTGTCCAATAACATCTGTTGAAAATTCCATCAACATAACATGGTATCAACATTACATCGCCAAAGAGGCTACGAAATCTGACCATGAGGCTCAGCACGTACCCACTAAACCATGGCCACCATGCTTGTCTCTTGCCCTGCGATCCAAGTCCTCAAAGGCCACGAAATTAAAAACATAGAGTGGAAGATTGTTGGATAGCTCCGTAGGGACATCCTCAACAACAGTCCATGGGGTAAACAAGATCGTGTGTGTGCTGGGCACATCATTGTACTTCCTTCCTTGCTTGCTAACTTGAAACTTTTTTATCATGTATGAATGCCCTTCCACTAGAGCATCAACGAACTTGTTGACGTCCTTCTGGGCAATGCAGGCTATGATGCCTACACCCTGATGCACAGAGATTCAAAAGTCCATACTAACCATGGAGTAAAACAATATAGGCACATGTGTCAGGTAGTCACCTGTTCGTCAACCAGAGCAAGTTCCATGGCAGTAGCACCATTTCCCTTAGAAGTCCTAGATGAGTGCCACATCCTAGCAACTCTAACCTTGATGCACCAATTGTGCCTTGTTGGATTAATATGGGATAGCAAGCTGTACTCCATCTGCAACAGAGGAGCATGGAAGGGGAACAGGAGTCAAATGAAACACAAAAAAATGAGAAAAATACAACAAACAATTGCAGGGGTGTATGGGTGACATGGAAGATGCCATAACAATTTGGACAGGTATGGAACACATATGGTAGTAGAGGAAACATTACCATAGGGCTTGGAGGATTTCTCTATAAACAATGTTCTCAGTGGTGTTGGAGTCTAGATCGATGTCATCATCAATTAGAACCCTAAGTCCATCTCTAGATGTGACACGCGATATAGCAACATAGAGCTGTCCATGAGAAAACACTAGACGGGGCAGGTATAGGCCAACACTATGCAAAGTCTGTCCCTGGCTCTTATTTATAGTCATTGCATAACATAGCCGCACTGGGAATTGGCGTCTGCTAAGTACAAATGGCCATTTAGTGCTAGATACGTGCAAGGAAATTCGAGGAAGGAGGACCTTATCACCAATATGCGAACCAGTTATTATCTGAGCTTCCAACACATGATCTCCTAGCTATGTTATTATAAGACGTGTACCATTACATAGGCCAGCACTCTGGTTTAAATTGCGCAGAAGCATTACGGGGGAACCAATCTTTAGAATAAGCTTATGGGGGGGATTCCTTTGAATTGTAGAGAATTTAGGAACTCAACGGGATAGAGCAGGTCCAAGTTACCATGATCCTTTGATGAATCAACCAAACTATCCGAGCTGAGGTATATCCTTTCATGGCCTGGGATTAAGGAAAGCACATGGGTATTAATTTCTTCAATGGTGTCATTTTTTGGAGCAACAATAGCCCGTTCCCTTAGATATACTGGGTCAGAATATGAGGTCTCTAGGTTAGGGTAAGTAGATCTCACAATGTCATCAACAAGAACCAATCCTTGGAATTAGTATATCGCGTGGTATCTCGATAAGGTCAGAACCTTCATCCTCATTATGGGCAGTACCTTTTGCAGTTCCATCACCAATGCTCAACACCCAATCATTGAACGATTTGATTTGTTCAGTTGGTAACCCAGCACTCGCCATCCCAAGCAGACATATTGATTGTAAGCCTCAGGATCCTAACATGGCTCCATAGGTAGGAGTTAGTAATGGATGCATCGACCGTATCTAATCTAGTACCACCCTCAACTACAGGCATCACTTGGCAGAAATCTCCACCAAGTAACACAGTTTTCCCACCAAACACCCTATGGAAGTTGGAAGAGTCTATTTGTCCAAGGATGTCACGCATGCTACGGTCTAAGGATTCAAAACAATGCCGGTGAGTCATGGGGGCCTCATCCCATATAATCAAAGAGCTCTAAACAATTAAGTCAGCAAGAAAAGAACCCCTTTTAATATCACACATGGACGACTCATCAATAACTATATATTTTAAAACGAGAATGCGCAGTACGGCCTCCAGGGAGCAAGAGTGAAGCGACACCAGAAGATGCTACAGCTAGGACAATATGCTTTTCTAGCGCAAACGTGAAATCAGCACATTCCAGAGAAATGTCTTCCTAGTTCCACCATACCCATACACAAAGAAACAATGCCCTGAATTTTCATAGACTGACTGCAGCACAACATATATATGTCTTTGCTCAGAGGTCAACTGGTTAGCAAGGGTATCATGCATGTGTCGGAGATTTGTAGAGTCATAAGCCAGCTCCTCAGCTAGTAATCTATTTTTCATCTTATTGCTAGTGCTAAGGTCAGGTTTAGGTAAACCATGATCTGTCATTGAAGCACCGTTTTTAACGAATAGGCTATCAAGCTCAATTAGGACCTGATTCTTTAGATGATGGTCAGGAACTCTGTAGTAAGGCAACTGCATTAGTTTCTTTATTTTATACTCTATATCATCAGTGAAATATGTGTAGAACTCATGGAATAGAGACGCTGCATCGCAAACAGAGCAAAAAAAATTATAGTAACAAGAAGCTATCGCATCTGAGCGGCTGAACCCCACATGGATGCTTCCCTTAGAGCCTCACGCCACTCACTATCGTCGCCAAGGAGGCCCATAGCCTCAGGCATCCTTGAATGTAGGATACAGGACACCACTAATCGTCCTAAGATCTTCATATGACGTAGCGCCCTTGACAACATTCAAAAGCATACGGAGGTAGTAAAGTTCACCACAGCTAGGGTTGATGTATATGGCTCTACTGATTTTCGTAGGTCCCTTGCGTGGATGCCATGCCTTGTCCTTCCTATTCCAAACCCATTTCGTGGGGAATTCTATGTATGTTAGCTCTCGGGCGCATGGGAATGTCCTGTTAGTAGAAAACCACTCAGACAACGTTGTCCACATGTGATGAGGGTCATCCACAATGTCAGCCAATGGTTGCCTAGCTGGATACACGACAATATTCATCCAAGGGAGATGCACAGCTAACCTCTCCACTGCAGGGGTTCTATAGTGTATATCAAATTCAAACATACGCCATATGGCTTCATGGGAGGATAGGTAACGGCAGTCAATGTATTCTTTAACCTCATCCACATCTACAGGCTGCCTCTGGGCATCTAGTGACTCCAACGGCTAGGAACCATTGGTGGTACCAATGGGAACATCATGTGAATTGCCATCGGGGACTTGGGTGCCAAATGATTCAATCACCGCTCTAGCACGATCTGGGCCCTTGGTAATATACTTAAATAGGTACTTGATGAGGTGTGTTTTATTGCACCACTCTACATTTATGTGTGCCACAAATCGCTTTAAAAGTGCCCAATTGTATGGAACAACCCACCTATTGTCAAGTCTAACCCCATACCGCTCCACAAAATGCCCAGTATCAGGACGACGCCTATACCGCACAAACCCATCCTCACCGACAAGTGTGTTTGTCTGGTAGTCTTTTGGAAAGAATTTAGAACACTTGCTATTTTTCATACATGGACATTTTTGGTTAATCTCGCCACAAGGACCATGCACCATAAATTCATCAACAAGGTTATAGCCGAGAAGATCCGATTGTTTATCTGGTACCTCTGCACATATGATTGAGTCAATAAAAGAGGGACGTGGGTCTCTAGTGTTACCTTGAAGCCAAACCAAGATATGGACGTGGGGTAGACCGTTTTTGGAATTCAACAGTATAGAGGACTGGAAAAAATTACAAATAACATCATTAGAACCAGACGTGCATAGAAACAACTAGTTTTTCAAAGCCAGGGGCAACCCTGGCACAAAAAAAGGAAGTGTACCTGCTTGTTTTCCCAAAATAAGTCCCTTTCTTCAGCTCAGAAACAAGTTCGTCCACCTTTAGCTTGAAGACTCGGCTAACTATGTCAGGTCTAGCATCAGACCTCTGCCCTGGAACAAACGCAAGAGCATCAGCTATTTCCTGCCACTTTGGATTACATGTAAAAGTAATAAATAGGTCCGGAGGACCATAGAATCAACAGATGGCCATGGCATCCTGGTAGTTCTGTACCATGTATCTTTTACTCCCCATAAAGCTAGCGGGCAAAATAACCCTTTTGCCAATGCTATTTCCATCCACATCACCCTTATGTAGTGCATCTTTAATGCCCTTGTACACCTTGGACCGCAAGTTTTTATTGTTCTTTACTATAAACCTGAGTCTGTTCTCCTCTATGGAGGCAAAGGCATCAACAATGTATTGCTGGAATAGCCTATCGCCACGTATCAGTGTTGTTGCCTCACATCTACGCTGTTGTAACCGAAAAATAATACTCAAGCATAGTAACCTCATCTCTAGTCCTAACGGGCAAGGTTCCTGATCGGCTATATTTAATTCCTAACTTGAACCCCTGCTCCCCATGAGGGAACAAAATTGGGTATTGCAGTGCCATATAGTTGGCATGTAGGTTGCTAATTCTTCTAAGCCCACCTCCTCTATCTTGAATGATTACATCGGGGGTCTTCTTCTCCGAGAAATCCCCCACTATCAAAGCAGCTATCTCTGTTCCTGTTGGCGCTATATTGGGGTGCGACCCTAGACCTATCGTGCAACAGCCTAAGCCGTAAAGATTGGCACTGCCCATGTCCCAAAAGGTCTCTAGCCACCCTAAATGATTTGACTAGCCCGTTAGACTCATCAAACATCCTTACCAGGCCCTCCACAATTGATCTGTCAACTTGGCTATCGCTATCACATTCTCTATCTCTATCGAAAATTGATATTCGATTCTGGACTTCGTTTTTAGTATCATAAATGTACAGCTGCGCGTACACCAGAGGTCTACCCTCATCTGGCAACAAAGACCCAATTTGATGATGAACCTGCCCATTAATTTTGAATACATATGGCCCAGGGCCCCTATTTATGCCTGTATCAATTTTGGCTCCCAGTGATATAAAAGCAAACATTGAATTATAAGAACGAATAGACTTGATAAAGTACTTAGATAAAACATCACCCCCTGGGTCCAATAGTTTATCCAGGAAAGGAGGGGGGCTTTCCTGAATGGCAAGCTGACCTTACCTCCCCTGCAGCAAAGATGAAACCGAACACACACTACTGCTTCACTGGATATGTCCTTTTAACACGTTCCTGATACCAGAACTGTGCACCACAGTACTGGCACTCGTGCGCAGGAGGGCCGTAGTACGAAGTCTGTTCCGCAGAGGATACTGCAGGAGGGACAAGAAACTAGATTAATCACCTGAGTATTGGCCTACACCAGCCCTCTAGCCCCAACACATCTTACACTGACCTGGACTGCTTTGCTGCCCAGCGCAGGGTCCTACGCAAGAAATACATCTCACATGTCAGGGACAGGCACATACTTGAACCCCTGGATAAAACTTACTATATTTATGAGTAAGGGGAAGCAAACAGGGCACCTTTCTTCTTTGCCTCCCTTATGGATCTACGAAGTGTCTGTCGCTCACGTATTGTCAGTCCAGCTACAGGTAGGACTGAAAACAAAAAAATATCCATTATATCCATGAGACGTAAAGACAATATTTGTATAATATGAGAGAGGAGGCACAATACAGCCAGACAAATCTATTTGTGTATGTGATGCTCTCTATCTACGCTTGGGGTCCCAGGGGCTCCATATAATAGTACCCTGTCCATGCATGCCAATGCCTAGCTCGACTAACATTCCATCCAGTGAAAAAAAATAGATTTATGTTTGATCCAACGGAAAACATTTTACGTTTATTAATCTTTCTAGAAACAGATACAACTCCAAGCGGCAAATTGAATCCCTCTGGAAATAGTTCCAACTCGACATGGCAATCTGTTCGTTCATCATGGTACAGTATAACACTAGAAAGTAAGCAGCTATGAATATGATATTATTTAGCATTTGATTAGTAGCCAAGCGAGACAAGGAGCTGGGAGCAAAGCATCATCACGCAATTTGGATGGCGGTGTCGTGTCTATTGGGATGGAGTTCGCAGTAGGAATAACAGGGAACCCACACTGATGGATCGAGGGCAGGAGGCGATAGATAGCCATTGAGGATAGATCCCCTCTCGGAGGGGAGGGGGGGATACGAACGCATACCAGGAAGGGCGGCGACGGGGGAAACGGGAGGACGCCGCTGCTGTAGGGTGGACCTAGAGCACGGCACTGGCACACACCCGGCGCGCCTCCTCCTACCATATCGTGGACTCGTTTGGCGGGGCGGCTGGCAGCCGGCGCTGTGGAGGTGGACCTGGAGCGGCACGGTGTAGGTCCAGACCCGGCGCGCCGCCTCCTACTACCATGACTCAGCCCTTCGCGAGATAGGCGGCCATTGCGGCTACTGCGACCGATCCCCTCGCCTACACCGAGAGGATAGAAGCCCGGAGCCAGGCTGGCGAGAGACGGGAAGGAGGATTGAGCTGGGGTTCGAGTTCGAGCTAGGAATTCTGGTCAGTGCGAGTACTGGGCTCCTGGCCCATCAGCAATTGCCTAATGGAAGCCTAGGGATGCGGGGGGCCCTTTTCGTTCCGGACAGAGGGACAGGCAACACGTACGCCAACCATGGATTCTTCTCAAAAACAGATATCTAATCACTTTCTCCCAAACGTTATGCTTCAAAAATGTTAATCAGGGTTCGTATAACACTAATCGAATGGCTAACAAGATCCAGGTCTAAAATTGACTCTTAATAAGGAACATTAGCTGCTTGTGAAGCAAATATAACGTCCGAGAAGTTTAAAAAAAGTAATAACGTTCGAGTAGCACTCAAATATGATCCAACGATACAGATTTAGTGCAGCAAGAAATTATTTTCAAATTATAAAACCACAGGATGGTAGACACAACACGAAAATAACGCGAGGCTAGGTAAGGGCACCCGGTGCTTGCCAGCCGCTCCCCTTGCCACGCCGCCTCTTTCCAGCCCTGGCTAGAAGAAGGCACCCTTTCCATTGACCATGTCTTATACCTGTACATACAGTACCATACAACAGGTATAAAAAATAAATATTTTAATTCGTCATTTTCTCATGGCTTCTATTCAACTTTCATAGGCTATTTTTAAAGGAAAAAGCCCCTCCCTCACATTTACTCTCCACAGTACACGTGGAAGTTCAAAAACAAATGATTTTAAAATGTACTCGAAGAAAAACGAGATGTTCTAGTAGAATTCCAATCGTTCAAAGACATAGCATTGCACATCAAATAATCACTGCGCACCATGATGTGTTAGTTACCACACGCTAGGCAACAAGGACCTTCACAACCAGATAATTGTAGTCTCTCAATACGCAACGAATAGCCTAGTGCTGGTGTATGGCAATGGCGATGTGGCTAGCCGAGGTGGTGATGACCGATGGCCTTGGAGTCCTTTATAAATAGTGAGGGACATGCACAGTAACTAGTGCAACCCTGAACCAACAGAGTAAGTACTAAGTACTCCCTCCGTACCATTAAAAGTATCGTTTTGGACTCCGTGCCATCTTGTTTGATTGTTCGTCTTATTCAAAACTTTTATATAAATATTATTTTATTTTGTTATGATTTATTTTATCATTGGAAATACTTTTAATAATGATCTAGTTATTTTATACTTTATAAAAAAAGGTTTCGATAAAACGAATAGTCAAACATGGTATCCCAAAATAAAAGACATGACTTTTAATGGGACCCAAGGGAGTAGTGCATAGATGGTAGCACAGGGACAAGACAAAGAGCTTTAATTATGAGGCTTCACCACATCAAGATACATCACATCATGTGGTCCAGCAGAGGTAAAAAGGCAAGAAAAAGAAAAGTGCAATAAATCATGGCTCAACAAGTATACAATTCTGTAGGTGCTGGCACATCAATTCAAGTAGGATCTAAGACGGAGGCACCCTACCTTGGAGTGAACAAGGAGATGGAGCTCAGAGCAGACAACTACACGTGCTAAACAAGGAAGACGTCTGTCTATCCAGTCTCCTCTCATAACTATTTATAGTAATAACTATGGATCACAGGGACACAGTTCTGCTGCGTGCTGGCACATCAAGTGAGGGCCAAGACTGAGGCAGGGCACTTGCCATGGCTCACATCGGTGCATGCATCAATCGCTGAACTAACCAGGCTCTAGCATGCAGCATCAAGGCACATCAATTCAAGTAGGATCTAAGGCGGAGGCACCCTACCTTGGAGTGAACAAGGAGACGGAGCTCAGAGCAGACAACTACACGTGCTAAACAAGGAGTCTCCTCTCATTAACTATTTGTAGTAATAATTATGGATCAACATGGACACAGTTCTGCTGCGTGCTGACACATCAAGTGAGGGCCAAGACTGATGATATGAACCCGCTAGGGTTTATGGACGATCTTTCGATGAGAGGCGTGAGATCACTCGATTTGGTGGATGGAGATGACGTTCACGGCCCGACTACAGCCTTCCAAGACTGCGCCTTAGCAACCGATACACCACCTCCAAAGGCCGTCACGATCTTGTGGAGCGCGACAACCAGCCACTAGGGCTCCCGTCCTGCAAGCAATCGAAGAACTAGCAAGAACAAGGAAACAAGCACTGAATTTGCAAGATGGAATTGAAAGCCTCAAACTGAATCTTATTTTGAGTGGGGTTCCGAAGACAAGGAGACGGGCGGCTGGATCAGCACGCGCGCCTACAAGCAAGTAGCAAAGGCTTAAACTTGATCTAAACAAAACCCAAGTGTTCCTGGTGGCGGCTAAGGGGTATATGACGTGTGGAGGACGACCACAAGAGAGTTTGGGTCGTGCTCCAACCCTAGAACGCGTCCCTACTGGACTCTAAACGATACAAGCCCATTGGGCTAACTTAAGGTGGCGCAGCACCCTGGACAGAATAGACCTCTCGGTGATTTTTGGGCTATTGACGCCGTTTATGAGCAGGTATGAGTATGAGGTCAGATCCGTATGAAAGTAGACTTTATTAGCTTTCCAACAAGTCCAGAATCACCCCAATCCGACTCCGTATGTAACCGTGGCGACCGTCGCAAGTTGGAGGTGTGCTGCAGTCCGAATCCAGCCTACGCGAGTCCTTTTCCCTTCGGTCTTCTCCTTGATTCCTAATCAAAACAAGAGTGCACGTGTCTCCAAGATCTAAACAGGATGGACAAGAGCTCAAGAAGGAACTCACTTGATGATTAAGTGTTCGAGCACGAGCACGGGTAATAGGACCAACAGGTGTCGGAGTGGACGGCGTGGATGTATGATCGGTGTTGATGTCCTCATCAACTGAGGCAGGCACCTTGTCATGGCTCACATCGATGCATGCATCAATCGCTAGACTAACCAGGCTCTAGCATGCAGGCATCAGGAAGAGGGAGCTCAGAGCAAACAACAAGCTCACACGTGCACTATATATATATAGTATTACTATATGGTACCTGGGTACCAAATAGCTATTCAAGTACCCAGCACCGTCCACCGTACATGCTATCAGGCCCCACCCTTTCGTTCAGCCTCCCAGGCCCGGCCCAGCTTTTTTTCCTTACCGAGCTCCTGGCCAGCCGATGTGTCAAGGTTCCCCCCCGTTCTTTGCAATTGTTTCTATTCCAATCCGCATCTGCTCAGCCGACGCCGTAGTACCGCACCTAATCCAGTCGGCACCGGCGCTTGCCCCCGCCCCTCGCCTCATCGGTTCGGTGTTTCGGATCTCGGCGGCGGCAGCTCTCAGTGCCAGCTCCTCCTCCAGCACCTTCTTGTTGGAATGTAATGGGCTCGTGGGCATGTCTACCATGACTCCCCACCTAGCCTATATATGTACACTGATCTTGCCTGAGTAATACATGAGTATTCCCTAATTACACTCTTTCATGGTATCATGAGACGGTTCGCTTCCATGGCCTCTCGCTTCCGCAAACCCTAAATCGCGCCGCCGCCGATCCTCACAATTGACCGGCTGGCCGCTACCTGCCGTCGCTGGGGTGCTCGTCACTCGCCGGCCTGCCATCGCAGAGCCACGCTCGCCGACCTGACTCGCGCGATTAATTCTCTCGCGCAGTCATCTGCCCGTGCGTTCGATTCGCCGGTACTGCACGGGTACACCCGTGTGCGTGATCTCCTCAGCGCACAGCCGCCGTCAGCCGCCGGGTGCTCATGTACGTGAACGCATCAACGCATCCAGGCCTGATCCTGATCGTCATTTGCAGCAGGCCCGATCGTCATCGCACACCTGGCTGGATCGGGATCGCACACGTTTGCTGCAGTTTCGTCCGACGCTTTACACCAGGACGCCCACCGCCAGGACCAGACCAGATTGCGTGACCCAGATCACGCGGGTCTCGTCCTTCTCGTCGCCAGCCGCCAGGAAGGCCCGCGTCCTCGCCATGGCGGAGACCGAAGAGGAGCGCCAGGCGCGCATCACACGCGAGCAGGGCCGCCGACCGCCCTCGACAGGTACGAGGCCGACCCACGCCGACATCCACGCCGCCGCCATCGTCGTCCTCAACATCAAGGTGCTCATCCCCGTGATCCTCGACCGGGCCTCCAACAACTACACCCGCTGGCGCGCCCTCTTCCTCGTCGTCCTGGGCAAGTATGCCCTCAACTGATCACTGTTCTCACCGACGTGGTCAACGACGACCGGCCAGCTTGGGTGCAGCTGAACTGCACCGTCCTCACGTGGATCTACGGCACGATCCACCCCGACCTTGCAGCAGTCGACGATTGTTGAAGGAGCCGAACACCCGCGTCGCTTGGGTGCACCTCGAGGATGAATTCCTCGGGCAGCGCGAGTCACGTGCCCTGCTGCTGTCTGTGGAGTTCCGCACTGTCAGACAAGGGTCGTCTTCGATCACGGACTTCTGCCGCAAAGCTCGAGAGATGGCCGCCGCTCTCCGCGACTTCGGCGACCCCGGTCGGCGAACGCACCCTTGTCCTCACGCTCCTCCGCGGCTCAGCGAAAAGTTTCGTTCCCATGGTGATGAACATCAAGCTACGGCAGCTGTTCCCCACCTTCGCGGAGGTGCGCACCCTCTGCTGCTCGAGGAGATTGACACTCAACGACATCGCTGGCGACACCGGCGGACAGTCTACCACCACGCCGCCTCCTGCGCCCACGGCTCTCCTCACCGGCTCGTCCTCCACTACTGCTGCCCCACATGGCCGTGCCCCCGGCGGTCCACCCTGCCCACACCGGCCAAGGCGGTGGTTCAGCAGGCACCCAGGGCCAGGGTCAGCTCCGGCCGGCGCCGTGGCCACGGCGGGAACAAGCAGCAGCAGTCACAGCAAGGGCAGCAGCCCTCCAGTGCGCCCTCATCCCCCCGCCGATGCTCTACAACCCGTGGGCGGGCACGGTTTGCAGTTTTGGCCGCACCCCCCCTCCCACCAACGGCGCCCATGGCCGCGCTTACGCCCCTCCTCCGGTGGCCTTCACGGCCTGTACCCCCCAACTACCACAGGGCTACGGCTTCGGCGCTCCACCAGGGTTCGGCGCAGGATACGGCTACGGGCAGCACCGACCCACTACGCCACACACCGTCGTTACCGTAGCAGCAGGCATGGAGCCCCATGCACGGGGGGAGCTTCAACACGTCCACCCTCTCCAGCAATTTCAGCCACCATGACGCTCACTCCTCCCGGGTCGGCGAATGGTATGTTGATTCAGGTGCCGGCTCCCACTATGGTCAACAACGCTGGTATACTCTCCACCTCTCACCCTCCTTTGTCATCGCATCCTTCATCTATCATTGTTGGTAACGGGGATTACTTCCTGTTTACTTCCGTTGGATCACACTCTTTTTCTACATCGCGACGTCCATTAGTTCTTTCTAATGTTTTAGTCTCACAAACATTATTAAGAATCTAATTTCTGTTCGTCACTTTACTACCGATAATAATTGTTCTATCGAGTTTGATCCTTTCAGCCTTTCTATGAAGGACCTTCAGACACGGAGCGTGATCGCCAGGTGCAATAGCACGGGTGATCTATACCCGTTTTTCTCGCCAGCACCACCCAGCACCACCGCCCTCACTGCTGTTGCATCCTCCCACCACCCTATGGCACCGTCGTCTCGGTCATATCGGTCATGAGGCTTTGTCCAAACTTCTTAGTTCCAATGCTATTTCATGTAATAAGCGCCTTGATAGTCATGTTTGCCACGCTTGTCAGCTCGGCCGCCATGTGCGTCTTCCTTTTAGCTTGTCAAACTCTCGTGCGCCAAACCCATTTGATTTAATTCATTGTGATCTTTGGACATCCCCAGTGGTTAGTGTGTCTGGTTACAAATACTATCTTGTTATTTTGGATGATTGCACACATACACTTGGACTTTTCCCTTACGCCTCAAGTCGACACTTTCGGTGCTCTAACTCACTTTTTCTCGTATGTGCTCACCCAGTTCGATTCCTCCATCAACGCAAGTCCAGTGCAACAACGGCCGCGAATTCGATCATTCTTCGGCCCGCACGTTCTTCCTCACTCATAGAGTCGTTCTTCGCATGTCGTGCCCATACACCTCACAGCAAAATGGGCGGGCTGAGCGCGCTCTTCGCACTATCAATAATATTGTGCGCTCCATTTTATTCCAGGCTAGTCTACCTCCGGTTTATTGGGCTGACTCCTTACAACACCGCCACCTACCTTCTCAATCGTCATCCCACAAAGCCTTAGACGGCCGCCACCCCCCCACTTTGCTCTATATGGCACGCAGCCCTCTTACGATCATCTTCGCGTCTTCGGCTGCGCCTGCTATCCTAATTTATCACCCACAGCTCCACATAAACTTTCACCTCGCTCCTCTCTGTGCGTGTTCCTGGGGTACTCTTTCCGAACACAAGGGCTATCGGTGTCTTGACCTCATTCTAACCGTATCATCGTCTCTCATCATGTCACATTCGATGAGACGGTGTTCCCCCTTCGCCGACTATGTCTACTTCGCCCCAGGATCAACACCGCACTTGATTTTTTGGATGCTGCTGATGATTCCTCTTACCCGTCGGGTCAAGAGCTGTGCTTGCAGGTACACGACTACCCGGCGGCATGGATGCCGCCCCGGGAAGCAATGGCGGCCCCCGGTCCAACCAGCCTGGGCGGCACTGCTGGCCACAGCCCCAGGTGGCACTGCTGGCCCCGCCATGGGTGGCACTGCTGACCGCCTGGCCACGGGCGGCCACACGACCGACGCAGGCGGCACTGTTGGCGGCACTGCCGACCCCAGCCCGTCTCACCGCCTGGCCACGGGCGGCCACGCGACCGGCGCTCTAGGACCTTCCGGTGCTGCTGCCCCTATGGACCCTTCGTCCCAGGTTGCTGCCAGCGGCGCCGGACGTCCCACCGGCCGCACCCACCACCACAGCGCCCCAGCCAACCACGCCCGTCGTTAATGCGCATGGCATGCGCACGCGTGGGAAGGATGGCGTCCGCCACCCCGTCGACCGTCTGAACCTCCACGCGGCGACACTTTCTCCGGTGCCCACATCCGTCCGCACCGCCCTAGCTGACCCTGCCTGGCGCCATGCCATGCAGGAGGAGTTTGATGCTTTGCAGGCCAACAACACCTGGACTTTGGTGCCACGACCACCTGGAGTCAATCTTGTTACCGGCAAATGGGTGTTTCGTCATAAGTTCAAGTCTGATGGCTCTCTTGACCGCTACAAAGCTCGGTGGGTGCTTCGCGGTTTCACACAGCGTCCAGGCATTGACTATGATGAAACTTTCAGTCCTGTGGTCAAGCCAGCAACCCATTCGGGCAGTTCTTACTTTAGCACTCTCTCGTTCATGGCCTATCCATCAACTTGATGTGAAGAATGCATTTCTACATGGCACCTTGACTAAGACAGTGTATTGTGCTCAAGCCGATTGGATTTGTTGACTCCTCTAGCCCAGACTTCATGTGCCGTCTGAACAAGTCTCTCTATGGTTGAAGCAAGCTCCACGGGCCTGGCATCATCGCTTTGCCTCTCATATCACCTCTCTTGGTTTTATTGAGGCCAAGTCTGACAGTTCATTGTTTATTATTGCCAGGCTCTGATATGGCGTTCCTGCCTTCTATATGTTGATGCTATTGTTCTGACTGCTTCCTCAGTGAGTCTTCTTCAACGGATTCATCACTGCCCTCCGCCAAGAATTCTCCATGAACAGGACATGGGAGAGCCCCTCCATCACTTCCTTGGAGTCAGTGTTGCAAGCGCCAGAATGACAGCTTGTTTCTCTCGCAGCGTCAGTATATGTTGGATATCCTGGAACGTGCTGGTATGCTCAACTACAAGCCGTGCAGCACCCCTGTGGATACTCATGCCAAGCTCTCTGCTGATGGTGTCACAGTCGCCGACCCCTCACACTATCGCAGTATTGCTGGTGCTCTTCAGTATCTCACTTTCACTCGTCCGGATATTACATATGCTGTTCAGCAGGTCTGCCTCTACATGCATGACCCTCGGGAGCCACATCTGAGCGCTATGAAGCGCATTCTGCGCTACCTTCAGGGTACTTTGAACCTCGGTCTCCATCTTCACCGGACCTCACCAGCTGATCTGACTGTCTACACAGATGCTGATTGGGCGGGATGTCCTGACACGCGCAAGTCTACGTCTGGCTATGCGGTGTTTCTCGGGGACAATCTCATCTCTTGGCCGTCTAAACGTCAGCCTACAGTGTCCAGGTCCAGTTCTGAGGCAGAGTATCGGGCTGTGGCAAATGGTGTTGCTGAGGCTTGCTGGTTGCGACAACTTCTGCAAGAGCTTCACCATCCTCTTCGCCGCGCCACCGTGGTCTATTGTGATAACGTCAGTGCCGTCTACCTCTCCACCAACCCGGTTCAGCATCAGTGAACCAAGCATATTGAGATTGATCTGCACTTCGTCAGAGAGCGAGTCGCCCTCGGTGAAGTCCGTGTTCTGCATGTTCCTACTACATCGCAGTACGCCGACATCTTCACCAAAGGCCTGCCGACGTCAGTCTTCACGGAGTTTAGGTCCAGTCTTAATGTTCGCGTTGCTCCCAGTTCCGACTGTGGGGGAGTGTTTGGAATGTAATTGGGCTCGTGGGCCTGTCTACCATGACTCCCCACCTAGCCTATATATGTACACTAATCTTGCCTGAGTAATACATTGAGTATTCCCTAATTACACTCTTTCACTTCTCACCATCGCCCTCGCCCGCGAGCGGATCAGGCGTCGCGGCGAGGCGGACCGTGGACGTGGCCCCGAAGGAGCAGGAGGTGTCTTGCCCTTCCGGCGACGATCGCTGCTGCTGGCAACAACCATCGCGTCAGTTGCACTCGCGCTTCCGCTCTACCTCGTCCTCGTCCTACCCGAGGCTACGCCTGCGCAGTCCTACGCACGCCGACCCGGACACTGTCGTCGAGGTGAGCGGCCCTCGCCTTTGCACCTCCTCATCTGTGTTTTAATTTTTGTGTTCGTGCGGGATTGGAAGTGTTGCGCGTTTCGGATTGGGGAACGGTGGACTTGGTGCTTAACTGATTTCCTCACCACTGTCGTGCTTAGTAAATTGGACGGGTGTGATAGACTGTTTAGCCCATTTGTGGATAGATAACCTATGGGTCAGTGATCAAGTTGACGCATGAGAGGACCAAGTTTTTGCTGCATTCACGATTGTGCCCTATGGATTTTGCAGCAGCCAGCAGTCGGTCACCAGCTTCCCCAATGTCGACGACGCCAATAGCTATTGGGATGTTTGTCTCCTACTATTGACTCATCAAATCAATATGATCATTTGCATACCAGCTGGAGCCTTATTATATCCATTCTTTTTCTGCAAGAGAGCAGCAGCTCCATTGCATTCAAAATTCTAGCATTCATGTTATATAAGTTTTTTCATCACTTAGCCACGGCCAGCTGTTGGCTCTTTCAGCTCTCTGTATGGTAGAATGCTTTTGTGCACTTGATAGATGTCATGTGGGGCCACAGCTACCACCGTCGCAGGCGCAACCGCGACGTGAGGCGGGCCGCGGAGCGCGCTGAGCGCGACGCCCAGGCCAGCACGCGCGATGCGCAGGGAACATCCAGTGGCTAGGATAGAAAGAAGGAAGATTTGATTTGCTATCTTTCCCTAGAATCAAGGATTAGTTAGTTTCCTTTTCAACAGCCCGAGAGGCTATATGTATGGATCAAAGGCCATTTGATAGAAAAAGAAAGATCAGTTATCCTAAAACCTCCCTCTCTTCCCCAAAGACTCTCAAGCCCGATCACCGTGAGGGGTATAACCTCCAGATCGGAAGACACGGCTGACGGCTACGATCTACGTAGCCGCGGGCCGCCTACCCACGACCTCCAGGCCCTTGACAACCTGGTATCGGCTACCAGACGATCCTCCTCCGCTACACCTTCCACCGCCGCCGCGCCATCTGCCCTCCACGCCCAGCCGCCACCACCACACTCCCCATCCGCATCCACCGCTACTTCTGTCGCCATGGCAGAACCCACGCTTGCTGATCTTCTTGCCCAGATGCAAGCCATGACCGCCGACCTTGCCGCGCTGAAGACCGACATGGCCTCCGTGAAGGCACAGTCCGAGTCGTCCGGATCAGGGGGCGCCGATGGCCACCGTCAGCTCGGGCCGCGCGAGCAGGAGTTTCACCCGAAACACAAGAAGTGGGATTTTCCCCGCTTCGACGGCACCACCGATCCGATGCTCTTCATCAATAAGTGCGAGGCCTATTTCCGCCAACATCGCACCACGGTCGACGAGCGCGTGCTCATGGCGTCGTACCATCTGGACGACGTCGCGCAGCTCTGGTTCATCCAGCTGCAGACGGATGACGGCACGCCCAACTGGAGCCACTTCAAGGATCTCCTCAACCTGCGGTTCGGCCCTCCCCTCCGTTCCGCGCCCATGTTCGAGCTCGCCGAATGCCGGCGCACGGGCAACGTGGCGGACTACTCCAACCAATTTCAGGCTCTCCTTCCGCGCGCGGGCCGGCTCGAGGAGTCGCAACGCGTCCAGCTCTACACCGGGGGCCTTCTCCCACCGCTCAGCCACGCCGTCCGGCTGCACCACCCGACCACCCTCGTCGAAGCCATGAGCCTGGCGCGTGAGGTGGAGATGATGGAGGCCTTCCGTCCGCCGCCGCCACTGCCTTCCCGAGCGCCCCCAGCGCGGCGTTCTGCCCGCCCCGGCGCCACGGCCGGCGCTACCGGCCCCCCAGCAGCCCCTGGCGCTCCCGGCGCCACCTGTAACCGGACAGCAGGGTCGCGGCGAAGGACCTCCACGTCGACTCTCCCCGGCTGAGATGGCGGAACGGCGCCGCCAAGGCCTCTGCTTCAACTGCAACGAACCATACACCCGGGGCCATAACCGCTTCTGCAAACGCCTCTTCTTCGTCGACGGGGTGGAGGTCGATGACGCCGTGGACGCTTCGGAGCCAGCTCTCGCCGCGACGGAGGCACCAGGAGCCGAAGCACCCTGCTACTCCCTCCATGCCGTCGCTGGCGTTCCTGTCGCGGACACCATCCAGATCACGGTGTCCGTGGGGGCGGCCTCCCTCCTCGCCTTGCTCGACAGCGGTTCCACGCATAGTTTCATCGGCGAGGACGCGGCGCGACGTACCGGCCTGCCGATCCAGGACCGGCCACGCCTGACCGCCACGGTCGCCAACGGCGAGCGCGTGGCCTGCCCGGGCGTCATTAGGCACGCCCCCTTCTCCATCAACGGCACAGCTTTCCACACCGATCTCTTTGTGATGCCTCTTGCAGGGTACGAGGTTGTGCTGGGCACCTGCTGGATGGGCACACTCGGTCCCATCGTGTGGAACTTCGCGGATCGCGCGATGTCCTTCCACCAAGATGGCCGCACCATCACGTGGGCGGGCGTGCCGTCCTCGTCCACCGCCAGCCTGCGCACCATCGCGGCGGCCAGTGGGACGCTCCTGGACGAGCTCCTGACCGCCTATGAGGACGTCTTCGCCACACCTTCGGGCCTGCCGCCACAGCGCACGCGGGACCACGCCATCGTCCTCAAACCCGGCTCGGCCCCCGTCGCCGTGCGGCCCTACCGCTATCCCGCGGCACACAAAGATGAGCTGGAGCGCCAGTGCGCCGCCATGATTGAGCAGGGCGTCGTTCGTCGCAGCGATTCGCCTTTCTCCTCCCCGGCCCTCCTCGTCCACAAGGCCGACGGCTCGTGGAGATTTTGCGTCGATTACCGCGCCCTCAACGCGCTGACCGTCAAGGACGCCTTCCCTATCCCGGTGGTGGAGGAGCTCCTCGACGAGCTCCACGGCGCGCGCTTCTTCACCAAGCTCGACTTGCGCTCGGGCTACCACCAGGTGCGGATGCGCGCTGAGGACATCCACAAGACGGCGTTCCGCACCCACGACGGCCTCTACGAATTTCTGGTGATGCCGTTCGGGCTGTGCAACGCCCCGGCCACGTTCCAGGCACTGATGAACGACGTCCTCCGGGCTTACCTTCGGCGGTTCGTCCTAGTCTTTTTCGATGACATCTTGATCTATAGTACCTCCTGGGCAGATCACCTCCGCCACCTGCGCATCGTCTTCGAGCTCCTGCGCCAGCACCGCCTGTTCGTCAAGCGCTCCAAGTGCTGTTTTGGTGTGGACGTCGTTGCCTATCTGGGCCACACCATTTCAGCAGCCGGCGTCGCCATGGACCCCAGCAAGGTCCAAGCCATCCACGAGTGGCCTCGGCCCCGTTCCGCGCGGGCGGTCCGTGGCTTCCTTGGGTTGGCGGGCTACTATCGGAAGTTCGTCCACAACTACGGCTCCATCGCCGCGCCCCTCACGGCGCTCTTGAAGAAGGACGGCTTCACTTGGGGGGCTGCCGCCGAGGAGGCGTTCGGCGCACTCAAGGCCGCAGTAACTTCGGCGCCGGTCTTGGCCTTGCCGGACTTTACCAAACTGTTCGTGGTGGAGTGCGACGCGTCGACATACGGCTTCGGCGCCGTCCTTTTGCAGGAGGGCCATCCCATCGCCTTCTTCAGCAGACCGGTGGCGCCACGACACCGCTCCCTAGCGGCGTATGAGCGGGAGCTCATTGGCCTCGTGCTCGCAGTGCGGCACTGGAGGCCATATCTGTGGGGCCGCTACTTCCTCGTCAAGACGGACCACCATAGCCTCAAGTTTCTGCTGGATCAACGCCTTGCCACCATTCCCCAACACCATTGGGTTGGCAAGCTGCTCGGCTTCGACTTCGCCGTCGAGTACAAGTCCGGGGCAACCAACGTCGTGGCGGACGCCCTCTCGCGTCGCGATGCTGAGGAGGACAGCATGGGCGGTCTCCGCGCCATCTCGGCACCGCGTTTTGACTACATCAGCCGTCTCCGCCAGGCACAGGCCGTCGACCCTGCCCTGGTCGCGATCCACGACGAGGTGCGCGCAGGCTCCAGAACCGCTCCATGGGCGGTCAGGGACGACATGGTACTCTATGACGGGCGCCTCTACATCCCGCCTACATCGCCCCTGCTCCAGGAGATTGTTGCTGCGATCCATGACGATGGGCATGAAGGCGTTCAACGCACCTGGCACCGGCTGCAGCGCGGCTTCCACTTCCCCAACATGCGCCGCATCGTCCAGGACTTCGTGCGGGACTGCGCCACGTGCCAACGATTCAAGTCCGAGCATCTACGGCCGGCGGGTCTCTTGCTGCCCCTCCCAGTGCCCTCTATGGTTTGGGCCGACATAGGGCTGGATTTCATCGAGGCGCTGCCTAAGGTCGACGGGAAGTCGGTCATCCTCTCCGTCGTCGACCGCTTCAGCAAGTACTGCCACTTCATCGCACTCGGCCATCCGTATACCGCCGAGTCCGTGGCCCAGGCTTTCTTCACCAACATCGTCCGCCTCCACGGGATGCCTCAGTCCATCGTCTCCGACCGGGACCCGGTGTTCACGTCCGTCTTTTGGCGTGAGCTCATGAGACTCATGGGCACCAAGCTGCACATGACCTCCGCCTTCCACCCCCAGTCGGATGGCCAAACCGAGGCAGCGAACCGCGTCATAGTCATGTATCTCCGTTGTTTCACAGGAGATCGCCCTCGCCAGTGGCTCCGGTGGCTGCCATGGGCAGAATACGTCTACAACACGGCCTTCCAGTCGTCGCTTCGGGAGACGCCGTTCCGGGTGGTCTACGGCCGCGACCCTCCGACCATGCGCTCGTATGAGCCGGGCGAGACCCGTGTCGCAGCTGTGGCCCGCGACATGGAGGAGCGCGAGGAGTTCCTCGCCGAGGTCCGCCATCGCCTGGAGCAAGCCCAGGCGGTGCAGAAGCTGCACTACGACCGCCATCATCGCCAGGTCGCCTACGCCGTGGGCGATTGGGCCTTGCTGCGTCTTCATCAGCGCCAGGCGACGTCCCTCCCCCGCACCACGGGCAAGCTGAAGGCCCGCTACCTGGGGCCCTACCGGGTCATCGAGAAGATCAATGAGGTCGCGGTGCGGCTTGAGCTCCCTCCGCAAGCCCGTATCCACGACGTATTCCACGTCGGGACCCTCAAGAAGTTCAGTGGCACTCCACCGGCCACCCCACCTCCTCTGCCGGACATCCAGCATGGCGCGGTGCTTCCAGCTCCCGACCGAGTCACTCAGGCTCGCCTAGCACGTGGCGTCACCCAGGTCCTGGTCTTCTGGCGCGGCGAGCCTGCTTCTTCGGCCTCCTGGGAAGACCTCGACGCTTTCCGCGCTTCATATCCAGATTTCCAGCTCGAGGACGAGCTGGGTCTCGAGGGGGCGAGAGATGTCATGTGGGGCCACAGCTACCACCGTCGCAGGCGCAACCGCGACGTGAGGCGGGCCGCGGAGCGCGCTGAGCGCGACGCCCAGGCCAGCACGCGCGATGCGCAGGGAACATCCAGTGGCTAGGATAGAAAGAAGGAAGATTTGATTTGCTATCTTTCCCTAGAATCAAGGATTAGTTAGTTTCCTTTTCAACAGCCCGAGAGGCTATATGTATGGATCAAAGGCCATTTGATAGAAAAAGAAAGATCAGTTATCCTAAAACCTCCCTCTCTTCCCCAAAGACTCTCAAGCCCGATCACCGTGAGGGGTATAACCTCCAGATCGGAAGACACGGCTGACGGCTACGATCTACGTAGCCGCGGGCCGCCTACCCACGACCTCCAGGCCCTTGACAAATGATGGTCCAATACAAAACCTTCCTTCAAATTATCTTGGTCATCCTTGAGAAAACTTCCAACATTACCACCAGGCTGCCAGGGCTCTGATTCAGTGTCAGAGGTCTTCAGCTCACCGTATGCAACATAATTGATCTCATCAATACTCTGTTGGTCTCTTGAAACAACTCTGCAAATCCCCTCGATGCCAATGCCACTAGCTTTGCTTTGAAGAACCACAAAAGGATGTGACTTAACTTGCAATGGTCTTGAGCAACATGAACATAGAGTGTCCTTCATGCCTGGTGCTTCAGTTGCATTATTCCTCAAAGTGAAGTTGTTTCTGCAACCTACATTGTCGATACCGACACCGAGTTTCCCCACCAAGGACCGGTATGTTTCTAGGTTAGATTTCTTGTCAGCGGCAAATGACAGGAGGCAGGCTTCACACATCCTGTGAACATCAACAAGGTTTTGATGGATGTGGCAAAATGCCCATGATGATGCTTCTGCCTTGTGAGAACTGCACATTAGTTCTCGATAAAAGCCCGGCTCTGCCTTGCCTAAGACATGATCCAGCCTCGTGCATATTGGGCATGGGGGTTGCAGCTTGCATAGCTGTGCAAATGTTGTCACCAGATAGGAGAGCAGACCCTCAAGCAGCAGCAGAAGCATCAAAACCCATTCTTGGACTACTGAAGTTAGTAGAGCAGAGAACTGCTGATATCTGCATGGATCACCAGTACTTGTTCTTGAAGCCATGACTTCAACTTGGGATGGAAATTTCTTACTGGATGAATAGTTTGTAAATTTCATGTTGGAAAAGAACTGAAAATATAATGTGCGGTTAGAGGCAAAACAATAACCTAAACTCTGAAACTTAAGCCAACTGGCAACTGCAGCACAAGTAAAAAGCCCCATAATTTGATTCAAATTGAACATATCCAACTCAGATTTCCATTTGCAGGGGAGGATTAAGGTTGAGGGTTTTAGGAATGAAACATGTGATTCCATCATGCTAGAGGGGCTCCTAAAGTAAAATCTTCACCACGATTAGCCATGTTATGTCAAAGATTATTCAGATTAATGTAAAATAAGAACATATACATCTTACAGCTTTAATTTAAACTGGAGGCTAATTTATGACCCAACTATATACAATAATCGCACAAGAACACAAGAAGTTCAGGTTGTACTGGATCGGCCACAAAACTCAACGGCAAGAACTCAAATGAAGAACCAATTCATTCATACAACCGAAACTTCTAATCCTACTATCCCAGTACACAATCCGATCAAGCAAACCGGATTAACTCCAGAACTCCCAATTCGCATCAGCAATTACTTAAAGAAAAGGGAAGATCAAACGGCTTATCTGGCATACCTTCATCACATTTCTAGGTGACCATGGATTTTGTTTGCCTCTTCGGGATACGAGACAGGAAGTGAGGAAAGGAACGGCTTGCTCAGATCTCCCCGACGCCCCCCCCCCCCCCCCCCCCCCCCCCCCCCCCTCCCCTCCGTGTTCCTGGAGCACAACTTGCCAACTACCATGGAACCAATAAATAAACCGAAAATTAAAGGATTTACTTGCATCAATAAATAATTGAAGGACAGGTTAGAAGGTATCAAATGGAGAAATATGCCCTGTTCGTTTGGCTTATAAACTATACTTTTTCAGCCACCAAGACTTTCAGTCATGGCAGCCAAGCAAACAGGACAATAAAGGTGTGGGTACCTCCCAGAGTTCGTCATAACAGGCTGTGATAGTACAGAAGATTAGTCGGAGAACAAAATAAACAAATAAACAAAAGAAGAGGCAAATGAGTGCTGATCTTTCATTTCATTTCATTTTATTTTATTTTCAATAAATATGATAGTGGCCTTCTCAATTTACGATTCAAATATGCCATCATGCCCTGTCTGACTTTTTTATATTTTTTATTTATTTTCTGCCACCGGGTCACACCGACTGAAAAGCCAATCTAACTATAACCAATGAACTAATTGATACCTTGCTCTCGGCTCGACTCATTCCCTTGTCAACATTGACACTGACACGTGGGTCCACGTCATTAGTCAATACTGCTTCGAGAATATTTGGACCAAATTACCCTAATTGGTTTGTCACTGAGACGATAATTGCACTGAGGTTTTGGCTGCATCTTTCCAATATCAACTTGAAACCGACCGTCGATGCAACGAACCACCAGGAATTTTTACACACCTCAGAAGAAGGCATGGTGGGTCTTCAGCATCTGCAGGCACCACCACAACCCTTAACAGGGCTTCCAACCTGGGGATGCATCAAACAGAACAGTGCCATTCCGATAGCTTTTTCAGCTCACAGATCAGTTAAGGCCTCAAGGGCTTCACAGGACCAAAACGCCAGGCTCCCTACAAGGATCCTCAAGTAATTTACATGGAATGTCAAATGGTCCCAGCAACACAGTTCTTACGAGTACGAGACGAATGTAAGAAAATGGGCAAGGTGCAGCAGCGCGAACAACGTCATTGGCCCTACAGCCTTCTTTTGGTGGAGATGTTGGGTATAAAATAAAACAAAAAATGCATGGAGATGGAAACGGCTAAGAGTTAGGCAATTCGGTTTGTACAGAGACAACCGCAGCACTTGGCTGCTCCATGCTCTTCAGACGGCCTTCAGCTCAGGCTTGACAGATCTAGTTTTGGTCGCCACACCACTCTTTGGCGACCATTGTACTCTGTTAGCATCTTTAGAAGTCCCAATGCTGTGACGATGTGACCAGGTAGATGTTGCATTGGTATTTTTCCCCTCAGGTGTCTGTGGTGTATCACTGCAGCTCTTTCTCCTTGAACTTGTAAACTTTGGTGATTTGGCACGAGTAGGAGGCACCTTGACAGAACAGAAGGCAAAAATTAAATTCACCACTAGAACCATCGAAAAGTATAATACTTCACACAATGTATTCATGCCGCAAGCAACAATCATGTATTTCTATTTTTGTCAGGAAAAAACGTTCTCAAATACTATTTGCTCAAGGCTCAAACTAATTATAACCACGTCATTATTGGACAATCAGCTTGGTATTAGTGGAACCATGTGTTGTTCAAAAAAGGGGGCACAAAATCTGCCCTTCATTTTAGAATAGTGTGCACATTCCATTCTTGGAATTACTATACCCTCAACAATAACCATGATTATGACATGCAAAAATCAATAAAAGTCTCAGACTCACAACTACACTTTTTTATTGAGAATTAGAAACATGAAACTGGAATTACCTTCTTAAGTTCAGCCTTTGGTGGGGGCCCTTCTTGATAGAAGCTTGGCATGGGTTTCGCTTTAATCACCAATGACTTCCTTAGTTGTTTTAAAGCAACGTCTTGCTCTTCCTACCCAAATAATGAACATTATAAGATTAGTTAATGATAGATAAAGGTAGTATTAGTGCTTTCCATATAGACAGGACTAGAAAACAAAACTAGCACAAACACTTACTAAAGGAAAAGCACAGATGGACACAGTATCAGACTACTGTACAATTTGAAAGAAACAGCATATGGTGGTCAATGGCATCAAATAACAATACCTAACTTAGCCCAACATTAACTAGATCTAGATGCATATGATAGTAGATGTCATTCAACCAATCATATCTAAATGAACACATCATTGATTAGATAATCACAACCAAGTCTTGAATTTCTGTTTTGTCTACAACGTGCAGATATTGCTTGTGTACAACTTGGATTTCATTTGAAAAACTTATTGACATTTCAGATTGAAAGACAGAAAATGATTACAATAGCAGGCAGGAAGATTATATAACAGGTGTACATGTGACGAAACTATATAGATGAAATATGTGAAATTTAATAGATCCCATATTCCAATTGCTTGTAGGAAAGATTGAAAGGCATTTGAAAACTCAACAGTTACATATAAAGGAAAACTGGAAAAAGAACAAAGGAAATGATGAAATAAGACTGGTGCGTAAGTAAAACAGAATGAAGTACTATGTGTTGAGCGAGAATCTTGAGTTTCCATAAATTTTATAAAGAACAGGTAGCATAAAGCTCACTTGTGTGTACCCAGAAACAACTCAATTTGAATACTGTCCTTATTGCTCTTATTTTCAAAGCAATAATTACTATATCGATCAAAAGAATAATATACAAAACTCAAGTGACCTGACCTACAATAGTCTGATTGCAAGAGAGAGATCAGAATTCAGAAGCAAGTTCTTACCTTTTTCCTGGCCTCAGCCTCGTCCTTCTCTGCTTCCAAAGCTTGATGTTTCTCCTCTAATTTTGTGTAGAACTGGGTAATTAACAACACTGTCACTACCAGAACCTTTTTTTGGAATAATAGTGCTTGCTAGTTGTGAATAATCAGCATGAATTAAGCGATCATCTGGAAATAATGCAAGAAACTATATACACACCTCCTTCCTCTTGTCAGCACGGTTAGCACACACAAATGATGGGGCAACGGGAACAGTTGTCTTAGTTCTGCCAGCTCTTGTTGATGTTGTAGTTCTTTACACAAGCTCAGGAAAAGGGCCACATGCAACTCTGAACGCTTGTAAAATTCATGTGTTTCTCAATTTAAACATTTAACTATGAAAATGGGCATCATCTTGAAAAAATATTGAGCATAAGAAAATATTGTAAGTTCAGTGGATACAGAAAAGCACCGTTTAGACGATGCTTTCATGTTCAAAGAAGATAACTGTATGAGTATGAGTGTTCATCATTATTTACTGTGAAACATCAAAGAATTTGGTGCTTAATTTAAGAAAAAAACAGTATGTGATTTTATGGTCATCAATGAACATGAATATTCAAATCTATTATTCCATCCTTACGTAAGTAGGTGTGAAACATCCGAAGCTTATATACCGAAAGTTAAAAAATTAGGTGCATAGCTATGAAACAGCATAAAAAAAGGGATGAGGTGCTCAACAAATCTTAGCACACAGAAAAAGGATACGAGGAAGTCACAGAACAAGAGTCCTCTTCCACAGGGAGAAATGCCTGTTCAGGCTGCAAAGTCTTCCTAGGTGGCATCGGCGTACTCTGAAATAAATAGCCAGAGTAATTCTGTTAGTATAGCCTCCTATTTCACAAAAGTATACCGCAGAATATTTTCAGACAAGAGAATAAATTAGCCATGTTCCCAATTAAATAGAAATGACATGGGTTCAGTTTGTGCAACAATTTTTTAGATGATCCTGTGTGGTAGAAAACTTAAACATGGAAGAAGTCCATGATCAGGTAGCTTCAATGCTTAAGATAGAATATGTATGATCTAGCTAGTAAGAATTAGCCCAAGAAAAACACTTGCTCAATAATAAGAAATAACAGAATCAAAACAAGAGGTAATGATATAGGCAACACCAAAATTTAATGAGAAATGTGCAGAAGGCAATGACCATACCTTCTTTGTCATACTTGCTGGAGAGATGCTACTTTTATCACCAGATTTATCCTTATTTTCTGATGGATTGGTCACACCGCCATTTACTCCAGATGACCTTCTTTGAGTAGAAAGAGAGAATGGTTGGGGAACAACACGTTTAGGCCTCTCCGATCCAGAACTGGCAGTCGCAGACTTTGCTGGGGACTTGGGGGGAGCAGACTTCTCTTGATCAATCAACTTCAGTGAATCTTGATTTACACACTTGTCTTCCTGTGTGTCACCTTCAACATCAGGGTCCTTAATGGAACTAGTTTCCTGGCCTTCTGGGCTATCATAATCATGACTACCACTAATGGTTTCGTCGCATCCATCAGTGTTGCCATTCGGATGGCATATAACAACACCATCTGATTCTTCATCTGTAGACATTTCCACAGCCTCTTTCAACATTGGACTGCAGAAAAGAATATAAAGATTAAATACGCATGTAGTTCTGCAGCTGGAGGCCTAGAGAAATTCAAGTAGAACTGTAGAAGAGAAGAATTGATATACAATACATGGCTTGAGCAACCATCATGGACAAAAAGAACAAATCATAAATATTATTCACAAATACCATGCTCCCTACGTTCGAAATTCTGCAATCACATTCTCACGATAACTGAAGGACCTGCTTCTTTTAGCACATTCTGGCAGCCGATTACCTACGCACATATATTCAACTATAACCATGCCAGCAGTCTTTGAGGTATGTGACTACAAAGGTATACCCGGAAACAAAACTATTTATTATCCAAACTGAACACATTTGAAGAGAATAGCCTTAGGAAAAGTAAACATTAATTAGTATGCTCCAGACATTTTTCAGTGAAATTCAAGGCTAAACAACCATCGGATATGTAAAAAAGGAAAAACATAAGCAAACTCGGCAATCCTAACAGGAAGCTGCAGGTACAATATATTAAATGCCAGGATTTTCGAACATCAAATGAGATACCTAAGGAATGCATGTGAAACATTTCATGTATGCAAGAGTTCAGAATCGCATCCACAATACAACTTTGAAGCACCGTGGAATGATTTCAGCATGTTCAACAAGTTGAGGCATAGAGTGTCCAGATTTGCCTCTTCAAAAGGAAGAAACAGCAGCTCAAGTTCAAATTTCGTGCTTGATAATTCCCAGCAGTTCCACACATTCACATAAATGGAGAAATGTTGCAGAGGCCCCCACTGGGCCACTTGAAGAGCACATTGCTTGGGGAAATACTATGTGTGATAATCTTCTACTAAGATTAGTACAAGCACCGACAGCGATGAGGGACGCAATGCAACATGAACTAAGACACCCAGCTTATAGAGCAACACTCGACCTTTTGTATCCCCGCAAGCTCCAAATCTCCAAGCTCACCAATCTATCTCCTACTAGAGCAACCAAACCCTAACTCGCCAGCCCAGACCAAGTAAAAAAATACCACCAAAAATCACTAAAAACCGTGTGAATCACGGAGACCTCCGCCAGATCTGCCAACAAGCTAAGACGATGAACTCCGACAGCGACATTGCTCCAGGGACTACACCCACACCCATAGCCCACCGAAACAAACTGATAACGAAGGGAATGCAGCTGAAGGCAGTGGCATTACGTGCTCTCGGGCCCATTGTTGGTGAGATCCCAGCGGCGGCGCGCCGCCGCCGGATCCCCGCCGCTGTCGCCGGTGGCCGACATGGAGCGACAGCGCAGCGTGAGCCCGCCCACCCGCCGCGCTCGGCTACGCTAGCAGCTAGCTTCCCCGCGTCTCCCGGCCTCGACCACCCACGGCGCCCGCAGCGCCGTCGGCCGTCGCCTCCTACTCCTCCCTCGCCGCGCAGCCGCAGCCTCGGTGGCCCGAATGCGTGCGTTTTTTTGGTGGGGTGGCTCCCTCGCTGTGTGCGTGGCTCTGTGTGTGGATCCCCCGTGCACGAGGGGTCGTCGGCCGCTTCATCATTCCAGTAGCGGAGCGCAGTGGGGGAGGACCGAGGAGTGTGCCGTGCTCGCCGTTCGGGCCCACGTGTAAGTGGCGGCCGAGGGTACCTGGGTTGGGTTAGGTTAGGTGGTTCAAAATGTGATGCAGTAACGGTAACAGTAAAGTACTCGTTTTCACTGTGCTGGCAGAGGCAGGTGATCAGTCTTGCTCTTGCAAGCTGGAGCTGGAGCCCCTGCCCCGCAGTGCCGCAGAAGATCCGGACCCGTAGAAGCTGGGGAAGGAAGACGACGGCGAGTCGGCGACCGGTCGGTCGGTCACCGCTTCACCAGGGACTGAGGGAGTACCCGATCCGGTCCCCGTTTGCTACTGTACCGTGACCAACATCGGATGCTTGTACCTGACAGTTAGGCCGGTCAACCGTAAGCCTCGCCGCAGCGGCAGCGGCAGCGCCCCCATTCATCGCTGCTTCCGGACGTGCTCCAAGCCTCCAAGTATTTTTATTAATGCCATCATTGCCATGTCTGGTTTGGGCCACCGACGTGTTCGGTAGACGCTCAGCACACCACAGTATGTGGTCGGAGGCTCCGTTCGCGATTGGAACGAGTTTTTTTTTTTTTTGTTGCAAAATTCGTTCTCCTCGAGGAATCAACATGCTTCAGCACGAGCAACTAGCCTGTTTCAGAAATCAGAACGTAAGAAATGTTCAGTCGACAAGGATGTGCTATTAGTAACTCTAAAATCTGGATGTTGACATTTTACTTTTTGTTCCACACCATTGCTCTTCATATAAATATATGTGGATATGGCATTGTACCGTGAAGACGTTGCTTGTATTTGTATATGTTTTCCAGGCTTTACATTGCTCTACAGGTCGATCGAGTCAGGTAGAAGGAAAGCCCATCATGCTTTTTATCAGACCAGTACAGGTGAGGAGTGCCAATTAACCTTTGATGACGGCTTATCTGCTTGGATTATTACAAAAAAGCAACTCTTTACACCAAAGCAAAGCTTATACCAATTTTCCATTCATACTATCTTGTGGTACAATCTAGTGCTAACTTTAGCTTCTTTAAAGCGAGCCGTTTGTGCCGGTATACTGCACGGAGGACCTTGATGGTGAAGCTTGAGCTACCACACAAGGTTATTTCTTGCGTGGCAGTTTTTCTGATTTCGTGGGCAGGTGTTCACCCGTTTCCATAAAATAGGGCTACTACCTCCGTCTCAAAAGTTTTGATGCTTAGTTTTATCCTAAATCAAACTACTTTTAATTTTAATCAAATTTATACATATTATTATTAGACATTTATGATATCAAATAGATATGCTTTGGAAATATGACTTATTATGAATGTAATGATACTTACTCCCTTGGTCCCAAAAAAATACGCTTATTTTTTCAAAAAGTTAAACAATTTCATGTTTTCTCCAAATCTACAAAAATATACTAATATTTATGATGCCAGATAAGTAACATTTATGATACTAGATAAGTACTATTAGATTAATACTAGATATATTTTAATAGTAAACCTTTTTTGAGACATAAATATTGATATTATTTTTTCTATAAATTAGTAAAAGTCAAGTTTAAGAAAAACTGACTTTGTCCAAAACTATATGAGCACACTCTTAGGATGGAGGGAGTATTTGGTAATATAAACTTGGTAGTTTCTTATATAAATTTTGCAAAGTTGAGATAGTTTGATTCAGTTTGAAATAGAATATAATGTTTTTCTTTTGGGTACAGAGGTGATTTGAAGAGTGCCGCTAGCTCCTCACTCAGCTGAGGATACAAACATTAGAAGTGATCAATCACTGACGTCAGACTTCACTGCTTCTGGTACAAATGATAATACACCAGGGAGTGTGCGGTTTCTGCATGGAATATGCACTGCAAGTCCAGCAGCAGCACGGCTCGTATACATGTGACCTTGGTCTGGTTTGTTTTAATCTAAAAAGAACTAGTAGATTTTTACTAATTTCTTTTTTGGAATACATCTAGTTAAACTAGTTTGAAGTTCTGTTACTTTTTTCTAAAATGAAAAAAAGATAAAAAGTTTGAAGTGGTGTTACGTTACAGCGAGTTGTGCCGGTCGCTAGGTCTCACATTGGGTTGGGCCGGCTGAAATGGCAAGCGAGCAAGTGGTGGGCTGGCAATTCTTAGCCGGGGACCAGCTAGGTCCTCCAGGTATTGTCACACACAGCCGGACTAGGCGGCCAGGCCAATCCCAGGCCTGCTATCGTCGGTTTCGGCACTTATTTTGGCTCGACTGATTCGTTGCGAGAGGAAAATAAATGTCCGTTTCATTTTGTTTCTGCAACGCTTTTTCGTCTCCGCCACGCTGACGACTCCCATCAGCCCCGCGGGTGTGGGTCCGTCCATCAACCACCGCGCCGGCCGCCGGCACGGCACCGTCCGCGTCCGTTCGTCAGGTGCTCGCGGGGCTCCCGCGGCTGCGTCCAGATCCACGTTCACCAGCGCCAACTCGCCCAGCTCCGAGTTTGCCACTGAGAGGCTGTTTGGTTGGATGATTTGAGCCCGTCGTCGCTTCGCAGTGTTTGATGTTTGGACAGACCTGCCCGTAATAGATGGCAGCGTAAACGGAAACAGCGCAGTATATCACTGTTACCCCCTCCTATCCCAGCGGTATTCGCTCCGTTCCCGGAGTCAAGGTCAAAGCGACAAAATCAGAGTCACGTTAATCCTTGCTCTGTAACGGTTCGCGCTGGTTTCAGTTTCGATTTACGCCGTTGCCTGCACTGAAACAAACAGCACCTAAATGGTGTGGTCTAGCTCTAGCCTGTGCCTGTATGTAGAGGCCGTCACGTCACGGCAAGCTTTCCGCTCGCACGAGCAGGCGAGCTCGTGCTTCCCGTGCAATGCACCACCGGATGTCTGTAGACTGACAATGTATGAAGGGTAGGTGCAGAAATGCAGCGCTGCCGTATCGTGTAGGATCGGATCGGTCGACTCGTTTCGCCAGCTCGTCGTTTTTTACCTAGTTCCGTGGATTCGTCTGCCCATTCGAGTCAAGACACGACACCGGAGAGGCAGAATCCACATAGGGCTAGTTTGGATGCCAAAATTTTTTGGTAAAACGCTACTGTAGCGTTTTCGTTGTTATTTGACAATTAGTGTCCAATCATAGTCTAATTAGGCTTAAAAGATTCGTCTCGTGGATTTCGTCTAAACTGTGTAATTAGTTTTATTTTTATTTATATTTAATGTTTTATGCATGCGTCTAAAGATTTGATGTGACGGAGAATCTTGAAAAATTTGACGTTTTGGAGGGAAACTCAACAGACCCCTATGCATCCCCTCCGAGTAGCAGTAGGCCAGTACTGCTACTGATAGTAGTGGAAAGATATCCACCTCGACTCCAGCTATCAACAAGCGAGATTGCTAGCTAGGCGCAGCTATGTCAGCCTGGCTCGCCCACTGGACACTCGACCGCGATCAGGTGCGGAAACGGAGATACTCCTAGGAGTATCAGCAGCAGTCCAGTACAGCACTGAGAACGATGTGATGCAGGGAAAGGAGAAGTCGTTCTCGCTGCAGCAAAACCCAAGAAGATGCAAGATGACCGAACAAACAGCGAATAAAAGCAGTACTGTAGCCAGTTTCACAGCAAAAAGAGGCGCACACCCTTCCTAGGGTTAGGGCAGTTACTCCTTGGTGCGTATCTTTACGCTCCAAATCAAAAAAAGAAAAGAGAGAGAGAGAGGGACGACGGCCTGAGAAACCTTGAGCTCTCCCGCCTCAAACCACGCCTACGAGTGGCGTCTAGTACGTGTCAGCCAGCGGCTCGGCCACGCCACCAGACCTGCCTTGGCGCGGGGCGTCAGGACATGCAACGCGCGGCCTGCAAGGGTTTCAACTGTTTTATAAGCCCAGATCAGCTCAGCACATCAAACCATATATAGCTTATCCGAAACGATACGAAAATCACGACAATAATAATAATAATGAAATAAAGATCACTATTACAGCTCATGAAGCCCCGTAGGCTACCAGACGTAGGACGAAAGCAACATACAAATCGTACGTATACAATGGATGCTGTGCATGTTGGTCACGAAATGCACACCGAACGATCCTATTTCAGATCTGGAATTCAGAGGACCCCCCAGCCAAGAACAGTTTGAACATACAAAAACACAACAGTAAATCAGCAAAGGTAGGTAATTCTCGACACAAACTTTATCACCACATAAACCTTAACAACTCAATGAGCACAACTCCATCAGCTACAGAAATACACCCTTCTTCTAGTAATAATAACACAGACTCCTTCGTCATCGTCGCCGTCGCCGTCGCCGTCGCCTCCGCCCTTTCACCATGGGTACCGACTGACCAGTGTACCCCCGCCCCCCATATCAAATTTACAAGCTAAGTACCCCAGACAACCAACTCGACTAAGGGAAGACCAAAAAAGAGTAAACATCTAGCACCAAACGAGAACGAAACCCTAGATTCCTCCGGCGCCGACAGCCGCTCTACTTCTTCGCCTTCCGGGCAGGCACCTTCCGCGCCGGGGCAGCAGACTTCTTCGCCGGAGCGGCCTTCTTGGCAGGGGACTTCTTCGCGGCCGCCGCGGGCTTCTTGGTCGCCGGCGCCTTCTTCCCCGGCGTGCCCTTGGCCGACGTCTTGGCGGCCTTGGCAGGGCGTCCGGCCTTCTTGGCTGCTGGCTTCGGCTTGGCGGCGGCGGCCTTCGGCTTCGGCTTCGCGGCAGCTGGCTTGGCCTTCGGCTTGGCGGCTGCCTTCGGCTTGGCTGCAGCCTTCGGCTTGGCGGCTGCGGCTTTCGGCTTGGCAGCGGGCTTCGTCTTAGCAGGGGCCTTAGGCTTTGCGGCGGGCTTCGCCTTGGAAGGGGCCTTGGGCTTGGGCTTGGGCTTGGCGGCGGCCTTGGGCTTCTTCGCGACGGTCTTGGGCTTCTTCGGGGCGGCCTTGGGCTTGGGCTTCGGCTTGGCGGCGGCGGGGGCGCGTGCGGCCGGCAGCTTGTACGAGTTCTTCACCTTGGTGAGCTTGCCTGCGGCGACGAGCTTCTTGAGCTGCACGAGCAGGAGCTTGCGGAAGTTGGGAGGGAGCTTGTCCTTGTGCTTGTCCTCCACGAACTTGGCGATCGCGTACTGGCTGGACCCCGTCCTCTCCTTCAGCGACGTGATCGCCTCCGAGATCATCTGCGCACCAACCATCCACAATTGCGTCAGATCCAGACGCGACGGAGAGCCAAAGCACGACACGGGAGGAGGAAGCCAACACGGCTAGCAAAGGGTTCAAGGGAGGGCTGCAATTACCTCGGCGTACGGCGGGTGGGTCGGGCTCGTCTTCTTCCTGGGCGCGGCGGCCTTCTTGGCCTTGGCCGGCTTCGCCTCGGCGGCTGGCGCAGCCGGGGCCTCGGCGGGGGCCTCGGGGGCCGCCTCCGCCAACGGCGCGGGAGTCTCAGCCACGTCGGTCGCCATCAATGCAGCACTTGGACCTCGACGAGGAAGGAGAGCGCGGCGAGCTCGGGTGTGCAGAGGAGAGAGAGAAGGAAAGCTCTGCGGTGGTGGGTGAGGAGGTCGGGGAGGAGGAAGCGGTGCTTAAATAGTGGCGACGACACGAAGACGAGGAGAGCCCAACGCCGCGCGCTGATTGGTCCATACGGCCGCGCCTCGGATCGCCCCCATCAGCGCCCCACATTGAACCTTATCCGTTCGATCCTCCCACATCCAACGGTCGTCACACCGCCCCCCGCGGTGCCGCGGATTCCTGCCCCGCAGCCGGCCGCCGAGCGCACGAACTCGGCTCAGAGTGTGCTTCTCCTCCCGATTTGCGATCGAATATCTCTTCGCTTGATCAACCGATCCGTCTCAAACTTCGTATACACGTAGTAACGGAGCATAGATTTCAAAAAAGTGTAAAACCAATGGATTCCGTTGAGTGTACAGAGAGATATTGGCTCGGGAATCCGAACTGGTCCGGCCGGCGCATTTGTGTGAGTTTGGACGGGATTTCCGGCCGGCGACACGGGGTGCACCGGCGAACAATGCCTCTTCCCGGCACGGCCGTGTAGCAGGCTAGCAGAGGAAGCCGGTGAGCCCCGGATCTCGCGAAACCGACGTCGTTTCGACGGGCTACGGCCGGACGGAACGCGACGCAACTGACACACCCCGGAGCAGTCATCCCGGGCGGTGTGTGACCTTCAGCCACCTTTGCGCCGTGCGCCGGCGCGGTCGCCGGCCGTCTCGCCGGAGCGCCGCCGCCCTCCGGCGCGCCCGTCCATGGGGAAGGTGCTCCCGCTGCTGCATTTGCGTTGCCACGCTCTGATCCGGAGCTGATCGCTCGAGAGTGGTCCGAGCTTGCTGCTGCCGTTGGGGGGAGAAAGCATGACGGGTGACACATGCTTCCTCGTTGCACTTGCGAGCCCAGTTTCGTTCGTTCGTGAAATCTTTCGAATTGCTCGACGCACGAATCCGTTCGAATCTGATTTCGCGATGGGGAGATGAACTGGGTGTGTTTCGAAAGTTTTCGTTACGGAGGTCGCGGAGGAATCCGTCCTGGAAGAGGTCAAAGCAGGCAGGGCCGTGGTAGTACTAGTACCCGTCGTGCCTGATGGAAACGGACCGGCCAAATTCACGCTCCAATACGTGGTATACAAGCACAAAACTTTATACTTTTGCTGCGCTCAGATGCGTACAATCTTCAGGCCCAGGTTGGTCAAGGATTCACCGATAAAAATTTGGAAGTTTAAACCGGATGCTAATCCTGTTTTTCACGAAACGGGAGCAGGAGACCGCTGTGCGGGTGTGTGGTCTCGGTTCACCATGAGCCTGGAGGAGAAAGGCTTTGCAACACGGGGATTCGCTGCTCAAAAACGTCACGCGAACGCGCTGCAAAACTGCAGTCGGCGACGGATCGTGAGCCAGATCGAACGAGTGGTCGTGGCAGATGAACGCACGGGATATGGATCATCGTGGACAGATGTATAGGGCTGTGCCGGTGTATCGTCGTCCTCCGTGCACCGAGCTGCGCGCCTTCATCCATGGAGATTAGCCAGGGTCTCGACTCTCGAGCTCGCACAGTAAGTACTAGCTAACTACCGTGGTGAAATGATGGTAATGCCCTTGGATCGATCTGGTTCGTCGGTTTTGGGCGGATATGATGAAGGGAATTGGCCGCTACACAAAAACTGCCTGGTTGACAGTTCCATGCCACTCTAGTTGGCTCGACTCGATTGTTGTTCTACGAAGAGCATCGCTACCTCCTATCTTTTACTATCGGTTTACAATCTTGACGCGAATTGTTGCTGAAGATTACAAAAGGACACGATGAAACGACTAGCTTTCGTACTCGGCTCGGCAATTGCCCAGAATTAGGTGGAGTTGTCATCATCAAAACTCAAAAGGGGCTAGTCGTAGCTACCATTCGGTTCACTGATCGAGCAACCATCTCTGATCCATCTACACCTTCACCCCAGGCGCAGCAGGCCAGTGACGATCGAGGTGAAACTGGCTCGAGTTCACTGTGGCCTGCGATTCCGCGGCGCGACCTGCCTGCCTTTCATTCCCCGGGCCGGGCCTTGGAGTCTTGGATCTATTCTAGATGGCGCCCTTGATGATTTCGACGCGTCTCCCCGTACAAAACGGCAGGGGTTGGACATGCGTAAATCTTGCTGCGCCGCGCCGATGTGTATGTGTACGTCTACGTCACCGGCCTCCGACGATCCGGCGACGGAAATCAACTCGTGTCGGCGTTGCGTTGGGTTCGTTCGCCTTTGGCTCGTCTCGTCGGCGTGTGGCAAGTGAACTGAGCGCCTGAGAGTGAAGCGGCCGGTTCGCCGTGAGCCCTGAGGCGACTTTTGTTGGGTCGGACAAGCACACGAGAACTCACTTGTTGCATACTAGCTCAAACACATGACGCCAACGCTTCCTAGTAAACGGGCCGGCCGGGGATCAGGTAAAACGGTGGACGGCACATCACATGATCATGGATGGCGTGCTCGATCGCCTACTAGCTAGGGGCTGTAAGTACAGGTGTATCCTCATCACAGCAGCGGCTCGTTTTTGTGAACCGTGCTGCATGCACGCCATGGAAGAAGCTTGCTTGCCGGCATCGGCATCCATGGGGTTTGGGGACACTCCAGCTACGCGTGAATAGTTCGCTGGCTATCACTGTGGTGGATTGCTTGTAGTAAGTACCACTCAGCTTTGGGCAGGCCGGATGGGGGAATCTGGCTGCTGGCGCGGACAGCACTTGACCTGGTTGACCGTTCCATACAAACAAAGAGCTAGCGTCATTATTCCCTGCTATTTCTATCCACGGCCACTCATTTTTAGCACGCCAAAATCCAAATGTTACCAAGCAAAACCCGCTCAAACAGCTGGCGTGTTCTGTTCCCGCTCGACTACCAAATTTCGGACGGGAATCTGTTGGAGCGTTTGAGGAGCCAGGCAGCTTTTAGTTTGTTTGTCTCACCGGGCAAGCAACGCCCCGTCGCATGCCGGTCGTGGTACGTGCCGGCGATGAGGTTGTAACCTCACCTGCGACTTGTCGTGAGCTCGGCAGCAGCGAGGACCCTCGTGTTATGTAATTCATTCAGAATCCAGTACGTTTTCTCGTGGAGCGTCGCGGGGGAAAAAAAGATCAGCTAATAATGGATGGATGACGACCACTGACCAGGGGCGGGCACCGGGCACCTGGCGGATGTGTGTGATTGGGCGAAGCAAGTTCACCGTGCGCACGAATGGCCCGGCGCGCGGGCACCCGCTCACTCCATCTGTGGGCGGTGACGAGGACGTCGCAGCGTCGCGGGAGGGGAGGGGATGGATGGATGGACAGGAGGAGCTGTTCCAGGTGCTCTTTAGCTACCCACAGGCCACAGCCCGCGGCACAAGCACAACTTGTGTAGCCCGGCCGCGTCGTGTTTCTACTGGCTTTGGCGGTGCAGGCCCTGTTCGGCTGGCGTGAAAAACGGTTGATGCTGATGTTGATTTATTATAAAAGAAAAATACTGTTATTTTATTGAAACGATACGATCACTAAGTTGAAGCGAACAGGCCGTAGGCGTCAGCGACAGCCTGTGTATCGTCGTCGCCGATAGCTGGTCCGTGCTCTCTCTTTTTTTTTTTTTTTTGAAAGTGGGCTGGTCCGTGCTCAGTTTCGCCTCAACGATCAAGCAGGCAACTCTCCCACATCGTGGATTGGACTCCGGAACCTGTAAGACCAACCTGCACTCCTGGAGCGATCATTTTTCAAGACTTCATCATTTTCCATTCTTCAAAATGGCCCTTCTCCTAATGGAACAAATGGGACAAGGATTCAGCATGCGTGAGGATTTCGGCAAGGAGAGACCTCCTCTGCCGCCCTATATATGTTCATCCTAGACATCGACACCATGCACCATGTACTCTGCTCAGAGGATGTAACGCAAGACTCCGCCTATCGTTATATGCTGACGATGCGGCAGATTCTCCAACTCATCCACAATGTTACTTGTTAAGTGAGTAGTAGCTCACGTCCGATTTGCCGGTCTCGGACTTTTTTTTTCTCGATCACGTAAAAGGTTTACACGTCTTCGTATTAAGGTAGAGAAAAAGTTTGATACAACACGCCATCGGACGTCCTAGGGAGTCAATAAAGATTTACATGAAAGCTTAGATCCTCTCTAGTGTTGTGTAAGCTAGGTTGTTAAATTGGACAGAGGTCGACTTAAATTTGCGGCGCTCGTAAGGGAGCCTATGCCCTAGCTGCCGGGCAGCGCCGCCGCTTGCGCGTGCCTAAGTCGCCGATCGCGGACTTGGATAGTATCCTCGAAAGTTTCCATGGGCAAAGGGTCGGTTTCACAATAATCTCTATATAGGAATCCTGCCTCCAAAAGCAGGCCTGCGGATCGGGCCACGTCGGCCGTTAGCCCATTAGCCGTCCGATCAGGCAGACGAGCAACGTGGTCCGTCCGATGGTGGAGCGGTTTTGGGCCTCTACCCGTTTCTCTGCCCATCCGGCGGCTCGTGAATCTTCACGGCCCGTTGGCTCGTCCTGCTCCTCGGACGGATGAGCGGGGTGCAACAAGGGCGGCGCGGTGATCGGTGAGGAGACGCGAACACGTCTAGCCACACGGACGTTGTCGCCAGTTCAGTTGTGGATCGATCGAGTCCCTCGTCCATCAAGCCAAGACTCCGACCTAAAATCTCTCGAGCCTCATGGAGTCATTGCGCATCGACCTGTTCGCTCGGGTAGAGGGCGGCAGCGCGGGTGCTGCAGTGGCGGTAGCCAGCAGGCCACCGGCGTAGGCGTTCCCCACGGCGAATGCCACTGTGGCCAAGCGACGAGGTGGCCAGGGAGCTCCATTCCTCCCTTCCCCCGGGCAGCACTAGTAGTAGCAGCGCTCCATCAAGCGCAGCAGCAGCAGCACGAACACGCGATCTCCGCCGTCGCGTCTAGGCTCACTGGACGATCGGGGTAGGAACCAACGGATGCGCAGCCACCTCCTTCTGCTGGTAAGCGTCACACCTACTGACCCGCCCTTTCAATGGTGTGCCTTGTGTGAAGTTCAACAAGGGCGTTGCTCTTGATGAGCTATATTCAAGGCCAACAATAAAGTCTACATTCCAAAGATTCAACCTACAAGTGACAAGACAACCAAGACAAAGCAATCCGAGGCCCCCAAGCCACAAGCACCACTTTCACGGTGCTATGCTAGTGACTATATGTGTTGTTGAGGTAAGGATGGCAAGATTGTGGTTAAGTATGTTGGTGCTCAAAAGAGGAAGGAAATTATGAGGAGTGTTTGGGTGCCCAAGTTTTATCTGACTAACCCCCTAGGACCCAAATCCTTTGGGGTACCTAAAACAAAAGCTTGATTTGTCTTTGTAGGAATATTCCTCCGGTAGAACAAGTTGGGTGTTGGATAATGGATGCACCAATCATATGACCGGAGAGAAGAACATGTTCACGTCATTCCAACCAAGTCATGATCAAAGTGGGAATATTGTGTTTGGTGACAATGGAAAAGGAGAAGTTCTCGGTTTGGGTAAAATTGCTATACCAAATGATAATTCTATTTCAAATGTTTTACTTGTGAATTCGTTGAGATACAACTTGTTGTCCGTCTCACAACTTTGTGAGATGTGTTATAATTGTCTCTTTACGGATAAGGGTATGGAAGTCTATAGAAGGGAGGATTCCTCTATTACATTTATAGGTCATTAAAAGGGAAACTCTATATAGTTGATTTCACATCAAATAGAGTAAATCTCAAGACTTGTTTAATATTAAAATCTAGCATGGGTTGGTTATGGCATCGCCGACTTGCCCATGTTGGGATGAGAACTTGGCCAAACTTTAAAAAAGCGAACACATCCTTGGACTAACAAATGTTTCTTTTGAGAAAGATAGGATTTATAGCCCATGCCAAGCGGGAAAATAAGTTGGAGCTAAACATCCCGTCAAGAATGCTGTGACAACCGAAAGGCCATTGGAGTTGCTTCACATGGACATATTTGGATCCATCGCTTATATAAGCATTGGTGGTAACAAATATGGTTTTGTAATTGTTGATGATTATTCTTGTTTTACTTGGATATTCTTTTTGCGTGAAAAGAGCGAAGTCTATGGTATCTTCAAGAAGTTTGCAAGAAGAGCCCAAAATGAGTTTGATGTCAAAATCAAGAGAGTTAGAAGTGACAATGGGACGGAGTTTAAGAACACCAACATTGAATATTTTCTTGATGAAGAAGGAATAAAGCATGAGTTTTCGGTTCCATACACTCCACAACAAAATGGTGTTATGGAGAGGAAGAACCGAACGCTCATAGAAGCCGCAAGAGCAATGTTGGATGAGTACAAGACTCCAACCAACTATTGGGCGGAAGCGGTCAACACGGCATGCTATGCCATCAACCGCTTATATCTTCACAAGAAAAGAGAAAAGACCGCGTACGAACTTCTAACCGGTAAAAAGCCTAAGGTGCACTACTTTAGAGTTTTTGGATCCAAGTGTTTTATACTTAACAAGAAATCCAAAAGCTCTAAGTTTACATCAAAGGTTGATGAAGGCTTCATGCTTGGTTATGGTACTAACGAACATGGATATCGTGTTTTCAATAAAACCACCGGTTTGATTGAAATCGCGGTAGACGTGACTTTTGATGAAACCGACGGCTCTCAAAAGGAGCAAGTCAATGTTGAGTTTGTAGGTAATGAAGAAGCTCCACACAAAGCAATCAAAAAGCTTGTCATTGGTGAAGTAAAGCCCGTCGAAGACAAAAATGAAGACCATGTTGTGCATGTTGATCTTGATCCAACCATTCATCATGTTTCATCCAATGAACATGGTGAAGCTTCCGCAACAAGAAATAATCAAGATGAGAGATCAAATGAAGCACAAGGTCATTCTCATGAAGATGGTGTCAACAATGAGCAAGCTCAACCTCAACTCAACAATGAAGAAAGAAGTGAAGTCAACCCTCCACAAGCTCATGGTGGTGATCCTCCAATCGATCATGACCATGATGATGATGATGATGATGGCCCCATCCAAAGATCAACTCAAGTGCCACATCCTAGAGTGCATCAATCCATTCAACGGAACCATCCCGTTGATAACATATTGGGGAGCATTCGACGAGGGGGTGGAAGAGGCACTCGATGATCCGGATTGGATGATAGCCATGCAAGAGGAGTTGAACAACTTCACTCGGAATGAAGTCTGGTCCTTGATGGAAAGGCCCAAGCAAAATGTGATTTGAACCAAGTGGGTCTTCTGCAACAAGCAAGATAAGCATGGTGTGGTAACAAGGAATAAGGCAAGGTTGGTGGCTCAAGGATTCACTCAAATTGAAGGCTTGGATTTTGGGAAGACCTATGCACCAGTGGCTAGGCTAGAATCAATTCGTATTTTACTTGCCTATGCCGCTCATCATGATTTCAAGCTATATCAAATGGACATAAAGAGTGCATTTCTCAACGGGCCCCTATCCGAGTTGGTGTATATAGAGCAACCACTGGGCTTTGAAGACCTCAAGTATCCAAACCACGTCTACAAGCTCAACAAGGCGCTCTATGGGCTCAAACAAGCCCCTAGAGCTTGGTATGATTGCTTGAAGGATTTTCTAAAGAAGGTTTTGAGATAGGAAAGGCTGATGCTACTTTGTTTACTCGCAAAGTCAATAATGATATCTTTGTTTGCCAAATATATATCGATGTCATAATATTTGGTAGTACTAATGTGGCTTTTTGTGAGGAATTTAGTAGGATTATGATAAATAGGTTCGAGATGTCCATGATGGGAGAGTTGAAGTTCTTCCTTGGATTTCAAATCAAGCAACTCAAGGATGACACGTTCATAAGTTAAACCAAGTACACCAACGACATGTTGAAGAAGTTTAACATGGATAAGGCCAAGCCCATCAAGACACCCATGCCAACCAATAGACATCTTGACCTTGATCAAGGAGGAAAGGACGTCGATCAAAAGGTATATCGCTCCATGATTGGATCCCTTCTTTACCTTTGTGCATCTAGGCCCGATGTTATGCTTAGCGTGTGCATGTGTGCAAGATTTCAAGCTAATCCAAAAGAATGTCATTTGATGGCCGTTAAGAGAATTTTTCGGTATTTAGTGCACACTCCTAATCTTGGCTTGTGGTATCTTAAGGGCTCCACTTTTGAGTTACTTGGCTATTCCGATTCGGATTATGCCGGTTGTAAGGTAACCCAAAAGAGTACTACCGGGACTTGCCAATTTATTGGCCGGTCCTTGGTGTCTTGGAGTTCTAAGAAGCAAAACTCCATTGCTTTGTCCACCGCCAAAGCCGAGTATGTGGCGGCCGGTGCATGCTGTGCCCAACTACTTTGGATGAAGCAAACACTCAAAGACTTTAGATGTGAGTTAACCAAGATTCCACTTTTGTGTGACAACGAGAGTGCCATTAAGTTGACAAACAACCCTGTAAACCACTCTCGAACAAAGCACATAGACATCCGGCATCACTTTTTGAGAGACCACAAAGCCAAAGGAGATATCACCATTCACCATGTGAGCATCGAAAAGCAACTAGCCAATATCTTCACAAAGCCCCTAGATGAGTCAAGATTTTGTGCTTTGAGGAGTGAACTAAATATCATTGATTCTCGTAATGTGGCTTGATGTCTTGTACACACTTTGTTTGATCTAGTTAGGAGAAAAGAATTAAGAAAATATTGTGTGACACTTTCAAAATCTATTTTATAATTTTCATGAGTGACTATTGCTTTATGTTGGTTGAATGAAATCTAGTCACTTGTGAAAATGTTAGTGTCCATCATTTTTTTGCCCCACATGGTATAGTGAGTTCAAGTTTAGGTGTTTTTTCAGTTTCCCTATGTCGGAAGTCCCGACGTAGGTCGAAACTCCCGATGATTGGAAGTCACGACTGGCGTCGGGACTCTTGGCCGCCAGAAGTCTTGGCCCAATGCTAGGAGTCCCGACGCAGATCTGGGTTGTCCATTTTGACCGCACCACATCGTTTGATCTAGGGTTATTATCTCATTTATACCCGGTTCGGCCCGTATTACTGTGGTTACCACACTCCCGTCGCCTCGCAGCTGCCTCCTCATGCCGCCCTCGCTCCTCCTTGCGCTGCCGCGTCGCGCCCCACCCGCGGCTTTGGCCTGCTCTGGGCCAACGGGAGCTCTGCCCCCATCCCTTTTGGTTGCGCCACCGGGGGTCCTATCGACACTCCTGTTCTCTCCGTCCCCTTTCCACCGCCCATGTTTTGGTCTTCTTCCTCGGCTCGGTGGTGGAGATTCTTTTCGTGGAGGTGCTAGTGCTCGTTAATTTGTTCGTGGCCTACGGATTTCGTTTTCCTTCATCTCCTTTCCTCGTTCAAGGTACTACCGTGGCGCCCTAACCCTAATGTCAATGTACCTTATGATTTGCCTCTATTCCTTCTCCCTCTCTACTCCTCTATCCTCCTTGTGCGAATGTGTGTCGAGATTTGAAGCCCCATGAATGGTGTAGTCACCATGTGCGTCGGAAGTCTCAACGATCGTCGGAACTCCCGACGTCGGCCGAAACTACCGGCTGTCGAAACTTCTGACTCTGGTCGGGACTCCCGACCCAATGGTCACCACTCCATTCATGTTTATTCACTTCTCGATATTTGTTCGCTTCTCGTTGTCTTGTTTCTTAGTTCCCCTTCGTGTTTTTCGTAGCCATGGACGGTAGCAGTCCCTCACGTCGCAAGGAGAAGAGGTCCAAGAAGAATCAAGACCCTGCTGCTGTCCCTAGGCCATTTGGCCGCACCAAAGCGACATGTCCCCGTGCTGGTGCTGGTGGTTCCCGTGTTGCCCGTCGTTGTGATGATCAAGGCTCATCTGCTGCCGCTCCTCCTGCTCTTGTCCCTATTGGGGATGTTCCTATTGTTGATGCAGAAGAAGAAGCTCTTGAGCATGCTAGCCGCACCATTGTTGCTCCACCTGTTGAAAGGTCCTAATGGCTAGAGGGGGTGAATAGCCTAATAAAAATTTCTACAACAACACTTAACAAAATGATTAGACAATTAAGAGGCGAAGCAAGTATTACGCTAGCCTACTCAAAATGCAAGCAACCTACCACAATTCTAGTTTAGATAGTATCTATTCACACAATAGCTATGACACTACTCTATGTTAGTGTGCTCTCAAAGGCTAACTAAAGAGCCACACCAACCAAGCATGCAAGTTCTCACAACTAGCTACACTAAAGAGCTTGACAACTAGTTTGCAGTAAAGTAAAGAGAGTGATCAAGAAGATTATACCGCCGCATAGATGAAGGAACCAATCAATCACAAGGATGAATAACAATGAAGACCAATCACCTCGGAATCAATGATGAACACAATAATTTTTACCGAGGTTCACTTGCTTGCCGGCAAGCTAGTCCTCGTTGTGGCGATTCACTCACTTGGAGGTTCACGCGCTAATTGGCTTCACACGCCAAACCCTCAATAGGGTGCTGCACAACCAACACAAGATGAGGATCACATAAGCTACGAGCAATCCACTAGAGTACCTTTTGGCTCTCCGCCGAGGAAAGGTCAAGAACCCCTCACAATCACCACGATCAGAGCTAGAGACAATCACTAACCTCCACTCGACGATCCTCAGTACTCCAAGCCATCTAGGTGGCGGCAACCACCAAGAGTAACAAACAAATCCCATAGTGAAACACGAACACCAAGTGCCTCTAGATGCAATCACTCAAGCAATACACTTAGATTCTCTCCCAATCTCACAAAGATGATGAATCAATGATGGAAATGAGTAGGAGGGCTTTGGCTAAGCTCACAAGGTTGCTATGTCAATGCAAATGGCCAAGAGAGTGAGCTTGAGCTAGCTATGGGGCTTAAATAGAAGCCCCTACGAAATAGAGCCGTTGTACCCCTTCACTGGGCACAAAATGGGCTGACCGGATGCTCCGGTCATGTTGACCGGACGCTGGACCTCAGCGTCTGGTCGCCCGATGACAGCCACGTGTCCCGATCTCAACGGTCACTTGAGTTGACCGGACGTGTCAGTTAGAAAGTGACCGAACGCTAGATCTCAGCGTCCGGTCGTTTCTAGTAAGGTTCGAAACGTGACATTTCACGACCGGACGCGTCCGGTCATGCCCGATCAGACTCACCCAGCGTCCGGTCATTCAACGTCTCCTCTGTGCACCTCACGTCAGCATACGTCAGCACTGACTGAACGCACTCAGCTAGCGTCCGGTCGCAGAGTGACCCAGCGTCCGGTCGTTTGACCGATGCCAGCGTCTTCGCTGATACATCTGACCGGACGCGCCGGTCCAACCGTGGCTAGTGTTTGGTCACTCCCAGTGACCTCCGTCTTTTCTGTCTAGAGCGTCGGTGGCACCGTCGGACTGTCCGTACTCTATGAGTGGACACTCCACCGGTGGAGTTTCTTACCCTTTCCAAACTTCACCACCCTTGATCAAATGTGCCAACCACCAAGTGTATCATCTTGTGCACATGTGTTAGCATATTTTCACAAACATTTTCAAGGGTGTTAGCACTCCACTAGATCCTAAATGCATATGCAATGAGTTAGAGCATCTAGTGGCACTTTGATAACCGTATTCCGATATGAGTTTCACCCCTCTTAATAGTACGGCTATCAATCCTAAATATGATCACACTCTCTAAGTGTCTTGATCACCAAAACAAAATAGCTCCTATGGTTTATACCTTTGCCTTGAGCTTTTTATTTTTCTCTTTCTTCTTTCCAAGTCCAAGCACTTGATCATCATCATGGCATCATCATCATGTAATGATCTTCATTTGCTTCACCACTTGGAGTGTGCTACCTATCTCATGATCACTTGATAAACTAGGTTAGCACTTAGGGTTTCATTAATTTACCAAAACCAAACTAGAGCTTTCACCTGTTCGCACCCCGACTCATGGCCCAGGTTTTGTCAGTGAGCTCGGTCCCTTCTTGGGGTTTTGCCAATCATGCGGGAGCCCACCATGGCTCCTAATCCTGCTGGTGGCTGGACACCTCCTCTACCTATTGACTACCATCATCAGGTTTAAGACATCAGGTCCATGAGAGGCAGAAATCTTTATGCTGGGGAATAGAAGGATCTTTGGCTTGAGTATCGCTTCTGGCAGTCGTTTCACTTTGACTTCTATGATTCTATCATCTTTTGGAAGTTCTGAAGAAGAGGGAGCCACCGATTATTCAGATGAAATGCATTGATGCCTATTCTCTTAGATTTGAAGCCCCATGAATGGCGTAGTCACCATGTGCGTCGGAAGTCCCAGCGACCGTCGTAGGTCCCGACCGTCGAAACTCCTGATGTCAGCCAAAACTCCCGGCTATCAAAACTTCTGACTCTGGTCGGGACTCCCGACCCAATGGTCACCACTCCATTCATGTTTCTTCACTTCTCGATATTCGTTCGATTCTCGTTGTCTTATTTCTTAGTTCCCCTTCGTGTTTTTCGTAGCCATGGACGGTGGTAGTCCCTCGCATCGCAAGGAGAAGAGGTCCAAGAAGAATCAAGACCCTGATGTTGTCCCTAGGCCGTTTGGCCACACCAAAGTGGCATGTCCTCATGCTGGTGCTGGTGGTTCCCATGTTGCCCATTGCCATGATGATCAAGGCTCATCTGCTGTCGCTCCTCCTGCTCTTGCCCCTATTGGGGATGTTCCTATTGTTGATGCAGAAGAAGAAGCTCTTGAGCGTGCTGGCCGCACCATTGCTGCTCCACCTATTTGCACCCTAACTCGTGGCCCGGGTTTCGTTAGTGAGCTCGTTCCCTTCCCTGAGGGTTTTGCCAATCATGCGGGAGCCCACCATGGCTCCTAATCCTACTGGTGTCTAGGACACCTCCTCTACCTATTGACTACCATCATCGGGTTCAGGACATTAGGTTCATGAGGCAAAAATCTTTATGCTGAGGAACAGAAGGATCTTCTGGCTTGAGTATCGCTTCTGGTAGCCATTTCACTTTGACTTCTATGATTCCATCATCTTTCAGAAGTTTCTGAAGAAGAGGGAGCCATCGATTATTTAGATGAAATGCATTGAATGCCTATTCTCTTAGATTGTTCAAAGAGCCCGAGCTAGAGCAGATGGTTCATGATATGCGCTCCCTAGGGCTGTCCTACTTGATGGAATTTAGGAAGCATTGGAACAATGAGATTATCTAGTCAGTTTTATGCTTCCTATCCCATGAGAAAGACCCTACCTAGTGCCATTGATATTATCCATTGGACCACTGAAGCAAAGCACTATAAGGTGGATTTCATTACTTTCTCTCACCTTCTTGGTTTAAGTCACGTCGACCGCACTGCACCTGAACTCACTGAGTATGAGGATGTGGCTTTGGAGGAGTACCAGCATATGTATCTTGATGGACATCCAGCTGATGGACAGACTGTGTATCTGAAGCCCTACTACTATGTTCTCAATAACATTCTGCGACAGATCTTATATCCTGAAGTGAGGTGACTCCACTTTCCTTCATGATGATTCTCAGAAGGTGCTTCAGCGCTTTGGTGATGAGTCGATACATTTGGAACAAGATACATGATGCCACTGAGGATCCTGTGAGGCACCTTCCCTATGCCCCCTACATCATGCATGTGATTGAACAAGTGTCCGACATTCGGTTTCCCATAGACATTCAGCAAAACCTCCTCAAGATCTCCAACAAGACATCTATCATAGCTGTGAAAGAACTAAGGAAGAAGGCTGATGTAGCCAAAGCCAAAGGCAAAGGTGCTTCAGGTTCTCGCTCTCGTCATGGTGCTTCACCACCTGCTACTGCTCACTCTTCTAGTGCTGAGCCACTCTCTTCTTCCTCCTCTTGGTAAGAAGCCCAACAAGTTCAAGTTCCTCATGACCTACATGTTTGGACAATGTTGTGCTAGTGCTCAATGTGAGCATGATATGCAAGAGAGGCTCTATTGTTTGGAACAATAGGCTGGTATTGTGTCTTCTCCTCCATCGTCGTTTGTGCCTCCCCGTGATCCTTTGGCACTCTATGATGAGGCTTGTGTGGACATATGAGGATGCTACTGCTTCTTCGCCCTCATGGCAAGAGCAAGGCTACTGAAGTAGATGAGGACTACATGGAAGATGATGATGCCGACCGACGACGATGGTGGTGATAATGGTGACCAAGATGATGATGAGGACTACTGAGGACGAGTAGTCGGTTCTTCACTGTGGCCTACCCCTTTTGGCACTTGTTGACAAACGGGGGAGTGTTAGGCTTTGATCTATCTTGTAATAAGTTTCTGGGTCACTTAGTTTCGAGACTTTATAACCTTTAGCTTGTATGAACTATGTCATGTGGTGGCTAGTATGTGATGGACAACTATATATATGTGTTTGTGATGCACGAATTGTAGGACAAGTAATGGTTATCTATCTACCTTATTAGCTTGTGCTTGTCTTTACTTGTGATGGTGGATGTATTTTGGATGGCCATGTGTTGCTTCAAGTTTCTACTTTGAAATCTTGGCCATCATATTCTTTTTACTTGTTGTGTGAATATAACATGTCATATTGCATCTCTTTTCATGGATATATATTTGTTAACACACACTTAGTTGCACCCCATAGATTGCAAAATTTAGAGGGAGCTTTTGTCTTTATGTATGCAAATCATGTATAGATGACTCTAATTGAAATTCAAATTCATGCATACATCAAGGGGGAGCTCTTCATAAGTTTTAGGTTTCAAAAGCTTTAAATTCTTTCATTCTTATAAAAGTCTAAGTTGGTTGTCATCAATTACCTAAAAAGGGAGAGATTGAAAGTGCATTTGCCCCCTATGTGGGTTTTAGGTGTATTGATGATATCCAAATTAGGGACTAATGTGATCTTAATGAGATATGTCACAACTATTAGTCCCATGAAAGATTCATAAGAGTTGATAAAGATGAAATGATATCCCTCAATTCTTGAAGTTGTAAAGGCGGACGAACTCAAAGCTGCTCTCTAAGGGTTTTATTCTTGTTTTTGAGTTTAGGATCTGCCACGTACTATAAAGAGGGATGCAAACTTAGTTGGTCTGAGGAAGATAGAGTGCTCAAGCATAAAAATAAAATCAAAAGAGAGACACTCTAGCACTCCACGAGCACTGTAGAATATTTTTTAGTGACTGTTGGTGTCGAAAGTCATGACTCATGCCAGAAGTCCTAATGCCCTAGTCGCTTAGCCTATGCCGTGACTAGTGGCCGTCGGAAGTCCCGACGTAAGCTGGAACTCACGATAGTCAGGAAGTCACGACTCACGCCGTAAGTCCTGATGCCTAGTCACTTTGCCTGCATGGTGACCATGGCCAGTCGAAAGTCCCGAACGTGAGTTGGAACTCTCGACCCAAGTTAGGAGTCCCTGACACCTGGGGTTTTGCTATTCGGTTGACAGCGCCCTGTCGGAAGTCCTCGACAGTACGTCGGGAGTCCTGATGTACGTCGGGAGTCCCTGACAGTCAGAAGTCCCGACTGTTTATCGGGAGTTTCCGACATTGACTTGCTCATGCTGACTTTTACCCTACATGAACAATGTTTTCTGTTAAGGTCGGAAGTCCTCGAGATCTACGTCGGAACTTCTAATGTAGATCTGAACATGTTAGATTTCTACTATGAGTATAAATAGCCCTCTCCTCTCTTCTAACCATTACGGACTCATTCACAGCTCACCAACCTTCGTGTTCAATAGCTCCCAAGCAACAAAGGCACCCCTCACCTCCCTCCTTTAGTTCCAATCTTCGATTCCCCTAGGGTTTTGAGTGAAAGGAGAGTGGATTAAGTGAGAGAATCACTTTGGCAAGTTTGAGCACTTGATTTCTTCATCAAGCTGGTTGGATTTGCATGTCTATTACTCTTGGGGCTTTGCCCTAGCTAGCTAGATGTTGCCCAAGAGCTTCCATCTCATGGAAGAGCCTTAGGCAAGTTTGTATTACCCTTAATTTCTTAGTGGAAAGTTCAAGTGACCTTTGTGGTTACCCTGAGAGAGGCAAGGAGGTGAAAGAGACTCCAACCTTTGTGGTCACCTCAACAATGAGGACATAGGAGCTCCTTTGTGGGGTTGCCGAACCTCAGGATAAATCTTTGTGTCCCATGTGCTTGTTGTTGTGTTTGCTCAAGATTACTTATATTTGTATGTCTCTCTGTCTCGAAACTTCATTTTAGGGTTTGGACTCGATCTACGGTTTGGAGGCATTTCAGCATCAAGGGAAGTGGCCCAACATCTTCACCAAACCATTAGGAAGTGGGGGTATAAGATTATTTATCCGCAAAGTTAAATTTGACACTGCTTTTGTAGTTCATGTAGGCGTTAGGGACTTCTAATGTTTGTGCCAGAACTTCTAACAACGTCGGGAGTTTCGACCCAAACTATTGGGACTTCCTGACATTGATTGACAAATTTGAACTTAGCATTTACAGTTAATTTTTAGATATGCCTATTCATCCCTCTCTAGGCATTGTTAGATCCTTTTAGTACCTAAAGAGGAGGGAACTAATGATCATCAGTACCGATTCACCCGAGCAGTCAAATGCGTGACTACGGCTTCAACCAGCCCCTAGGTGCGTAGGCTCCTGCCTCGCCATGACCACTAAGGTTGAAAGATCCTAATGGCTAGAGGGAGGGGTGAATAGACTATTAAAAATTTCTACAACAACACTTTATAAACCTGGTTAGACAATTATGAGGCGAAGCAAGTATTGCGCTAGCCTACTAAAAAGCAAGCCACCTACCACAATTCTAGTTTATATAGTTTCTATCCACACAATAGCTATGACACTACACTAAGTTAGTGTGCTCTCAAAAGCTAACTAAAGAGACACACTAACCAAACTAACAAGCTCTCACAACTAGCTACACTAAAGAGCTTGACAACTAGTTTGTGGTAAAGTAAAGAGAGTGAGCAAAAAGGTTATACCGCTGTGTCGAGGAAGAAGACAATCAATCACAAGAATGAATAACAATGAAGACCAATCACCTCAGAATCAAATGATGACACAATGATTTTTTACCGAGGTTCACTTGCTTGTCGGTAAGCTACTCCTCGTTGTGGTGATTCACTCACTTGGAGGTTCACAAGCTAATTGGCATCACACACCAAACCCTCAATAGGGTGCCACACAACCAATACAAGATGATGATCACATAAGCCATGAGCAATCAACTAGAGTACCTTTTGGCTCTTCGCCGAAAAAAGGTCAAGAACCCCTCACAATCACCATGATCGGAGCCAGAGACAATCACCACTCTCCGCTCGATGATCCTCGCTGCTCCAAGACGTCTAGATGGCGGCAACCACCAAGAGTAACAAGCAAATCCTGCAGCGAAACACGAACACCAAGTACCTCTAGATGCAAACACTCAAGCAATACACTTGGATTCTCTCCCAATCTCACAAAGATGTTGAATCAATGATGGTGATGAGTGGGAGGGCTTTGGCTAAACTCACAAGGTTGCTATGTCAATACAAATGGCCAAGAGAGTGAGCTTGAGCTGGCTATGGGGCTTAAATAGAAGCCTCCATGAAATAGAGCCATTGTACCCCTTCACTGGGCACAACACGGGGTGACCGGACGCTTCGGTCAAATCAACCGGACGTTGGACCTCAGCGTCCGGTCACACGATGTGTGCCATGTGTCCCCTCTCTTCAAATGTTGATCGCTCGATCTCAACAGTCAAGTGATGACCGGACGTAGCAGCTCAAAGTGATCGGACGCTGAACCCCAGCGTCCGGTCATTTCCCGTAAGCATCCAGAGATGACTTTTCACGACCGGACACGTCCGGTCATGCTCGACCGAACTCACCCAGCGTCTGGTCACTTGGCGTTTCCCCTATGCATGACCATGTCAGTGTGATTGGACACAACCAGCCAACATTCGGTCATTTTAGCACCAGCGTCCGGTCGATGACTGACGCTGCACTTCTTCTGCTGCTACTGACCGGACGCGCTGGTCCTTCAGAGACCAGCGTCCGGTCACTTACAGTGACCATGTTCACCTGAGTTTAGGGCACCGGTGGCACCGTTGGACTGTCCGCACTCTACGGGCGGACACTCCACCAGTGAAGTTCCTAACCCTTGCTCAAATGTGCCAACCACCAAGTGTATCACCTTATGCACATGTGTTAGCATATCTTCACAAAACATTTTTCAAGGGTGTTAGCACTCCACTAGATCCTAAATACATATGCAATGAGTTAAGCATCTAGTGGCACTTTGATAATCGCATTTCGATATGAGTTTCACCCCTCTTAATAGTATGGCTATCGATCCTAAATGTGATTACACTCACTAAGTGTCTCGATCACCAAAACAAAATAGCTCATACCATTTATACCTTTGCCTTGAGCCTTTTGTTTTTCTCTTTCTTCTTTTCAAGTGAAAACACTTGATCATCACCATGGCATCACCATCATCATGTCATGATCTTCATTTGCTTCACCACTTGGAATGTACTACCTATCTCATGATCACTTGATAAACTAGGTTAGCACTTAGGGTTTCATCAATTCACCAAAACCAAACTAGAGCTTTCAAAGGTGTGGGTCTCGCCTCGCCCGACCCTGGGGTGCGGGCTCTGACTTGCTCTACCGTTGGGGTGCAGGCTCTGCCTCGCTCGACCGCTAGGGTATGGGCCCCGCCTCGCCTGACCGCTGGGGCATGGGCTCCGCCTCGCCCGACCCCTGGGGCATGGGCTCTGCCTCGCTCGACCGCTAGGGTGCGGGCCTCGCTTCACCCGATCCCTAGGGCGCAGGCTCCGTCTCACTTGACTAGGGCCCACACCACCTCCAACCACTACGTGTCAGAAGGTACGACCCCAAGGTCAAACTTCTAACACCGGGCAAGAAGCAGGCATGTCTCGATGTGACCCATGGCCTCGACAGGCCATTCTCGGAAGATCACATCGCCAACAATGATGAGTGCGAGGTCACTGCGCTACCTACTCCCCATACGGCCACTGACCAGCACGTCAGTTCGTTGTGTTGTCCGCCGAGACAGGATGGGACACCACGACCAGCTGATGACGTCGGGACATGGCACCAGTGGTGAACAAGAGCCCAGCATGGAGCCATCCCTATCACCATCTACAACATCAGTAGGACTCGCATAAAAGGAGAAGAAGGACCCGGCGGTCCGAGAAGCCTTTTGCTCCCTTGCTTTTCTCTTTCTTTCTCTCTATAACCGACACCTTTCTCTTCACCTATAAAAGGGGGAGCCGGACTCCCCAACTGGGGAGAGGCAAAAAGAAGAAAACACACACACACACATTAGACACTTGGGAACTTCTCCCTCTCTCACCTATTTATAACCCCTACTACAAACTTTTAGTGCCAGTAACACGAGCAGCACCAAACTGGACATAGGGACATTCAGCCTGAACCAGTATAAACCCTTGTGTCTTCCGAGGACACCATCCGAGCCAGACGCACAATCTAGAAATTTACTAGTTGGTGACTCAAAACACCGACAAGGATACTGCTCATCACTCCTTGACACATGAGATCCTGTAGGATTTCTTCAACATGTGCATCTTGGTGAATGATTCGAGCTTCGACCCAAATGATGTGCTTGAGGATGAGACCACCTGAACACTAGAATTCTCTAGTGGGTGCTCGGCGACATTGGCTTACAAGTTCAATCCATGGAGCAGTGTAAGTGTTCGTTCTCAAGGATCACCTAGAACAGGGGTAAAATCTTTTGTGTGGCTGCTCCTTCAAAAACCGCCTCTGGACTGCTAGCGAACTACCCTTGAGAGGTTGGGTAAACAACTATTTCTATCCCCTTTGCCTTAGAAACTTAGAGACAACTGTGCACCAAATCGGTTTTTGTGGAAATACATAACGAGCCCTTGAATTGGCTCTCAACCAGAGCTACGTATCTCTTTGTTGGTTAGTCAATCAAATACGAGTAATAGCTTAATTCTTACTAGTCAGCTAGGCAATCGGCCTAATGTGGCTTAGTCGGCGCATATCGCGCATGTATCCAAATTTTTCTTATTATAATATATGTTAGCATAAACCTTGGATCTACAAAATAGAGCAGTTGAGATCTCTTTATGCTTGGTGGAAGAAACATTGTAAAAGAGTGGTAAAAAACAACCTTACCATTATGATTTACATTTTGTGGAACATTTGGAATGAAAGGAACATAAGAACTTTCCGTTATGAATCGATAGCCCCCGTCTAATCCACTACAATATAGAATTACCACACCAGCCTAGATATGAATGTGATCTCTCAACCTTCATTTACTACCTTTTTCTGGAGAGGTTTCTCTTTTGGTTGGGTTTTTTGTTGTGACTTTTAGTAGTGCTCTTTCTTTCTCGTTGCTCTAGCTATGGTCTGTTAAGGCCCTGATGTTGTACTCTCTCCACTCCTATTACTTTATCATGGCAAAGCTCATGTTGTCTTTTTAGGAAAAACATGATGATCCATGGGACATGAATATGTGACCCAGGAAGCAATATCCGATCTATTCCTAGGCGATGGTGCATCCTATCTGAATGTAGGAAATCACAAAGATGGTATGTATCATAACTCTACTGTTATACCTAGATCAACCATTGGTCAATATTTTTGTTGTACAGAAGAACAAATTTAAATAAACAGAACAACTAATTGAGGATTGAGTGTTTTTAAGGTGCATGAATTCATGATATGTAGATCACACGACCTTACCACGTGATTCATGATTTGTGCTTTAACAATGACTATCTCCTATGATAAAGTTATGAATAGGGTTCCATGTTATGGTGGTAGGGTTTTTCTAGGAAAATGTTTGACTTAGAGGGAGACGGTGACGCAAGGCTAGATCACAATGGCTGTCGACTGCAAGAGGTGAAGGAGATTGGTTGCTAGGGGAGGGGAGCATCACGAGCGTGGGTTAGTGATAATGGGACAGCGGCGATAAATTTGATTTGTAGATACACAGCAGGAGGGTGTGGTGGAGCATTGACCAACAATAGCCTAGGTAGTGGTGGGGAAGATATCAACTGAAGAAAACGGTTGCTAGAAAGTAGATTAGATTGAAGGGTATGTGAGCCATTTGACCTATCCCATCCACCATCCTAAATATTATGTGTTAGATGGGTCCGAGACCGAGAGAGATGGCGAATGCAGGGGTAGGTCAGTAGCGACTATCAACTGTAGGATGTGGAGGAGTCTTGTTGGTAGGGTTAAGAGTGGGGAATCATGACTCAAGTTACAGTAGCAATAGAGTGTACTATGGTGGTGGATCCAATGGCAGATGCAACCAGATACAAGGAAGGCACATAGGAGTTAGTTTTGTCTTTTAGTAGTGTCTTTCTTTCTCGTAGCTCTAGTTGTGTAGTCTGCTGAGGCCATGGAGTTGTACTCTCTCCACTCTTGTTATTTTATCATAGGAAAACTCTTGTTGTCCTTTTGGGTTAAAAGCATTGTGATCCATGGTACATGAATATGGTGACCCAAGAAGTAATAACCTAATCCATTCCTAATTTCCTATGTAATTGGATCTAGCCATTCGGCACATCAGACCTAATGTATGTTTCATAACTTTGTTGCTATCCATGGATCAACCATTTATCAATCTTTTTGTTGTATGTAAGAGCATAGTTAAATAAAGTAACAAAAGAAGTTGCTTGAACACCTAGTGTTTTTGAAGGTGCCTGAATTCATGATTTTAGATTGTACCACGTTACCTTGCGATTCATGCTTTGAAAATGGCTAGCTCCTATGATGAGGTTAGGATTAAGGTTTTAGGTTACGATGGTGGGTATTTTCTAGAAAAATGTCCATCTTAGAGGGAGGCAGTAATGCTAGGGCTAGAGCTAGGATTTGAGCATTTTTGGGGAGAGGGAGGGCGTTGGCAATACCGACGATAATCACATATGATGAAATAAATGTGCACGCACACATATATATTGAATTTGCAAAGAGCATCGATAATAACCAAATTAACATTTGTTTCATGATATAAAATAAAGCTAAAAGTCTAAAATAATATTGAAAACTGTAGAGAAAGGAGAGAAAATTTTAATTAGCCCTAAGTATCTAATCTCTAGCCGACTAATCTAATTCATAGGCAAAAAGTCATAGAAATAGCAGGAGATAAAAGAAAGATAATCCTAAACCATAGAGATGCCATTGGAGATTAATAGGGAGGTAGGAATAATAAGACAAGCATTAATTAACATCATTAGCTAGCTAATACAGCAGTGTATTATGCAGGCCAATTGGGATGTTGTGTAGGAAAACAACCATAACAATAATAACAATAACAAAGTAGAGGAAGAAAATAACATAGATATATATTAGTCATAAATCATATAGATGTCATTAAGAATTAACACAAATAAGAGAGGGCAAATAAATAAATCATTAATTAGCAATTATCATTATTTTAGCTAATCAAAGGTACAATGGAGCATCTAGGGGATTGGGGTGCTAGGCCCCCTCCTTCCTCCCCTGAGTAATACGAGGCCCAACCACAATGGCTGGCCATTGCCCCATTGTGGGTTGTGGAGGTGGAGGAGGTCGTTTTGGGTATGGTAGGGGAGGAAACATCAAGAGTCAGGTTAGTAGTGACTGAGTGGGTGGGTAGATGGGTGTGGTGGATCCAATGGTGGGGTGTTGGTAGATAATGGTAGGAGGGCGTGGTGGAGCATCGACCAACAATAAATTATGTATGGATGGGGCACGGAGCAATTGAAGAAAACAGTTGTCATGAAGTAGGATTTAATTGAAGTGTATATAAGCCATCATATCGATCTTATCCACCACCCAAAACATCAGGTACTTGATGGGCCAAAACCATCAGTTGTGGCGGGGTACAGGACGAAGCAATAATGATTGCCGATTGTGGGAGGCAGAGGGAGCTGACCGGACAGGGTAAGGGTTGGCATCATTATAGTTGCGTTTCACCGGTAGCAAAAGAGTGTATGACTATAGTGGATCCAATAGTGAGTCAGGTTACATTAGTATCAATAGAGTATACTTGGAAGGAGAGAATGAACTATTCATTGATATGTTTATGGGCATGAAGTCCATCGTCCATGTAAGGAAACTAATTAAGAGAATGAACTAATCATAGATATTTTTATGGGCATCCATGCAAGGAAAGAGAGATTAAGAAGTTGGCATGCAACGAAAGGAGAGATATTTAGGGGGGGAGAAAGGAAAGTCCAATCCGCCATGCAAGGAAACTAATCTGGTGGAAGAGGCTAGTTAGAAAATACGTTAGGAACTAGCGCAGTGAGTGAGCGTTGAGTAAAGATTGTGCAGTGGAGTTAGACATGAACATCCCTCGGCTGGATCGGGTTAGGCCAAAAAACCCGACAGAAAATGCTTAGCCCAAGTTTGACCTGTGGCCCCAAAAAACTGTGGAAACATCAACCTGATCCTGCCCTTGGCCTGATCTCACGTCCTGCGGGGCAGCCTGTCGGCCCAAAGACACATGTAATACCTTAGAGTAAAGGAGATTTCACATAGAGTTATAGATTACAGCTCATAGATTCGATAGATGACAGTTTGATAGAGTTAAACTCATACACAACCAGACACATTACCGTTCATAGATGACAAATTTTAGTCTCACACTCATTGTCACAATCACAAACAAACTCTCACATAGACACATGCATCACACGATAACATAAACATATTAAGTCTCTCCAATAACAAAGGCACACAACCATCACATGATAACATAAACATATTAAGTTTCTCCAAATGATATCATCCATATATGTTTTTTGGTTAGCTCATTGAGAGGAATGCAATGATGCAATACATTCTTCCATTTGGGGGAAGTTGATGGTTATGGCTAGGTCAGCTCCTCGAAAAGCTATTTTGTTTGTCCGGGCTCCTAATGATATGACCCAATTATGATTTATGACCGTCTCGACGATATAAATATGATGGCTGAGTCCGTTACGTTCTTTGGACAATTTTAGGTGTCAACCAGGAGGTTCACCGACTACTAGATTGGAAGTCTCCATGCTTGAAATTGGGGATGAAAGCTAGGACAACCTTTTAAGAATGGTATTTATATGGTGACTCAATGGGTCCAATAGGCCTTTTTTGTTGGCTGGCAGGAAGATTGCAGGAGGGATTTTTTTGTCTCTGGCATGATAGGTCGTCCCGTGGGTAAAAAAATTGGTCCAAATCCTATCTGAAAATTATAGTTTGTGAGAGACTTAGATCTAACGTCGACCAACGCGTAGGCCTGGCTGAATCGGGTCAGTTTGTGTTTATCGGGACGGACAGCCTATGAACGGGAGACTATAACAAACCAAGATTCACCGTGTTTGGAAGGCCAAAGCAGAACCAAATTAAAATGCCAGTTCTTTGCATGGACTTTGACGCCTCTTTCGTACATTTTGCAATTAATTAACATCCTCGGGGATTTTGTTGACGCTCAAAAATCTGAGCATCAACCATTTTGCTATTTTACTTGGAAAACCAGGAGAGTGGAGTTGCAATGGCGCTGAGAGACCTACCCCCCCAACTACTGCGGCAGTGCTAGCTCTTCAGAAAGTAAACAATTGTGGCAGTGTTGTGCCACACAACAATTGTGGCAGTCAAGGTGTTCCCTTGATAATACATACCAGCTAGCAGCAATCCTTCAGATATATACCACCACAGCCAGCAAAAATATCAAGAGTTACAAGAGAGTTGTATGATGATATATCCTTCTTTTTTATCTGAACCAGCTAGCTCATCATCACGAATTTGCTTTCCTTTATTCTTGTTGGAAGCACAAGTACCTTCCTTATCAGTGACATGGGTTTAGCCTTGGGTCATTGGGTGGAAGCTGGTTCAAGATCATTCAAAGATAAGCTCAGTTTATCATCTCAAGAAATGAAAGCTGATCTGGCCCAAACACAATGGCCCAACAAGACAAACAATACTGCACCACTAACAGAAGCCAAGCCCAAACTTCGGCCATTGCCACATACACGTACTGAACTATTACCTGCATTCTTCTTCCCTGCTCGTCTCTTCATTAACTTCTCCACGGATCTCTTGCTCATGACATAGAACCTCTCTGATATTTGACGTATAGGCTAATAGGCTTTTGTTGATGACATGTCATCAAGCCTGTAAAACCCTCTTACATTGACTTTTGTCAATTGTAGATGCGCTTTGTTAGATCCATCAGGAGCTCGGATACACCATATCAAGTCCGAATCCGTTTAGAGGATCAGTTGAGATATGTTCATATCCAAGTTCAAATATTCAACATCCGATAATATATCCATATATGAACCCTCAAATCCCATATTTATGATGTCAATATCCATTCGTATCCTATCCGACGTGACTAATACTATCATGTTCGAATTTGAACCCAAATAGAAATACGAAAACACATGTAATAGCAGCGATATTCGTCCGTATTCGATCCATTTGCACCCCTACTGAATTCATCACCAACTAGCATCAACTAGCATCACCAACTAGCATCACCTACGTAATAGAGTACTGGACATTGACGGTCATCAATTCTTTGATGTCACCTAATTAGAATGCTAGACATCATTAGTCTAGAAAACATCAGTTTCATTTGCAGCACTGCCGAGAACAATCTGAAAACCTTTTTTTAAGAATTCTTCAGTGAATTTTCTTGTACATGTCACTACTGGAAACCGGCAATTTGCTGAGTGCCTACGGCACTCGGCAAAGCTTAAAATACACTCGGTAAAGGCTTTGCCGAGTGCCGCACTCGGCAAAGAGCAGTCGGCGAAGAACCCGTCGGCAAAGGTTTCTTTGCAGAGTGCCACATATCGGGCACTCGGTAAAGCCTTTGCCGAGTGTCACGTCAGCACTCGGCAAAAAAAACCCGACGTCAACTCTGACGGCCTCTTTGTCGAGTGCCACCTCAGCGGCACTCGGCAAAGAATTTTTCCTTTTTTTTTTGAAAATTCTTTGCCGAGTGCCATACTCTTGCACTCGGCAAAGAATTTTTTTCTTTTTTAAAAAAAATCTTTGCCAAGTGCCATGGCTCTGGCACTCGGCAAAGCTAGGAAATTGGGTCTCTGCTTCCCAGCTTTGTCAAGTGCCATGGTCACGGCACTCAGCAAAGCCCTCTTTGCCGAGTGTGACACTCGGCAAAGAGGGAAAATGCTATTTTTTTTGTTTTTTGCTTTCCATCAGCACAAACAAAGAAATCACATATATATCAACACACAGCACAGGATATATCACATACACATCCATATTCCATCACATACACATCCATAACCCATCACATACACATCCACCATCCATAATACATCACATACAAATCCATTGTCCATAATCCATCATACATTCGCATCATCCATGACAATATCCATCACAATATATATATGTCTCTAGTAGTAGTCCAACATAAGGCTAAGTCTAACACAAGTCCATGCAACATGAAAAGAAACAAATAAACGATACCTACTGCCAGCCTCCCCACCCGAAGTGTGAACTGCCACCTTGAGGAGGGTTAGTTGTCCACCCGGCCTATGGAGAAGGGCCACCTTGAGGAGTCAGGTTCGAACCCGCCGACTGTTGCTGCACAAAGGAGAAGCGAATTCATGAGTATCTACAGGAGGACCGCACAAGCTAAAGGAATAAACAACCATATATACTCACCGGAGTCCCTACAGGAGGAGGAGGAGCCACAACTAGAGCGAGCAGCGACTGGGGCACGACCACACCTGGCAAGGTCTGAAGACTCGCCATGAAGCTGAACATGTCCTGCAGCCTCTGCGTCTTGGCCGCCCTCTGGGCTTGTACAACCTCCATCTCCAACCTATGGGCCTCCGCCTGGGCCGCCTGCTGGGCCTCCAACCTCCGCAAGTCGGCCTGCAACATTTCATCCGCAATGTTTAAACAATGCAAAGGCAAGGTAGATGTGTAAAAGCAATGAACGACGAATAAAACAGTACTAACCTGGAGTTCCGCCATCTGTTGCTGTGAGCTCTGCTGCCGAGAGCGTATGGGGAGGGAGGAGCTCGTGCTCCTTGCTCGAATCTCGGCGAGGTTGGGAATAGAGGCGGAGTCGACTGTGTTGTCCGCCATCCAGTACCGGCCGTGCTGCTTCCCTCCTCCCAGCCTAATCAGGAGGTCTGTGTCCAGGGGCTAGGTGGCCGGATCGAAGTCCTCCCCATGGCGCTCGTGGGCCGTCGAGGTGTACTCGCTAAGCTTGATGTGGACGCTCGCGCTGGTGTATGCCTCGGGCCCGTCCGCCGGGTTGTAGGTGACTTCTAGGGCCATCGCCTTGCCCTTGTGTGCCAGGGCGTACGCCATGAACTCGTTGCATTCCTGGCCTTGGTGCTCCTGGAACTGCGAGGAAAACACAAATATGATTACAAGTAATGAGAATTGAGCATTAGAATAAATAAATAAAGATGAAAACACAAAGAAGATTACCCATGTCTGGGCGTACGTGCTAAGGCTCCGGTTGCCTTGGTGGTGTGGCACCCCACCCATATGCAGACAGCAGTCCCGACGGATGTTGTGCTTCTTCGCCCACTCCTCCAAGAGCCACTTGTCCACAATGGCCTCCCAGCAGAGGCAGTGCCTGGCGCACCAATCAGGACATTGTTGCATGCCATCAAGTTATTGATATGTTAGAAGATGAAATAAAGCCTACCTATTCTTCATGGAAGGAGTCAGTATTAATGTTTTGTACTTACCAAGAGGTACTGCTCCTTGGTGAGCATCCTGGTCCTGGCATCGGCCTTCCTCACCACCTGACCAAGGACGTCGACGCTGTAGTTGATGATGCACTGGAGCCGCGTCTCGTGGTACAGGTCCGAGAGTCGGGACCTACAAACCTTGTCCTGCACTCGTGCCGCCCGGTCCTCAAACCCTTCGTTGCACCTGAAGAAGTCCTGCATACAGTCATCATGTATCGTTTCATTATTTCAAGAACGACCAATGAATGCGTAGTATTGACCAATTTAGTGCGATGAAGACTCACCCAGAACTCGGCCTTGATCCGCGCTGCAACAGTGCCGAACTCACTATCCTCGGCGGCGTAGAAGTGGTCCCACATCTAGGGCGGCGAAGTCATCGAGGCGTAGGTGGCCATGCCAGGGTAGTGCTGTCGAATCAGAAGGCCCAGGGTGCCATTGATGTGTTGGCCCGTTCCGGACACAACTTCCCAGTTGTTGCAAGAGTCATTAAGAAGAATTGTTAGTCTCCAGTTCGATTTTCAACATGTCATATGAAATAGTAGTGAAACAATACTTACTTATTACCGCTGGGTCGAATCATCGGGCGCCGGTGAAGTGGGATCGGCCGCGCCGGGAGCTATGAGGGCCCGCGCAAGTAGACTCCCGACGAGGTAGAGCCAGAGGCAGTGCTAGTGGAACCCCCTGGTGTCGCTATCGCCGCCTCCCCGTGGTCCGATGAGTCAGAGGAAGTGCCACCCCCTCCTATGTGTAGGCCCACCGCCTAGTCATCCTCGTCCACCGACGGGGTGGTAGCCGGCTACACCCTCGTCCTCGGACGACCACGGGGGCGGCCGCTCCTCGTCCTCCTCGTCGGCGGCTCCAGCAAGGGGTCCTCCTCAGCATGGGGTGGTGAGCGCTCCCTCATGTAGAGGGAGTTGACCCCCCGACGGGCCTGCCTTCCACCCAGCATTTTGTTGAGTGCCTACAATTTCAAAGAGTAAAGCAATTAGCACAGTTAAATTACAAGTACTTATAAAGAGATGCAAAATGAACGAAACATAATTGCAATAATAATAATAATAATAATATAGTATTACATGAATTAGAAATATTCTTCATGATCGGCAGTGGCTGGATCATAGGTGTCGTCATCACTATCAATATTGTCGCCATGTTTGTGCCATGTCATCTGTTTCGCGGACTCCTCTGTCATGTATAGCCGTTGGATCCTCGGTATGACAGGAAGGTACCATAGGACCTTCGTGGGGATACCAAGTTGTTCCTTCTTGCCATCACTAGTGTTGACCTCCAGATACCTAGAGGATTTGCACTTTGGACAGTGCGTTGCTTTCTCGTGATCTTTCCTAAATAGGACACAACCATTCGGACAAGCATGGATGTGCTCATATGGCATCTTAAGGGCACGAAGAAGTTTTTGTGACTCGTACAAGTTCTTCGGTAGAATGTGACCCTCCGGAAGCAGGGATCCAACAACTGCCAACATACCATCGAAGTTGTCTCGACTCATGCTACACCGCGACTTGAACGCCATTAGGCGTCCAATGGCATCTAGTTGCGAAACCATTGTCTTTTCGTGAAGGGGCTTCTGTGCCGAAGACAGCATATCGTAGTACACCTTTGCGGATTCCTCTAGCTCGTCCTCTAATCCTTCACCGAACCGTGCCTCCTGAAAGTCATCCATCGAGTCTGCTACCCCCACATCTCCATCAAAAGCCTCGAGGCATGGTCTCACCACCTCCTCTCTAATACGATCGGCTTCACCATGCTGGATCCAGCAGGTATAGTTTGGCGTGAATCCATACTTGCAAAGATCTTCCCCCACATTCTTCCTATTCTTTCTTACACGGTTGTCACATTTGCTGTAGGGACACGGCATCTGACTCGACCCTCTAGCAGCCTCGCCAAATGAATGCTCCAAGAAAGCATTAGTCTTAGTCATCCATTCTGGGGTCATACTTGCGTGGCCCATGTACATCCAATCACGGTTCTCCATCCTCTGGCATATACATATGTAAGCGAGTAATATAACCATCAATTGCATCTGCACGGCGTTCCTACCATCTAATAGGTGAGGATAGGTCCTAATCCCACCCACGGATGCGTAGATGAGGTCAGTTTCAATGCTCCGCTCCTATCCGAGACAGAATTTTGGTAGCACCTCCCCGATGTTCTCCCGATACACGTCCCGCAAGGGAGAGTGTATCCGGAGAACAACAGGGAGGTGGTGCCGAAAGTCTATCTCGGACCAGAGCGAACCATGGAAACTAACCTCATCTACGCATCCACGGGCTGTCCAAAATACGTGGACAATCCGAAAGAGATACGGTCGTAGATATGCAAAGATCTGCATACCTCCGACCGTATCTTTTTCGAACGGGAGACGCCTAACTGGGCTATGTGACCATATAAAACATGCATGCAAAGGAGGAGGGGGCTATACCTAGGGTGGCGGTGGAGTCAGGCTAGCGGGGCAGTGGCGTGTCGGTGCAGTGGCGAGGCGATGCGGTGCAGGCAGACCAGCAGCGCCGATGAAGACGATCGGGGTCGCCGAGTCCCTCCCACGGGTCATTCTCCTACATAAAAAGGCAATAGGTTAGAATTCATTGAAAATTTCGGCAGCACCTCCCCTGCATGGGGAGGTTTCCAAAACCTGTAAGAAACGTAGGCGCGATGGCCAACAACCACATATATACCAAACATAGGCACGAAGGCCAACAAACATATATATACCAAGACGAGCCATGTACTTTAGTTCTCTTTCCATGCAGATGAAAGTATCAAAGTAGTACAACAACAAGTACTACTACCACTACAACTACTACCAACACTAACACTACTACTACTAACACTACTACTATCACTACTTACTACTAACACTACTAACTACTAACTACTACTACTTACTAACTACTACTAACACTACTAAGTACTACTACTAACTACTACAGGTGTAGGGCATACCTTCACGACGAGAATGGCAGCGACGAGGGTCAGCGACGACGGCGGGGATGACCACAGCGGCGTGAGGGTCGACGGGCCTAGGCCGGCACCTTCCTTCTCCTCTCCTTCTCCTTCTCCTTCTCCTCCTCTCTTCTCCCCTCCTCCTCTCTTCTCTCCTTCTTCTCTCTTCTCCCCTGCCTCCTCCTCCTCTCTTCTGCAGTGGCGCGGTGGCCGGGGCGGGGTGGCGCGGTGGCCGGGGCGGGGTGGCGCGGGGCGGGGTGGCGCGGTGGCCGGGGCGGGGAGGCACGGTGCGGCGGCGGCGGCTGAGGGAGAGAGAGAGGTGAGAGGGAGAGAGAAATGAGAGAGCGAGACAAAGAGCGCGCCGGCCGGGCGCGATTGAAGGAAACGGCGGCTTTGCCGAGTGTCGTGATCTGACACCCGGCGAAGTTTTAAAAAAATTTTAGCAGCTCTTTACCGAGTGCCAACTGGGCGGCACTCGGCAAAGTTATTACTTTGCCAAGTGCCAACCCTAGGCACTCGGCAAAATAAATTTTTTTTGTTTTTTGCCACCAATTTTTTTTGAAGCTTTAGTACACTACCACAAACAACATGTTTAAATTTGGGACATTTTCATTGCCTTTTGGCATATTTCTATAGTTTATTTTGTTTTGTTGAATTTTTCCAGAAAATGTAAGTTTGAACTGCAGGTGCATCGAATAATGGATTACATTCGTTCAAAAAATGTTATCCTTGTTTCTTAGTGTAAATTTAGGCTAAATCCAGGAACTGTCTCGAAATTTCGATCAACGTGCTCACGGGGCAACGCCGCCAACTTGCGTGGGAGTGGTTTTTTAATTGTATAAAATGCGAACGAATTCCGAAAATCATGAAACTTGTCAATTTGTCGCCATATCGTATGCATATGCCGTGGAAAAAATTTGAAAAAGTTTCGAGCACGTTGTCACGTACGATGCTCACAAATCAGGACATCTCCACATGTCATACAGATACACCGTATCAAGTCCGAATCCGTTTAGAGGATCAGTTGAGATCTGTTCATATCAAGTTCGAATATTCAACATCCGATACTATATCCATATATGAACACTCAAATCCCATATTTATGATGTCGATATCCATTCGTATCCTATCCGACGTGACTAATACTATCATGTTCGAATTTGAACCCAAATAGAAATACGAAAACATATGTAATAGCAGCGATATTCGTCCGTATCCGATCCATTTACACCCCTAGTGAATTCATCACCAACTAGCATCACCAACTAGCATCACCTACGTAATAGAGTACTGGACATTGACGGTCATCAATTCTTTGATGTCACCTAATTAGAATGCTAGACATCATTAGTCTAGAAAACATCAGTTTCATTTGCAGCACTGCCGAGAACAATCTGAAAACCTTTTTTTTTAAGAATTCTTCAGTGAATTTTCTTGTACATGTTTTACAAATACTCAACAAAACACATGATGCCTTCTCCATGAATCATCTTCCAATGTCACTGATTGACCAACACCAATATTAAGATCTCGAAGTCTAGCACATTTGTACATATAATAGAACTTCACTTCACACTGTTTTTTGCAGCTGTTTGCCCTTTCCATTTCAATGGTGACTGACTAGACCGTGCTGTGCTGATGGCCGCGTCCTCGCAGCATGTCCCATTTGGCCATTTCGATCCTTTTCTTCTTCTTGCTCTTCACCAATTTTCGATCCTTTGCACATCGGACAGGAGCGCAGCCAGCAGGCAGGCTACTATATAAACAACCGACTCAGCGAGCCATTCGTTAGAACCCGAACAAACGCCAAACCAAACCTCCCCGCCCTCTCCCCTTTCGTCCCCTCCCCGCAACGGCCCAACCGCCATCGCCATGGCGTCTTCCTCCTCCAACCCCTCGTCAACTTCGTCCTCCACCGCTTCAACTCCCTCCGCCGCTCGGCCCAGCCGCCCTCACGCCGGGCGCGGAAGAGGTAGACCCGCTTGGGTCCTCTCCGAGGAGGAGTGGCCTCGGCTCGGCACCGCTCCGCCCACCAACCCCGCCCGCGCGCATCGGAGGGGAGGTCGTAGTCGGAACTCCGCGGGTGTCTCCCAGCCCCGGAACTCGGGCGTGTCCCAGCACGTCTCGCCGTCGCTGCAGTCGGGGTGGGAGAGCGCAGCGCACCCAACGTCCACGTTCGCCTCGGTGACCGAGGGCTCGTCGTCGTCTGCGTCGGCATCGTCCGAGCCCTTTGCCTCGTCGAGCACCATGGCTTCAACCCCTACGGACACCAGGGCCGCCTCCGCCGCCTCGTCGAGCACCACGCCGTCACCCGTCATCACGCTGGTGCCCAACGCGTCAGGCTCCGCGCCCGCCGTGGCGACGAGCGCCGACACCGCGCCGGAGCCGAACGCGTCCACCTCTTCCGCGCCCGACGTGACGAAGATCGCCGACCTCGCGCCGGAGCCGGACGCGTTCACCGCCCCCACCTCTTCCGTGCCCGGCGTGAAGACGAGCGCCGGTCTGGAGCCGGACGCGACCACCTCCACCACCCCTTCTGCGCCCGGCGTGGAAACGATCGTCGACGCCGCGCCGGAGCCGGACGCGTCCGCCTCCACCCTCTCTTCCGCGCCCGGCGTGAAGATGATCGCGGACCCCGCCTCCACCCCCTCTTCCGCGCCCGGCGTGACTACGATCGTCGACCCTTCCGCCACGACTTCTGCACCCGGCGCAGCACGGACCGCCTCCGCCACGACTTCTGCACCCGGCGCAGCACCGACTATCCCCGGCCTTCGAGACAACCGGGTTGCTGAACATTGGGGCGTACCGCCACGGTCCGTGGAGCGTTGTCCCGGGCAGCAAGCGTTCGGCGGCAACGGCATGTCTGCCGTCGAAGCCCTCTATCCGAACCCGTTGTGGGCGTGGCGAGAGGAGGAGGAGGTCCTGCCGCGCGTCTCGTTGTGTTGGGAGTGCCGCCTCCGACCCGCACGGGTCGAGGCTAGACCTTGCGGCCATTTGGCCATCTGCGTCCGGTGCTACTGCTACGCCAACAGCAATAGGTTCGTCTGCCCCTTCTGTGGCTGGCCTATTACCTGGATACTGTAGCGTTCAGATACGTATCGATTCTTGCTGGTAGCATATTGCGAATTGCAAATGCTGTTGCTCTGTGAAACCTATCGATTAGTATAGTTCTAGTTCTGGGCAAAGTTCTTGGCAACATTTGGATAATCTTGGTTCAAAGTTCTTGGCAACATTTGGATAATCTTGGTTCAAAGTTCTTGGCAACATTTGGATAATCTTGGTTCAAAGTTCTTGGTAACATTTGGATAATCTTGGTTCAAAGCCACGTGGGCTGGGATGTTGATCTTTGAAACATCCATAGTAACATTTGGACAATCTTGGTTCAAAGCCACATTGGGTATAACATTTGGTTCAAAGCTTCTTTTCATCGATTGCGTCTCTGGTTCAACGCTTCTTTTCATAAATACTCTCTACTCTCTTGTTCGAGCGCTGTGCTGAGTCTGGTTCACAGCTTTGTTTTCGTCAATGCATCTCTTGTTCGAGCGCTGTGATGTGAGTATGTAATAGCTCAGCCTGGCAGCTTGTTTCACACTTCAGATCATCAGATGCCGTCCATATGCGTTTCACAATTCATATGCGGTCCATAAGCGAGCTTGTGCAGATTAGACTTGGCATTAACGGGCCATTTGAGCGAGCTTGTGCAGGGAATTTGACATTGGCAGCACAAAAGAACTCTCGTTCCAGTAGCATGAACGTGGAACGCGCGATGCAGTTTCAAAAGAGAAGTGAAACTTAGCAACAGGCATTACATGCAATGAGGTATATGGCAATCAAATTGAACGTAAAAAACAACGTAACAGTTAATAATGGTTCACAACCAGTACGCTCATTACATAGTAGTAGGTATACAGAGTTTTAACTTGGCAGCTCAGGCTACATGGAAACAAAAAATCCAACTGATAGAACAGAGGCCCATATTTGGCCCTCACTTTAGAGGAATGAACCGCGAAGAGTGGGTAGCACCGATACCGGGCCTACCGTGCTTGACTGGCTTGTACGAGATGGAGAACTCTGCGAGGTAGTGGCCAATCATCTCCGGCTTGATCTCAACCTGATTGAAGGTCTTGCCGTTGTAGACGCCGACGATGCTCCCAATCATCTCAGGCACAATGATCATGTTGCGGAGGTGGGTCTTCACAGGCTCAGGCTTCTCACCGGCGGGAGCATCCTTTTTCTGCAAGCATGAAAGTCAATGCATCAGTGTCACAGTAGAAACATTATAACAGTGAAAAGGATGACCACAAATACATCTTAAACGTCCACCCGGAAATTCTTCTTGGTACACCTGACAGAAGTGAAGACACAACTGACCATAATGCATATAATAAGAACACATTTCAATACCAAAATCCTTGTTTACACACCAACTTATTTCCCAAAGATTAACTGGACAGAAATGCTAACCTACAAACTGAATCAAGCACTCAAGCTACTAAAACCTTCTACAAAAATGTTTTAAACTAAAAACACAAGCAGCAATAATAACAATAGAAGGGTAGCAAACACACTACAAGCAAAGAAAGATGTGACATATAAAGAAGCAACTGGTAGAACAAATGTAGCTTGCGCACACCAAAATGGTTGCAATTATTCCAGCAAAGTAAGTTGTCTGAGAAGCCAAACTGGACTACCGAGTACATGTAGGACAACAAATTCTTAAGAATACAAAAAAGAAGCAGCAATATCTTGCATACGACAACTCAATAGCTCAATACAAACTAGATTTGGTAACTGAGTTTCCACTAGCTTCAGACAGATGTAGCAAAAGAATAGATAAGTTTCAAGCAAATCTTTATATACCTCAACTGCTCCAACAAAACTAAAAGTCAGGTCATCAACAGTTCTAAGTGATTAGCATCATAACAGAAGGGCATATCAAGTGTTCCAGTGACAATGCGAGATAGTAGGGACAATGTAAGAGCAGAAATTTAACAGCCATGCTTCTGGACAATGGCCTACATAGCCTTATTAAAAATTGCGCATTTCAGTAGGACACACGAATCAATCTTCTAGTACATTATAAAAGAACCTCTGAAGTAACAACTTTAGCGGATCAAAGGAGCACACTAGTTTATTCAGTTTGGTTGAGTAGTCACAAATTCCCAAGAAAACTGAAACGGATAGACAGCAGGCAATAACAGAGTGAAATGCTAAAATGCATCATTCAATGGAAATAAGCAACAAGAAAAATTAGGAGAATTAATCATCCAATGCCTATCTATACAATTTAGCTATCCATCTAAAACATCAATCAGGCAGACATCTATGCTTCTACCTTACTTGAAGCACCAAAAAAATGCTGGATACATTAATATTTATATTAAAGCAGGCATCCACAGGTCTACATTGCGGTTCTAATGATTAGAGACAAGTAACTGGCATATATAGCTCCAAAAACAGGGCTTAGATACAAGTAACTGGTGATTCTAACAATCTGCCCCACAGCTCCAAAAGACATTTCACATCATGGTAAAACATCAATGCATGTATTACCACTGCGGATTTCATTCAAGTAACTGGCATATAACGCTGCTATACCATAATAATAATATAGTAGGTCTTAGCAGATGTGATGTGCCCCGGAGTAAACAATCCAACCTATCTAAGGGTATGTACGAGAGTAAACAAAGAGAAAATTGAGCTCGTGACAAACACAAACAGATCTAGAGAAGCCTAGCACCAAGCAATTCGCAATCCAACTCTAATGAAAGCAAAACAAATCCAGCACCCACCGCTTTGCGGAGCTTCTTGATGAGCGCCATGGGCTTCCTCTTCAGACCCCTCTGGAACCTGCGCGAATCCAACACATCAGATCGGAAGACCAAACCCAAAAAAGTGGCACCACCACGATAAGGTACAGTAGTTACCTCCGCCGTGCGCGCGCGGGGAAGAGCTGGACGAGGTCGTCGGTGGACATGTCGAGCAGCGCGTCGAGGTCCACGCCACGGTAGCTGTACTTGCGGAACGTCCTCTTCTTCGGCCCCGCGGCCGCCACCTCCGTATCCACGTCCACGTCCGCCTGCCACAACGCACACCATGGTCAAGGGGTGGAGATCAAGAATCACCTAGGATTTTCTTGGAAATCCGCTCACCATGGTTGGTCGAAGGGGAGAGCGGGAGCTCGAGACGACGTGTACTGGTAGCGGAGGCGCGCTGCTTGGAGCGGGAGAAAGCGGCGGCGGGTAGGGTTTGGAGTGAGCGTTCGTGGGGGGCTTATATAGTAACCAAGAGTGCCACGTGGCGCACGCGTGGTTGTTTGAGTGGTAAGGTTGCTGGGCCTAAATGAGCCGGCCCGGCCCGTATAAGAATTCCAGAATCCGGAGAAGCCCCTCTTTGTGACACGGTTGCACCATGGGCCGGTAGGGAGCTACTCAGTTACTACTACGTGTACTTGCGTATCCACAATTGCACATTTTCACGTGTGACATACTTGCTATGTTGACTTTTCTCTTACCAAAATACTCGGAGGCGGGCGTCCGTCCGCTCGCGTCTTCCATTCTGCCTCGCCCGTCTCTCTATCTCTTTGCTCCGTCTCGCCCTCTTCATCTATAGGCCCCATCTTCCCCTAAAAAAATCTATAGGCTCCATCTCCACGTCTCTCTCATGTTCGCTGGCAGCAGTAGAGCTCCGCGCCATCACCATTTGTTCCTTCATCCACCCAAGCCGACCATGCAGTCTCCTTCCTCAGTTCACGCAGTGCCTCTCCGGCCTCTTCCCCAACCCAGTGATGTCAGGATGCGTCGCCGCCGCGGGCCACCGCTACCCTGGCGATGGCGGCTGGGCAAGGTGTCGGGGCGCCTCAGGTCGTCTCCAGCCAAGCCAGGGGCACCCATGAGCGCGGCGGGTGCTAGCGGTGCTCGCACGCCGTCGGCTCCCACTCTGGCGGTCGGAATCGACTGGCCTTGTTCTCTCTATCCTATGCTGCAAACGTATGTTTCAATTGTTGCAGATGTTTTAGAGATATGTTGCAAGTGTTTCGTATAGATGTTGCAAAAGTAGATCGGGATTATTGCATATGTTACAATGGCTATACACGTATGTCGCAAGCATCTGTTTTTCAGACATATGTTGCAAGTGTTTTTATTTAGATGTTGCCTATGTTTCACACATATGTTTGCAAGTGTTTTTGTCAGGATATTGCATATGTTTTGAATGGCTTTTCAAGTTTTTAGGTGTTTTCACAAGTGTTGCAGATGCATGTTTTAAGTGTTTCATCTTTCTTTAGACGCATGTTGCAAAAGTTTCATCCGGTTGTTTTAAAAGTAGATCGAATGTTGTACATGTTGCAATGTGACTCACCTATCATAGTCGCCTGCTGCAACTGTTGGGGCATTGTGCATGCGTGTAGGAAGCGCCAAGCCGAGGGATGGAGCGTTGCACGGCTACGGATGCGGGAAGCGGCTCACTGGCGTGCAGCAGCCGCGGGCGTCCGTCCGGACGTCCGGGCGCTAGTACTACCCTTTCTCTTAATATGAAAGTTTCTTACACTGTCTGGCTAGCTTACCAATTGTTACTATAAGTTAGGAGTAATAAGAAAGAATATATATATAAAAACTTAATTTTTGCTTCAACAGCTACACATCGATTTTATCAAAATCTATACAATGATGACCCATCAAATTTTCTTTCGACCACCGGCACAACCCCATAAAGTATGGTGAATAAAGAGATCATGTAAAATACGATCCTACTGAAAAATTCTAGATAAAAATTTGAAATAATAATAATTTGATCTTCAGAAGAATATAAGAATAGTAATAAAAACCCTAATCAATATATATAATCTAGTTATTAAATAACTACATTCAAATTCAGAAAATGCAAAAGATATAGTAGTTTGATGCTAAAACGAAGCTAGAGTAACTTGAGGAGGTGCATATATGGTGAATTTTTGTATCACATTAAGTGTTTTTCATTTTTCAGAACGTGCACTTCCCACCACACACACACGCCAAATACAGTATCTATACGTCTAAAGTGAGGAAGTTTTTTTTAAAAGGCGGCAAAAGCTTTGCCGGATTTTTATTAGACGAGGATAAAAAACAAACACAAAACAAAACGGGATTACAACTTATTTACATGGAGATCATGTTCTCAGCGACTTTGGCACACAAGCCGTGACATAGCACACTACTCAACCAGGTCTAGCAAAAACAAGAAAACAAGTACACTTCGTAAATAGCGCATCTTGCTAATCATCTCCGACGATTGGTCTTGTTGCCATTTGATACTGTTGAATTTCATCCTTGCACAGTAACGCTACTTGGATTGGTTGTAAGGATTTTTGTTGGAATGTTCTTCTTTTTCGCTCCTTCCAAAGGTTCCACCAAAAGTAGATCAAGATGCCATCTATTCTTTTCATTTGTCTTCTATCAAATTTAACTCTACATTTACGCCAGTAACCATGCAGAGATCCGGTCATTCCCACTGAGTCTAGTATGGATAGGTCGAGCCTACTGTTTTAAGTAGGACCAGACGTGCTTTGAGAAGGGGCAGTCCTTGCATAGGTGAGTTGGTGTTTCTGGTTCTACTCCGCATAGTTTGCAGATAGGATCATTCGCCCAATTGTGTTTCATTAAGTTGTTGGCGGCGAGAATCTTCTTGTGAAGGAGTGTCCAAACAAAGAATCGGCATTTTGGTTCCGCTACTGCTTTCCAAATTGGCGTCAGTTTTAATCTAGTGAAAGAGCCTTCGAATTGGATTTTGTATGCACTCTTAGGTTGTGTATTCTCCATCTGGTGTCCATCTCCAATGTATGTTGTCCTCGATGTTCTCTTGTAATCTAATTTCTTGCACTCGTTCCCAAAGTGCCACATATTCCTTTATTTCTTGTGGCATTTGGATTGTAAGTATATGTGAAATCCACCGGTTATCTTGCATTGCCGTTTTGACCGTAATCTTTTTTCTCTTTGCCTTTTGGAATAGCGTCAGTGCCAAACTCTTTGGCAAGCCCCCCTCGATCCATGATGATGTCCAGAAAAGCGCAGTCTTTCCATCTCCAATCGTCACCACTGTGGAAGCGGCAAAAAGATCACGGTCACACCAATTGCACGGCAAATCCAGTCTGTTCCATACTCGTTCTTTGTGTTTCCACTGGAACCATAGCCACTGCAATCGCAGCGCACGAGCAAACCGTTCAAGGTCCAAAATCCCGAGCCCCCCTTTTTCTTTCGCCTGACAGGTTGTTGGCCAATTGACCAGAGAATGGCCCCCGTATACTTTGTCTGGAGTTTCTCCCCTCCATAAAAAGCTTCTTCGTAGCCGATCAATCTTCTGCACTAGCCATTTGTATCACCGGGAAGGCGGTCATGTGGTAGATGGGCTTGTGATGAGAGCACTGTCTTTACTAGCGTTTCCCTACCTGACATGGATAGGAGTCTCCCTTTCCAACCAGGCAATCTTACCCCTATCTTGCCTATCAAAGGTTGGACTTCAATTTTGCGTAGTTTTCGGGTGTGAAGTGGAAGTCCAAGATATTTCCCAGGGAACTTGCAAATTTTCCCAGGGAAATTATGAAGTAAGTGAGGTACAGAGTTGATGTCCACTCTAATAGGGAAAATTTCCGTTTTTGAGATGTTAATTTTCAGCCCTAACCAGTCACTGAAAAAGGTCAATATTTTGTATAACCAATCGAGCTCCTGGACCGATGGGTCCGCAAAAATGGCCGCGTCATCGGCATAGAGGGAGCAACGAAGGTTTGCCGGCTTGGGGAGTATCTGTTTGAGTATGCCTTTCTGAGCTGCCACTTCGATAATGCGCTGCAATGGATCAATTGCCAGGATGAATAATAACGGGGAAAGGGGGTCACCCTGCCTCAAGCCGCGTGCGTGCAAGATCTCCTGGGTTGGCTGGCCGTTAACCAGGACTTTAGATGATGCGGTTCCAAGCAGCGTTGCTATCCAATCTCTCCATTTATTGCTAAATCCCAACGCCTCCATAACCTCTAGTAAAAAACTCCATCCTATAGAATCAAAAGCCTTTGAAACATCTAACTTTATGAACAGAGCTGGTTTCTTTCTTTTGTGGAGGAGTTGTATGACTCTTTGCACATATATAAAATTATCATGTATGCATCGTTTCTTGATGAAGGCATTTTGGGCGATTGACACCAAGGAGTTCATGTGTGGAGAGGCGGTTGGCTAGCAGCTTGGTTATTATTTTGACCATGCTGTTGATTAGGCTGATTGGCCTGTAGTCCGACACTTGTGAGGCTACTTGATTCTTTGGCAATGGTCCATTATTGCTCAAAACTGTTCGACTGAGATTCGACGAACCCAGTCTCTCATGTATACATATAAAGTTAGAGTAGCGTTGAAGCATGAATGCAGAGTCCGATTCCGAAATAAATTGAAATACAAAACGTTTTTATGGTCCACATCTCTCTCTCTCTCCTGTACCCGTATGGGTTAGAGAATTGTGTTTCAGCCATGGTGTGCAGTCCGCCCACATGACACGATTATTAGTTAAATCTCTAAGCCCCTCCGATTAGTATGAATTGGAGCAGCATGCATCTAGACCCAGTATGGAATTCGATGCCAATACGAATTGCAACGTATGATGTGATCGTTGAACATTCATTTCAGAGTCGCAAGTCATTCAGTTGAACACGCAATAAGCTACATGTTCCATTACAATGTACGAATATGTTTACTGGTTAGATGTATAATGTAGGCCAGTCCAATCCAAATCCAAAATAAAGTGAAATACAATGTAGTGGTGTTTGGTTGTCCTTGGCAATGACAAACAAAACGTCCTAAAAAAGATTGTGCCTGGTCATGTACGTATCGCATATTCGCATCGCATGTGGTCACCTCTTTATCCCCGTGGAGGGATTACCGTTCCCCCTCATCGTGCCACTCTCTCTTCTCCGATCCCTTCCCTCGCCGCTGTTCCCCAAACCAGCACTCCAGCGCTTCTGGGGGGACAAAAGCCGCCACCAGCGACCTTCCCTTCTCTCGCTGTGATTAGATTTGGGTGTGGATTAGACTCAGGGCTGGCTGCTCAGTGCTCACCATACAAGGCCTGCTGGCAGCCTGCTATGCATCATCAACGCGACCATGGACGCCGACTACGGTTGAACCGGCCGGCCTGGACGCCGCGCGTGCGGCTCTGTCGTGAGCTGCCCACACCACATCGACGCCACCTCACGGACGGATTCGCCATGCCAATGCCATAGGCCATGGATTTGCATTGTGAGTGCGCGAGGGTCGCGAGTACGGGACTCTGTGTCTGCCTGCGTGTATCACCATTCACCCGAGATGTTTCCTACGGTGCCGCACGTTTATCTGCCATGATCACCTGATGCTAGCTAATTGCCACGGCCGCTTAGGACGCGCGCGCTTACGTGTCAACCGTGTCGAGTTTGGTATCCGCTCTTACTCGTGCAAGCGAATCAAGCGTGTGAGGTTGCGCTAGGTCCCCGACGAGACGAACCGAGGCCACGCCCCGACGAGCGACGACGCGCGTTCGCGGTCTCAGGTGATGCGGCCGGCCGGCACAGGTCACGTTCTTGCCAGTCGCCACCACGCCCAGGCGCCCACGGAGCGAGCCCGGCTGCCCAGGCCGTCGAGTCATCCCTCATCCGTCCAGTAAACTTGCTCGCCCAATCACACAAATGCTTTCACTGCCCGCCCTGCTGGTTACATTTCCGCTGATGTGCCGGGTCGAAGCTCTGCACCGGAGACGACTTGGCTTTTCGCTATGGACGGGGTGGGGGCACGAGGCAGTGCGCTAGCTAATTTTGCCACGAGCCACCCAGTCCACGTACACACACCTCAGCATCGATCTTCTTCGTGCCGCTACACCAGAAAACTGGGTTCAGAGTGAATTACACCCACACGAGATTAGCGTGGCCAGCGCATGTGGTGGGGCGAGGAGCGTTGCTTGCTCGGAGGGTCGGTCACGGTGAGACAAACTCTGTTTTTAACCTGGCTGCCTCCTCAAACACTCCAATAAACTCCATAGCGAAAGCCTTGGATTCGTACTTTGACGTGTCTGTGTGAATCACCCAGATTGGTTCACTGATGTTTTTTTTTTGGGCTAATGGCGCAATGGTCGTCGTCACGTACGTGTGCACGGGCACAGCAAGCTTGAGAGCGTCTGCAATTGAAGCCGGTCTCGCAACATTTCATCCCTCTGCGACTGCGACGTCCTTGTCACTCACCGACGAACGAGCGGGAGCGAGCGAACACCGGCCAGCACCAGCACAGATGCCTGAGTGTGCTCCGGTTCATTCCTCCGACCGACTAGTAGCTTTGCTTCTCAAATCACAAGCCTCATATATCCAGGGTCATGGCCAAACTGGCCATATATATATATATATCCTGCAACCGTTTATTTATTGGAGTGTCTTTGGGCCATTGGGTTTCAAACACATATGGACCTGGTCAACTTTTAGGTTGTTGGATTGGATGAGCCGATGGCATGTAAACTACAGTCTAATCTTTATTTTGTGTCCTTCTTCAATAGATAATGATATAATTAAGATGTTCGGACGGACGGACGCCTCACTCACTCCCTCCCGCACGCGCCGGACACCTCCCGCCGCTCACTCCCGCACGCGCCGCTTGCCCAACGCCCCTATCCGCCCGCCTTGTCCACGCGCGCCCGATGCTCGTTGCGTTGTTTCCTCCATGCGTCGGCGTGCCCATCCACCCACCCCACTCCATCTCGCCTCCACCGGTTCCCTGCAGCGTCGTGCCCCCGCCGCGCCACGCTCCATCCCCTGCGGCCTCCTCTACGCTGCCTCCTCCACGCCGCAATCGCCACCGGGCCCAGTCTGCCTCGCCCCGCCTCCACCGTGCTACCTCCTCACCACAGCCGGCCCGCTCGCCACGACCGCCTCCACTGAGCTGGCGGTGGCCTCCACCAAGCCGGCGAGCCTCCACGATGGATGCTCCAGCAAGTAGGCGAGGTGGACGAGATTTGTGTGACGCCACGCCCGCTGGCGAGTTGCCCGTGCCACTGCCGCACAGAGAGGTACATGCGCTGGCGTCGACCTCCACGCCGGCGTGCCCCCATTTGCCCAAACAAAGCCCACGTTGCAAGAGTATATTTTAAGTGTTTCAGATGTTTCATCTGGATGTTGCAAGTGTTTCATCTCGATATTGCAAAATTAGATTAGAATGTTGCACATGTTGTAGTGGCTATACACATGTTTCAAGTTTATGTTCCCAATGTTTCATCTCGTTTTCCAGACGTATGTTTGCAAGTGTTTCATCTAGATGTTGCATATGTTTTCATACATATGAAGTGTTTTTCATGTGTTTTTTTTTTCAAGTGTTTCATGCGCATGTTTTGAGTGTTTCATGCACATGTTTTGAGTGTTTCAAGTTGTTCTGTACGTATGTTGCAAGTGTTTCATCTGGATTTTTCAAAAGTAGATCGGGTGTTGCAACTAGTGTTTCAGATGCATGTTTCATGTGCTTCATCTGCCTCCAGACGTATGTTGCAAGTGTTGCATCCGGATGTTTCAAAAGTAGATTGGGTGTTGCATCTCTGTCCTTACTTTTTTGCTGCCTCACCTTCGCCTCGGTGTCTCCTCCTTTCCTCCTCCCAGCGCTGGCTGGGGATCCGCTGCCCTTCCCCCCTCTTCTAGATGATGGCGTAGCCACCTGTTGTAGTCACCTACTACAACTGCTGCCCGTGTACATGCGCGTGAGAAGCGGAGGGGGCACGAGAGGGCACTCCCTACATGCTGTCAGGCTACGTGGGCCCCGCGTAAGTGGGCGCGGGATGTAGGTGCGCGGGGGGAGACGAAGTGCAGGCTTGGGCATCCGGACGCGGGCATCTGTCCGAGCGCTAGCACTGTCGTTCTTCGATCGGTCTCTTCCCCGAAACCACCCAAGTTGCTTGTGGGCCGATAGATGCTCCACCTAGACCTGTTCATTGGTCGTTCTACCCGACGAACCCAACCCGACCCCCAAAATTTACCCGGTCTGACCTCGATGTCTTCCCTGCAACCATCAGAGTTGTTGTTGGCCAATGCTCCGTCTAAACCTATGACTTGGATCCCTGTAAGCACTCCTGGTCGTGTCTTAATGATGTTACTTATACTTTGATTTCTTGTCCTTTTTCATATTAATCTCTTATAGCATCTTATATAATTAAAAAGTAGTTTTTTATCGTTTTTCTCTCTCTTTTGTTCCCGCAATAACCCTCTAAGGCCCTCCTTGAAACGCGGGATTTTTTCCCGTTCCTGTGTTTTTTCTGCGATGCCGAGCCGAGGCCACTCCTCCTCGGCGATCGTCGTCACGCCGGGCGCGGAAGAGGTGGACGCGTCCGGCTCCAGCACGGTGTCGGCGCTCGTCGCCATGGCGGGCGCGAAGCCTGACGCGTTGGGCACCAGCATGATGCCGACGTAGGGAAGGGGCTTGGACCATGCCGACGTAGACGGCGACGAGCCCTCGGTGGACAACCTCGACGGAGCGAACGTGGACGTCGGGTCCGCTGCGGTCTGCCACCCCCGCTCCTGCGACGGCTTGCGAGAGACGTGCTGGGATACGCCCACGGAGTTCCAGGGCTGGGAGACACCAGCGGAGTTCCGAGCCCGACCTCCCCTTCCCCTCTGGTGCGCGTGAGCGAAGAAGGTGGGCGGGGGAACGCCTTTGGAGCGGCCCCAGGCGGTGGGGGTGTATGTCGGAGGTCGTTGGATGGAGCGGGAGACGCCGGGCGCGGAGGCGGAGGTGATGGCGTCCGGTGCGACATTGGGCGTGGACGCGGAGGCGATGGCGCTAGGTGCGACGCCGGGAGCGGTGGCGGAGCCGATGGCGCCAGTAGCGACGCCGGGCGCGGTGGCGGAGGCGTTGGCGCTAGGTACGACGCCGAGGGCGGCGCTCGCTGCTGGGGCGGCGGCAGGGTTGGGGAGTCGAGGCCTCATCCTCTCGGAGTCGGAGAGGACCCCAGCGGCGGAGGGAGTTGAAGTGGTGGAGGAGGACGAAGTTGACGAGGGGTTGGAGGAGGAAGACGCCATGGCGGTTGGGCCGTTGCGGGGGCGGGGAGGGGATGAAAGGGGAGGGAGAGAGCGGGAGGTTTGGTTTGGCGTTTGTTTGGGTTCTAGCGAATCGCTCCTGTCTGCTGGCTGTTTATATAGTAGCCTTAGCCTGCCTGCTGGATGCTGCTCCTGTCCGATGTGCAAAAGGAAATTGATGAGGAGCAAGATGAAGAAGAAAAAGATCGAAATGGGACATGCTGCGAGGACCCGGCCATCAGCGCGGTCTAGTAGTATTGGCGTTGATCAATTAGGCACATTGGAAGATGGTTCAAGGAGAAGCCATAATGTGTTTTGTTCAGTACATGTATGAGAAACATGTACAGAAAAATTCATGGAAGAATTCTGCAACAAAGTTTTTCAGATTCTTCTCGGCAGTGCTGCTAATGAAAACTGAGGTTTTCTTGACTAATGACGTCTAGAATCCGATTATAGGTGACATCAAAGAATTCGTCACCGTCAGTGTCCAGTTCTCTAGTTTATGCCACCTGATGATGAATTCAGGGACCAATTTTGTCTTCAAGAATATCAGATACAATGTTCATGACTTTCTGTATATATTAGGCCGAATTTTTTCTCCCAAAAGGGGGCCATGGGATGTACTCATCTACATGGTTGGTAGAAACGTTGGCCTAAAGCCTTATGCTGTATGCCATGTATCGAGTATCCGAGCTCCTGATGGATCTAACAAAGCGCATCCAGAATTGACAAAAGTCAGTGTAAGAGGGGTTTACAGGCCTGATTACATGCCATCAACTAAAACCTATACGTCAAATATCAGAGAGGTTAGCCTGAGCTGAGGATAAATCTTTGTCATGAGCAAGAGAGCGGTGAAGAAGTTACTGAAGAGAAGAACAGGGAAAAAGAATTCAGTGGCTGAAGTCTGGGTTTGGCTTCTGTCAATGGTGCAGCATAGTTTGTCTTGTTGGGCCACGTCAGCTTTCATTTCTTTAGATGATTAACTGATCTTATCTCTGAATGATCTTGAGCCAGCTTCCATCCAGTGCTAAACCCATGTCACTGATAAGGAAGGTAACTTTTGCTTCCAAGAAGAATAAAAGGAAAGCAAATTTGTGATGATGAGCTAGCTGCTTCAGATAAAAAAGAAGGATATACCATCAGACAACCCTCTTGCAACCCTTGATATTTTTGCTGGCTATGGTGGTTTATCTAAAGGATTGCAGCTAGCTGGTATGTACTTGTCATGCATATTTTAGATGGGTTGATGGGAGCACCTTGATTGCTACAGTTGTTTACTTTCTGATCATACAATTCTGAATTCTGTAGGAGCGTTACATACAAAATGGGCAATTGAATATGAAGAGCCTGCCGGGGAAGCATTTGGTGAAAATCACCGATAAGAAACAGTGTTTGTGGAGAACTGCAATGTTATTTTGAAGTATGGCATTTCTTTCTCATGGATATGCTTATCCATGCATCTTGCACTTCAACAGTGTTCGAGTATTGTCGCGCGTGGCAACATTGGATAAGTGTGGTGATGCTGATGATTGCATCTCTACTTCTGAGGCTGCTAAACGAGAATCAAAACCTTCTGATGAGAGATTAGGAATCTGCCTGTGCCTGGCAAAGTAGACTTCATAAATGCCAGGTCTGTTGTTTTTCTCTGACTAGGAAACATTTTATGCTTGTTAGATCTTCTTAATCAATCGCATAACTTCCCCTGTGCACCCTTTCTGCAGGGCTTTCTGGGAAGAACTGATCCAATCGATGTCCCTGGAGCAAGGTAGTGCCAGATGTCCTCGCGTTCCTCTCTTTTGCAGAATACTTCTGCCCCAGAAACTTCAGGAACTTCGTTTCGTTCAAGTATTCAACAAAGGCCAGACCATTAGACTAACACTGGCATCACTCCCAGGAGATGGGTGATGGGATACCAGGTGGTTGCCGTTCTTAAATTCGTAACCATTTCCTATGCTTCGTGAGTGCGGATAAAGAGTTACAGTTTCAGGTATAACAGTAGGTGGTTAAAATGCTCTATCCGTACCTTACTAGATTCGCAACTATTCTAGTTCTAGGATTGCTTGGGAAACTAATCCGGGCCTGGTACGAAACGGCACCAGAGAAAACAGAGCGGCGTAGATCAAAAGAAGGGCTCCAGGACCCGAAGCAAAACGGGCGGAGGGAGTATATAAAAGAAGCCGCATGTGCTTGACCTCCATCATATATCCATCTACAACACGATCGATCTACAATGGCTGACGAGGAAAAACGACCCGACTGGTCCGACCTCCCCACCGATCTCCTGGAGAACATCGGGAGGAGGACCCGCGACGCCGTCACCGGCCTGGCCGCGTTCCGCTCCGTCTGCCGGGCATGGCGCGCTGCGGTAGGGCCAGCGCCGCGCCTGCTGCTTCCCCGTGCGGGGCCGTCAGAGGACGCGCTCGTCTTCCCCTTGTCGCGCGGCTGGTCCATAGTCGTCGACGCCCGCGACGCGTCCTGCCGCCTCTCGCACCTGGCCACGGGCGCGACGGCTGCCCTGCCCAGGCTCAACGCCGTCCGCCGCGCCGGCAGCGACGTTGTCACGCACCGGACATACCTGCGCCGCCCCGACTTCCACACGGCGGTACGCACCTGGATTTTGGGCAGAAACTACCTCCAATTCACTGATTTCTTCCGCTTCGCCGTCCATGTCCCGCCCGGCGCTCCTCCGACGACAGCGGCGGCGGCGGCGAGCATGACGATCATGATGTCCCACATGATGCTGGTGCCACCGGGAGCGGGTATGTTATGCTGCCGCCCCGGAGACGCGGCTTGGACCTTGGTGAACACGCCCGTCCCAGTAAACCTCGCCTACTAGGACTTAGCCTACCACGACGGCAAGATGTTCGGCTTCGACGGCCAGATGACGGTGTTCGACGCCGCGACGCTCCACGCCCTCTGCATCGTGCAGCGTCCACCGGCGACGCCCAACCTTGCCAACAAGATGTACGGCATCTGCACCGAGAAGGAAGAGTTCAATTTCGTCCACCTCGTTGCGTTGCCGAGCAAGCTGGTTTTGGTCAGGACTAGCGTCAAGTCTTCACGGCCGGTGGCCTTCGACGTCTTCGAGTTAGGCTCGACGCCTGACGGGCTCGCCTGGCTCAAGGTGAGAGATGCTGGCAACTACGAACTGTTCCTGGATGGATACCACACAACCTTTAGGGAAAATAGTGGCGCCAACAGCGGAACTCGAATCTACTATGTTCATGACGTTGCTACAGCAGGCTATGTTAACGAGGAGCGCTGGCCTCTTCCTGTGGCCTACTGCTACAGCATGCAGGATAACAAATTGGAGTGCGTCTACATGCCACCGGAGGATATTCATCAGCGCTCAACTAAGCCTAGCTGGTTTGTTCCCTAGCTAGCTAGCTAGTAGTCCCCTCTTAGATTAGATTATTAGATTAAATATATACAGTATTTAGTGTAGTTAGTGGTATTTTAGTTTGTTCTTAGTGTTTGCCGATGAGATGATAATATGTTTCTCTTCCTCAGCAACATGTGTTTTCGGTTTTACAAATTTACTGTAAAATATGCCCATGATTACTATGGACAAAGGCCACATGGATATATTTTGTATTTATAAAATGACTGCAAAGAATGAAGGTTCTCATTTACATTTAGTATAAAAGTTCTAGTATAATAGATGCAAAGAATGAAGGTCCTCTTTTAGATTTAGTATAAAAGTTCTAGTATAATAGATTCTTCAGCACCTAGCTACTATTGTAGAATATTAGTGTAGCACGAGTATACTTCTTCGCAGTGGTGAAGCTAATAGAGCAAATCTATAAGGGGGTGCGCTTGCTATGTAGGTACTTGAATTTGTATTGAAAACATGGCAAAATTTTTGATTTTCGTATTGTGTTTCCTTTTTTATGTGGACGCTTAAGCACCCACAACCCATAACCGTAGCAAGACAATATCGATTGTATCTGCTTTAGCGTTTCCTAAGCAGAGATAGAATAGAATGACCATAATAAATAAAGACTTTCTAGCGCTCGGACGTCCATCTGGGGCGCTAGCGTCCGGACGCTGCAGCGCACGTAACCGCGCTCGCTTGTTTTTGCGCGCCCTGCTTCCCACCCCTACCATCACGCTCGCTCTATTTCACTCGATGACTGTCGCGCCCACACACGGGGAACCCATGTGGGTCTCATTTACCTGCCCTGCCCGCGGATGCACACTACGGAGGCGTCTACTGGCCTCGGGCCCCGCATAGTGAGCCACGGCTGCGCCCCAGTAGAAGCTGCAGGCATCTGCAGAAGGTGGGTCCCATTACAACATGTGCAACATGCCAATCTACTTTTGCAACATCCAGATGAAAACACTTGCAACATACGTCTGAAACAGCTGAAACACTTGCAAAATACGTTTGAAACCCCTGAAAACATTTGAAAGCCATTGCAAAAACATATGCAATATCTAGATCCACTCTTGCAACATCCAGATAAAACACTTGCAACAAACGTATGAAACACATAAAACACTTGAAACGTATGCTTGTAACATGCATGTTATGCAACATCTAGATGAAACACTTGAAACATACATTTGAAACACCTGAAACACATGCTTGCAACATGTATATATAGCCATTGCAACATACGCAACATCTAGATGAAACACTTGAACACATACATTTGAAACACCTGAAACACGGCATCGCCGACGACCATGGCGTACCTTGTGGGGAACTACTGTAGCCAGCAAGCGGCGCTTGAGTGCAGTGGAGAGCGAGGATCCTCGATGGTGCAGGCTCGACGGCGAGTGGCCCCCGTAGTGGAGGCAGTGGCCATGGTCAGGTGGGTGCAGCCTCCCGTAGCTGGAGAAGGTCGCGGTACGCTGGTGCCGTGCCCACAGTGAGGCGCCCCTGCACTGGAGAACGTCGCGGTGAGCGGCACCGCGCTGGAGAAGGTGAGCGATGGGTGACGTGGTGGAATCTACCGTGGCGGTCGATGGCGTAGTGCGGCAGTGAAGAATGCCTCGACGGGCGAGCGATGAGGATTGGGGAATCGGCCTCCAGTAGCTATTTTTTAATAGAGAAGCGTGGGCCTGTTGGGCCAGTCCGTTGCACAGGCCTAGGAAGCCGTCGTCCAGACGGCCGAGCATCCTAAAGGGAGCATTTTCGTAATAAATAAGACGCTTATCAATATATACTCTTGATTCAATGCACTCCCACTCTTTCTTGTTTGGGTGGATCCTGTTACCTCCACTCTAACCATAACAAACCAGTCTTACAATGGCCCCGCTCGCTGGTCTGAATCTTGGCTAAAACTGGCTGAAAACACTGTTCTGGCTGAATTGTTGTGAGAGAAAAACACTGTTCCGGCTAAAAAAACAAGTCGAACAAGCCGAATATGGGGTAAGCCGAGCGGTGCCAATATAATTTTAATCATTGAATTGTTTGTTTCTCTTGTTACAAAATTGGACCGTCGGCTCCTATTCTCTACATATATGTACCCCATTGTATTATATCAGTATTAGAGCAACTCCAAGAGACTCTATGTTCCTTCCTAAATGCTAGGAATAGAGATTTTGGTGAAAAACTATTTTCCAATAGCTTCTCTAAATGGTTATCCAAATATAGCCATCTTCTATTCTGGATTTTTCGCTAGCCAAAAAATAGAATACGAGAATGGCTCTCTAGAGCGTGCATCTCATATAGAAAATCCGTTGGAGAATGTAAAGATATAGATAGCGATTTTTATGCAAATGACTCTCTAAATGATGATTTAGACAGTAAGATTTAGAAAGGCTCTTGAAGATGCTCTTATTACTCCTAAATGGAGCATAAGTGACCCATCTACCTGGTCGTGGTGATGCCGCTACGACTTGGACTTTAACTAACGATTTTAACGTCCTCTTTCCCGCAATAGATTCCTTATAACTCCTTCTCTAAAGTATTCTTGTTGATGATTTTAATGTCCTCTTTCCCACGACAGATTCCTTATAACTCCTCTACAGTATTCTTGTTTTTCCTGAGCTCAAACTCACATCGACTTTCAGTGAGTTGGTTTCACTTAGCCAAGAAGCTCCACCCACAATAGTATATCTATGTTTCATCCTTTTAAGCTAGATAGACACAATGTTTCTACCCCTATAGGATTTAAGCACACGGCTGTACCAGTGCTACTAGATACTTGTCGGGGACTGAATGCTGGGTACCCAAAGAGGTGGAACTAATAAACCATCAAACACTGATGCTTCCGAACAGACGAGAGCGCATCTACACTTCTCGCCCATACGACTGAAGATTGGCTGTGTCTCACCTGACCCCAAAGGGTTGGCTTCGTCTCGCCCGACGTCTAGGGGTTGGCTCTGCCTCACCTGATGAAAGGTCCTAATGGCTAGAGGGGGGTGAATAGCCTGTTAAAAATTTCTACAACAACACTTAACAAACCGGTTAGACAATTTTGAGGCGAAGCAAGTGTTGCGCTAGCCTACTAAAATTGCAAGCCACCTACCACAATTCTAGTTTATATAGTTTCTATCCACACAATAGCTATGTCAGTACACTAAGTTAGTGTGCTCTCAAAGGCTAACTAAAGAGCCACACTAACCAAACTAACAAGCTCTCACAACTAGCTACACTAAAGAGCTTGACAACTAGTTTGCGGTAATGTAAAGAGAGTGAGCAATTTGTTTATACCGCCGTGTCGAGGAAGGAGCCAATCAATCACAAGAATGAATACCAATGAAGACCAATCAAATGATGAACACAATGATTTTTTACCGAGGTTCACTTGCTTGCCGGCAAGCTAGTCCTCGTTTTGGCGATTCACTCACTTGGAGGTTTACGCGCTGATTGGCATCACATGCCAAACCCTCAATAGGGTGCTGCACAACCAACACAAAATGAGGATCACACAAGCCATGAGCAATCCACTAGAGTACCTTTTGGCTCTCCGCCGAGGAAAGGTCAAGAACCCCTCACAATCACCACGATCGGAGTCGGAGACAATCACCAACCTCCGCTCGACGATCCTCACTGCTCCAAGCCGTCTAGGTGGCAGCAACCACCAAGAGTAACAAGCGAATCCCGTAGTGAAACACGAACACCAAGTGCCTCTAGATGCAAACACTCAAGCAATGCACTTGGATTCACTCCCAATCTCACAAAGATGTTGAATCAATGATGGAGATGAGTGGGAGGGCTTTGACTAAGCTCACAAGGTTGCTATGTCAATGCAAATGGCCAAGAGAGTGAGCTTAAGTCGGCCATGGGGCTTAAATATAAGCCCCCACGAAACAGAGCCGTTATACCCCTTCACTGTACAGAACACAGGCCGATCGGACGCACCGGTTAGATCGACCGGACGCTGGACCTTAGCGTCTGGTCACGCAATGCACGCCACGTGTCCCTCTCTTCAAATGTCAATCGCCCGATCTCAATGGTCAATAAGATGACCGGACGCAGTAGCTAACAGTGACCGGACGCTGAACCCCCAGCGTCCGGTTGTTTCCAGTAAGCTTTCAGAAACGATTTTTCCTGACCGGACGCGTCCGGTCATGCTTGACTGGACACAGCCAGCGTCCGGTCACATGGTGTCTTCCTCTGTGCTGCCACGTCAGCATGATCGGATGTAGCCTTCCAGCGTTCGATCGCTGAGCGACCCAGCATCCGGTCAGGAGACCAAAACGCACACCCTCTACTGCCACTGACCGGATACGCCGGTCCAACCGAGACCAACGTCCGGTCACTTATAGTGACCTCCATCTTTTCTATCTAGGGCACCGATGGCACCGTCGGACTGTCTGCACTCTATGAGCGGACACTCCACCGATGAAGTTTCCTACCCTTGCTCAAATGTGCCAACCATCAAGTGTATCACCTTGTGCACATGTGTTAGCATTTTTTCACAAACATTTTTAAGGGTGTTAGCACTCCACTAGATCCTAAATGCATATGCAATGAGTTAGAGCATCTAGTGGCACTTTGATAACCGCATTCCGATACGAGTTTCACTCCTCTTAATAGTATGGCTATCGATCCTAAATGTGATCACACTCACTAAGTGTCTCGATCACCAAAACAAAATGGCTCCTATCATTTATACCTTTGCCTTAAGCCTTTTGTTTTTCTCTTTCTTCTTTTCAATTTCAAGCACTTGATCATCACCATGGCATCGCCATCTTCATGTCATGATCTTCATTTGCTTCACCACTTGGAATGTGCTACCTATCTCATGATCACTTGATAAACTAGGTTAGCACTTAGGGTTTCATCAATTCACCAAAACCAAACTAGAGCTTTCAATCTCCCCCTTTTTGGTAATTGATGACAACCCTTACACAAAGATATAAATTGAAATTCAATTGAATCAATGTTGCTTGTCCAAGCATATTTACCATGTGTAAAAGAATATGGACAAGTTTTATGAACCCCAAATGGTAGCAATTGCTCTCCCTACATATGTGCTAAGAGTTTGGATTATAGCTTGGACATATGCTTAGATAGGAAATATAGAAGACAATGTCTACCAAGTGATGCTAAGGTATAAAAGATGGACCTTTGAAGTGTGATACCAATCGGAGTGCAACATTATACCATCCTTAGCATCATTGTTAGCTCTATACCACTTGGAAACACTTGGAAATGAAATTACTAGATAAACTTATGCATGCTAGATTTTCATTTCATCATTCAAACCTACAACTAGCATACACCACACAAGCATGGATATTAAAATTTAAACCTTGTTCCATGCAAGCAAACATATGAAATGCACATTCAAATGCACCATACAAGTTCATGAGCTTGCTCCCCCTACTTGTGTGCTTAAAATTTTAATTGATTTCATTCCTTTGTCACATCTCTCCCCCTATGTTAAATTTTCCCTCTTTGTTGTCTTTTCACCATCTTAGTACACTAATATATCTTTTGTCTTTCTCCCCATGTACTAATATCTTTGTCATTTCTCCCCCTATCACTTATATCTTTGTTTCTCTCCCTCTTTGTCATCAATGACCACAAAGACTTAAATTATAGATAGGTTAGGATTATCAATGTCAATCAATGTGGTGAGGATCATATTCCCAAATTTGGTTCAAACTAGAATGTTTGCCAAAGATATTTAACTCGGTTTGATCCAAGGACAAGCTTCTTCACACCTCCAAATAAAGGTTATCGTGTACCATGTTGAGTTAAACACTTAGAGCACATTTTCTAAATCAAACACTAGGTTTACAAGCCCACAAACATGTCATATGTTACCACTAGATCAAAATAAGCATAGAAACAATAGTGGTACCATACAATCATCAAATTCATTTGATTTTCATGAATGAGCCTATTAAATGTGAAAGATGTCTAGATGCACTAAACAAGTCCTTAGCAAGGATATATGCCATGCCAACCAACTTTTACCTTGGATTGCTTGAAGGAGAGGCATGTCATATAAGTGGGGGGGGGTACATCAACACATATTTGAGAAATCCAATATGTTCAACTCATTTCTTAGCTTGCAAAACCTTTTCTCATCCAATGGCTTGGTGAATACATTGGCAAGTTGATCTTCAGTGCCTACACTCTCAATGCAAATGTCTCCTTTTTGTTGGTGATCTCTTATGAAATGGTGGCGGACATCAATGTGCTTTATTCTTGCATGTTGAACCGGATTGTTGGTCAACTTGATTGCACTCTCATTGTCACATAGCAACAGCACATTCTTGAACTTGATTCCAAAGTCACTCAAAGTGGCCTTCATCCAAAGAATTTATGTACAACAACTACCGGCGGATATGTATTTAGCTTTGGCGGTTGATAATACAACACTATTTTGCTTCTTCGATGACCATGAAACAAGTGATCTTCCCAACAATTGACATGTGCCCGAGGTGCTCTTCCTTTCAACCTTGCATCCCGCATAATCCGAGTCGGAGTAACCAACTAGCTTAAACTTTGCTCCTTTGGGATACCACAAACTAACATTTGGTGTATGCTTCAAGTACCTCAATATTCTCTTTGTAGCCTTCAAATGACTTTCTCTTAGTGAGGCTTGAAATCTTGCACACATGCATACACTAAACATGACATCCGGTCTTGATGCGGTTACACAGAGTAGGCTTTTAATTATAGACCGATATAATTTTTGATCCACCATATTTCCACTTGCATCACTATCCAAGTTGCCATTTGTTCCCATTGGTGTGCTAATGGCATTACTATCACTCATGCCAAACTTCTTGATCATATCTTTGATATACTTGCCTTGACTCACAAATGTACCATTCTTCAATTGCTTGATTTGAAGACCTAGAAAGTAACTCAACTCTCCAATCATGGACATTTCAAACTCATTAGCCATCATTTTTCCAAACTCATCACAAAAGTCTTGATTGATTGATCCAAATATGATGTCATCAATATAGATTTGCAACACAAATAAATCTTTTCCAATCTTCTTGATGAAAAGAGTGGTGTCTACATTGCCCATCATGAACCCTTTAGAGAGTAAGAAGTCCCTCAATCTCTCATACCATGCTCTAGGTGCTTGCTTCAAGCCATACAATGCCTTCTTCAACTTGTACATATGGTCGGGCTTCTTGTCATCTTCAAAACCGGGAGGTTGCTCAACATATACTTCTTCATTGATGTAACCATTGAGAAATGCACTCTTAACATCCATTTGATAGAGCTTGATGTTGTGGGCATAAGCATAGGCTAGCAAGATTCTAATTGTTTCCAATCTAGCAACCGGGGCATATGTTTCTCTAAAGTCAAGACCTTCAACTTGTGTATAGCCTTATGCTACCAATCTTGCTTTGTTCCTTACTACTATCCCGTCTTGATCTTGCTTGTTTCTAAAGACCCATTTGGTTCCAATCACATTGTGTCCCTTTGGTCTCTCTACTAATTCTCATACTTGATTTCTTGTGAAGTTATTCAATTCTTCATGCATAGCATTCATCCAATCAACATCCTTTAATACTTCATCTATCTTCTTTGGTTCAATGGATGACACAAAGGAGAAATGCTCACAAAATGAAGCCAATCTTGATCTTGTTTGAACACCTCTAGAAATATCACCAATTATAGTGTCCAATGGATGATCCCTTGCAATATTTGTTGGTTGGAGCATTAGAACTTGATTGCTTGCATTTGCTTGATCATTGGGTTGAGATGATGTACTAGCCACTTGATCTTGTTTATTGTCATGAGAGCCACTTGTACTAGCTTGATTTGTATCATATTACACATTTGAGTTAGAGAGCACTTGCACTTGATCATCTTCATCATCATTCACTTGCCTAGGCCTCAATTCACCAATATCCATGTTTTTCATGGCATTTGAAAGTTGAATGCCTCTAACATCTTCCAAGTTCTCATTCTCTACTTGTGAACCCTTGGTTTTTTATCAAATTCAACATCATGAACTTCCTCAAGAGTACCACTATCTAAATTCTAAACTCTATATGCTTTGCTTGAAGTGGAATAACCAAGTAGGAATCCTTCATCACATTTTTTATCAAACTTGCCCAATCTAGTGCATTTCTTTAAAATATAGCATTTGCAACCAAAGACTCGAAAATATGCAATGTTGGGCTTTCTACCATTCAAGAGCTCATATGATGTCTTCTCTTTCAATGGATGACAATAGAGGCGGTTGCTACAATAGCAAGCCATGTTGATAGCTTCGGCCCAAAAAGATTGACTCACATTGTACTCGCTAAGCATAGACCTTGCCATATCAATGAGTGTTCTATTCTTCCTCTCAATAAGGCTATTTAATTATGGAGTGTACTTTGTCGAGAATTGATGTCTAATTCCAAATTCATCACATAACTCATCAATTCTAGTGTTTTTGAACTCACTACCATTGTCACTTCTAACTCTCTTGATGGTTGTTTCAAACTCATTATGAATGCCCTTGACAAATAATTTGAATGTTGCAAACACATCACTTTTGTCCATAAGAAAGAATACCCATGTGTATCTAGTGTAATCTTCCACTATTACAAAGTCATATTTGTTACCACCAATACTAGTGTATTGTGTTGGCCCAAACAAGTCCATGTGCAATAATTCAAATGCTTTACTAGTGCTCATCATGGTTTTCTTAGGATGGGTGTTTCCAACTTGTTTGCCGGCTTGACAAGAGCTACAAAGCTTATCCTTTTCAAACACAACATCTTTCAAGCCTCTAACCAAGTCATGCTTAACTAATCTATTCAATTATTTCATTCCAACATGACCAAGCCTTATATGCCATAACCAACCTATGCTAGACTTAGTGAACAAACATGTAGATAATTTAGCTTCACTAGCATTGAAATCAACCAAGTATAGATTCTCATATCTAAAACCTTTGAAGATAATATTAGAGCCATCTACACTTATGATCTCTACATCATCAACCCAAATATGCATTTGAATCTAAGATCACATAATTGAGCCATGGATAGCAAATTGAAGTTCAAGCTCTCTACTAGCAACACATTGGATATGCTCATGTCATTGGATATTGTAATCTTACGAAGCCCTTTGACCTTGCCTTTACCATTGTCATCAAATGTGATACTATCATAACCTTTATTGCCATTGGTGTTGATTGAGTTGAACATTCTTATATCACCGGTCATGTGTTGAGTGCACCCACTATTAAGAACCCAATGCCTTCCTCCAGCTTTGTAATTTACCTATAAAAGAAGATCAATTCTTTTTAGGTACCCAAATTTGCTTGGGTCCTAGAAGGTTAGTTACTAAGCTCTTTGGTACCCAAATGGCTTTCTTCTTTGAGCCCATCCATGGTTTACCAATGAACTTAGCCTTCACACCATTTATACCCTTAGTAAGCACATAGAAAGAATTAATCTTAATTGAGGATACATTAACATTTTTGCTCTTGTTCTTACACTCATGCTCTTTATGACCAACTTGCTTGCAACTAGTGCAAAACCGACCATTATTCTTCACAAAACTAGTCTTGTGAGGAGCAAAGGCCGCCTTGCCTTTCTTGGGGGTATAGTCCAATCCCTCTTTGTAGAGAGAAGCTCTTTGGCTACCTAAGCACATAAGCAAGCGGTCCTTACCACCATAGGCCTTAGCCAAGGTGTGAGTGAGCTTATTGACCTCCTTCTTAAGGTTCTCATTCTCAACCATTAGTGAGGCATCATAAGTGAGACCATCACTACTAGATGAGGTGGAAGTAGAAGTACTACAAGAAGGGTTAGCGGGAGGAACAATGATAGCCATAGATAATGATTCATCAATAATATCACAAGTTAAGCCTACATTATAAGTTTCAACATGCTTCTTTTTATTTTGCTCATCAAGCAAAGAGGAATGGGCCTTTTTAAGCTTTTTGTGAGCCTTGCCAAGCTTCTTATGGGCTTCCTCTAGCCTCTTATGAGATGCATTGAGCTCATCAAAGGCTTGTTTAAGGGCTTTTAGTTCCTTACGCAAGCTTTTGCATTCCCTTCTCTTGATATCAAAGTGTTCTCCAACATCTTCTAGCATGTCAAATAGTTCATCCTTAGTAGGTTCATCATCATCACTATCACTTTTATTTTCATTTTCATTTTCATTATCATGTTCATCATCACTTCCATCATCACAAGTTTGTACCTTAATGGCCTTAGCCATGAAGCATGATGGAGTGTCGAAGAGAGAAGGCTTCTCATTGATAGCAATGCTTGCAAGTGCCTTCTTCTTGGTGGTCTTGTCATCATCACTATCATCATCATCACTTGAGGAAGCATCACTATCCCAAGTGACCACATATGAACCACCCTTATTCTTCTTGAAGGTCATCTTATCCTTCTTCTCTTTCTTTTCCTTCTTAACCTTCTTCTTGTTCTTCTTGTTGTCATCATCATTATCGCTATTGTATGGACATTGAGTAACAAGATGATCTTTGCTTCCACATTTGAAGCACTTCTTGACTCTTCCTTGTTCTTAGATGAAGATTTCTTTCTTCTAGCATGATACCCTTTCTTCATCATGAACTTGCTAAATTTCTTGACAAAGAGAGCCATCTTCTCATCATCATCATCATCATCATCACATGAGCCATCATCTTCACTCTATGTATCTTGCTTTACCTTGCCCTTGGATGATGTGGCCTTGAATGCCACGCTCTTCTTCTTCTCATCTTTCTTCTCCTTCTTTTCTTCCTTCTCATCATCATCTCTATATGTGTCATCGGTCATTATATCTCCCAACACTTGGTTTGGTGTCATGGTGTCCAAACCACTCCTCACTAGAATAGTGACCAATGTGCCAAATCTTGAAGGCAAACATCTCAAGAACTTATGGGAGAAGTCCTTGTCCTTCACCTCTTCTCCAAGTGTTTTGAGATCATTGACAAGCACTTGAAGCCTATGGAACATCTCCGGCACACTCTCATCCTCCTTCATCTTGAAGCTTGCAAACTTTTCTTTGAGAATGTATGCCTTTGCACCCTTCATAGCTTGAGTGCCCTCAAATGATTCTTCTAACTTCTTCCAAGCCTCATGAGCCATCTTAATGTTCTTGATTTGCTCAAATGTTCTCTCATCAATTGCATCATGAATGACACTTAGAGCAATGTCATTATTTTGGAGAAGCACTTCTTTAGCCGTGGTGGGATTCTCCGGATCATCAATCTCAATTTTGGTTTCTACCACCTTCCACACTTTTCTATTGATTGACTTGATATGTGTGGTCATCTTTGATTTCCAATATGGATAATTTGTGCCATCAAATTGGGGTGGCTTCTTGGTGTTGTTGATTTGAGCTATTTTTACACCGAATGTTGTTAAGCCTGAAATCACGGTGACCTCGGCTCTGATACCACTTGAAAGGTCCTAATGGCTAGAGGGGGTGAATAGCCTGTTAAAAATTTCTACAACAACACTTAACAAACCGGTTAGACAATTTTGAGGCGAAGCAAGTGTTGCGTTAGCCTACTAAAATTGCAAGCCACCTACCACAATTCTAGTTTATATAGTTTCTATCCACATAATAGCTATGTCACTACACTAAGTTAGTGTGCTCTCAAAGGCTAACTAAAGAGCAACACTAACCAAACTAACAAGCCTCACAACTAGCTACACTAAAGAGCTTCACAACTAGTTTGCGGTAATGTAAAGAGAGTGAGCAATTTGTTTATACTGTCGTATCGAGAAAGGAGCCAATCAATCACAAGAATGAATATCAATGAAGACCAATCACCTCGGAATCAAATGATGAACACAATGATTTTTTACCAAGGTCACTTGCTTGCCGGCAAGCTAGTCCTCGTTGTGGCGATTCACTCACTTGGAGGTTCACGCGCTGATTGGCATCACACGCCAAACCCTCAATAGGGTGTCGCACAACCAACACAATAAGGATCACACAAGCCACGAGCAATCCACTAGAGTACCTTTTGGCTCTTCGCTAGGGAAAGGTCAAGAACCTCTCACAATCACCACGATCAGAGCCGGAGACAATCACCAACCTCTGCTCGACGATCCTCACTGCTCCAAGCCATATAGGTGGCGGCAACCACCAAGAGTAATAAGTGAATCCTGCAGCGAAACACGAACACCAAGTGCCTCTAGATGCAAACACTCAAGCAATGCACTTGGATTCACTCCCAATCTCATAAAGATGTTGAATCAATGATGGAGATGAGTGGGAGGGCTTTGGCTAAGCTCACAAGGTTGCTATGTCAATGCAAATGGCCAAGAGAGTGAGCTTGAGCCAGCCATGGGGCTTAAATAGAAGCCCCCATGAAATAAAGCTGTTGTACCCCTTCACTGCACAGAACACGGGCCAACCGGACGCACTGGTCAGATCGACCGGACGCTGGACCTCAGCATCCGGTCACGTGATGCACGCCATGTGTCCCTCTCTTCAAATGTCGATCACCCGATCTCAATGGTCAAGAAGACGACCGGATGCAGCAGCTAACAGTGACTAGACGCTGAACCCCTAGCGTCCGATTATTTTCAGTAAGCTTCCAGAAACGATTTTTTCGGACCGGACGCGTCCGGTCATGCTTGACCGGACACAACCAGCGTCTGGTCACACGGTGTCTTCCTCTATGCTGCCATGTCAGCATTATCAGATGCAGCCTTCTAGCATCTGGTCACTGAGTGACCCAACGTTCGGTCATGAGACTGAAACGCATGCCCTCTGCTGCCACTGACCGGACGAGCCGGTCCAACCGAGACCAACGTTCGATCACTTACAATGACCTCCGTCTTTTCTGTCTAGGGCGCCGGTGGCACCATCAAACTGTCCGCACTCTACGAGCAGACACTCCACCAATGAAGTTTCCTACCCTTGCTCAAATATGCCAACCACCAAGTGTATCACCTTGTGCACATGTGTTAGCATATTTTCACAAATATTTTCAAGGGTGTTAGCACTCCACTAGATCCTAAATGCATATGCAATGAGTTAGAGCATCTAGTGGCACTTTGATAACCGCATTCTGATACGAGTTTTACTCCTCTTAATAGTATGGCTATCGATCCTAAATGTGATCATACTCACTAAGTGTCTCGATCACCAAAACAAAATGGCTCCTACCATTTATACCTTTGCCTTGAGCCTTTTGTTTTTCTCTTTCTTCTTTTCAATTTCAAGCACTTGATCATCACCATGGCATCACCATCTTCATGTCATGATCTTCATTTATTTCACCACTTGGAATGTGCTACCTATCTCATGATCACTTGATAAACTAGGTTAGCACTTAGGGTTTCATTAATTCACCAAAACCAAACTAGAGCTTTCACCCGACGTCCGAGGGCTGGCTCTGTCTCACTCGACGTCCGAGGGCAGGCTCCACCTCGCCTGACGGCTGAGGGCCAGCTAAGCCTCACCCAACGTCTAAGGGTAGGCTCCACTCGCCCGATGGCTGAGGGTCGGCTAAGCCTCGCCCGATGTTCGAGGGCAGGCTTCGCTTCGCCCAACGTCTCGGACATCTACACCCTGCTCCTTCATAAATGACGAGCACAATGTAAGACAAGACACTCAGGTCAACCACAGTACTGAGGACCATACCCTGCACGCCTATGGGAAAGTACCATCAGGATATGATGGGACGGGCGCTTTAAGCCCTTCTAGGCATGATAGAGCCCGAACAGTGTTATAGGCGTCGACTTTTGCCTTACAGTATTATGGGCGCCGCCATCAGCCCTCAAACGCAGACCCTGACATAAGCATATGACAACCACTACAATCTAGGAGGGAACTCACATCATCTACAATAAATAGACGTATGGTCACTTCCCCGTCTGCTCCCCGTCGGGTCACGGCTCAGCACCCTGGCACGCCACGCCGTCCGCCGGAGTAGGATGGGACGCAACCACTTGCTGGACGAGGCCAGAGCATGGCCCTACTAGGATCGATGAACGTGCTATCCCTGGCACCGTCTGCCATGTCAGCAGGGTAGGCTCAAGAGAAAAGGAAGACCTAGCACCTTCGAAGGACCTTCTCTACCTTTGGTTTTTTCCTCTTTCTCCCATCATTAACCCCTGCTCCCCTTGGTCTATAAAGGGGAGGGTAGGACACCCCACTAAGGGGGTCGATTTGACACACAACACACAGCCAAGCAGCAACCGAGCTCTTGGCATCCTTTGGACCTTTCCATCAGAGACTTAGGACCTATCCCTCTCTCGACCATTTGTACCCCCTAATATGAACCTTTTTCGGTGCTAATAACATGAGCAACAGCAAACTAGACGTAGGGATATTATGCCCGAATCAGTATAAACCTTGTGTCTTTTAGCACACCATCCAGGCCTAACGCGCAACAAATACAAATTTACTAGTTGGTGTTTATTCGAAACACCGACAATACTCCATCCGTTTCAAATTATAAGTTGCTTTGACTTTTTTGGTTCATTTATTTTGTTATGTATCTATATATACTAGTCTATCAACCCGTACTCTCGCACAGGCTAGAATTTTAAAAGATGTATTTAATAAAATATAACTTATATTAAATTATATGTTTTTTCTTTATTTTTTCTACAAAATAGACATAATAGATACTTTGTGGTCTATATCTAATGATCATAAATTTATAATTACATTCTTTGCAAGGGACTGACTTGTATATTTTTCATACATATTCATATTTTTACTATGCATGGCACCTTGTATATATTTTCATATGCAATTAGTTTGAAACCTTGCCATTAACTATGGTGACCCTTGTTGCATCATATATATTAAGTCATGAATCTAAATTTTGATTTTTTAACTTTATTTTTATTGACTGCTATAGATTTTTTTCTCAAGTTAAAACTCTTGTGCTTATTGTATCTTTTACTAACTCTCACTTTGGACTATTTTAAAATAATGACTTTAGGTCCTATAGTACATTCCTAAATACTACAGTAGTATATGCAATCATTTAAAACTTGCACCATATCACCTAAGTTAAGTGATAGAGCTTGAAATGAGATCTCTGTTGGCGGGTAGCAGTGCTAACCTAACCTCAAGAGAATTTTAAATCTTATTAAGCCTTATACTAATCAAATTACTCTAGAGTAATGTTAAAGGGCTGAAAATATAGCCATCAGAACCATTCTTAAGATGATTGAAGTTTCCTATCAAGGAATTATACGCGCAATTATGGTTATCCTATCAGTATAGATGTGTCAAACATTTAGTTAAAACATATAAATATAGATAAAGTAATAACCCATATAAATTATGTCATGGTTAATAATATTGTTTTAAAAATTGTTAGCATCATTAGTATATGAGTTGTTAAGGAAGTATTTTGTTGATGAAACATAACATATATATTTACCACTCATGCATGCTGACGCAATGTGTATGCTTAAATTAATCAAATCTTAATATATTAATAGTGATAGAAATGGGTAATGTACAAACATCTACATGTTCTATGGTTATTTAAACAATTTTTAATAGAAGATATTGATTATCTTTTAGATCTAGATTTTAGAGGATATTTGATTCTCTTAGTAATGAGATAAGAATTGGGTTACATAATTATTTATTGTAATAGGAGTACGTGGGTAATTAGATGCAAATTTAGGTCTACTTTAGATCATGTTTCTTAATGGCATATGTTGGTAGTTTAAATCTAGAGTTATGAGTTATTTTGTGTTGTTTTATGTAATAGCAGAGGTGGGTAATTATTTAGAAAATAGAATAGATCCAATAGCTATTATTATCAATGGTGGTTAGATTATACCAAATTGATGGTTAAATGTTTTAGATTTTTGTGAGGAATTTATAGGATATGTCTTTTATTTTTCTATTGTGTCTCGTGAGGATTAAAGTGGAGGCTCCATTAAGGACCTCTAGTTAGTATTTCTATTATTTATCTTTTTAGCATGACATGCTAATCAGAATATATATAAACTCTTATTGCATCCCTTTCATGGATTATTGTTTAGCTTTTGACTTTTAACCAAGTTGTACAATTTTTTCCACATGTTAAATAGAAACTCTAGTGTTTTTATTTTTATTAAAAAGAGTTTAGGTCTTAGTAATATTGTTTTCTACATATTAATTAAGTTGAAACTCATTTTGCACCCTAGCACCGAACTTGTTAAATTATTAACATCACATAATTATATGTGTGTAATATTATTTTATATGTCTAGGGTGCTAGAAATTAACTTACCAATATTGGTATGACATAATGTTTCAATTAAAATATATAAAGTTATTTAAAAACAACTTATGAAATTCATGATTAGGGAGTATTAATATAATTCAAAGGGAATTGCCGCTGTTATGCTATTGGTATGTGGTTTGTTAATTAAACATTTTCCATGCTTATAAGCTATTAAAATAAATATTTACCTAATATATATATATATATATATATATGTGTGTGTGTGTGTGTGCGCGCGCGCGCGCGCATGTGTGTGTTTACTTGGTATACATGGTCAAACATAGCATTATGGTTATTTTATTTCACAGTTTAGAAGTTTGTAATTTAGAAATATATGTCTCGTATATACATGTCAAACATAGCATTGTGATTATCTAATTACATAGTTCTAGAAGTTTGTGATTTAGAAATATATGTCTCATACTTTATGAATATTGATTTTTTTTGTAATAGCATATATTAGTATTTACATATAGATTTGAGAGAGGTGAGTAATTTAGATGCAATGTGAGGGGGTTATTATGAATTATGTTTCATAATGATAAAATGGGTAATTTGGCTACAAATAGGGGGTTATTTTGAATTATTTTCATAATGATAAGTGTGGGTAATTTATATAGAAATTTAGGGGGTTATTTTGAATTATTTTTTCATAATGGCAGAGGTGGGTAATTTATATGCAAAATTAAGAGGTTAGTTTAAGTATTTTTCATAATGGCAAAAGTTGGTAATTTTTTTTATAAATTACAATAGAACTAATGGCTATTATCGGACATGATGATTAGAGTCTACCAAATGAAAGGCCAGATGTTTCTGATTATTATGAGAATTTTTAGGATTTATCTTTTTTCATAGCGCGTCTTGTGAGAGTTAACGTGGTGCCTCCGTTGGGGCCTCTAATTAGTGATAGTAAGATTATTATTATATCTAGATGCATAGCAAAATGTATGTGTACCAAAAAAGTTAAAACGACTTATAATTTGAAACAGAGGGAGTATGGGCTAGTTTGGACAAATCCGATACAAAGCTCACGTAAGCAAGCTCGCCGCCTCCGGTAGTCGCTGACCAATTCAACCGATACAGGTTCGTCGTCCCCTTTTCCTCTTAGGTTCCTCCTCTCTAAGTACTCTTAGTTTTTTGGGGGGCAAAAAGTACTCTGTGCATGCGTGTTGTGGACGTCTGCGTTGTACTGTGTAATTCTAAAAAAATCTATTGCATTCGGTTCTTCCATAATGGGCTACAACAGAGTGGACTGGGCCTCTATGGGGATGATTTGGTTCTTGGGCCTTGGTTGTTAGCACAGTAGTAGGCGTAGTCGAGTATGATGGTGTCGGTGCAGAAAGTGACCAACACGTAAATATTTGTAGTTTTGCCATACGTTGTGATCGGAGGTGGCCTAGCACTCAATGACACAGGGTTTATACTGGTTCAGGCAACGTGCCCTACGTCCAGTTTGAGTTGGTCAGTGACTTTATTCCTGACCCTAGTTGCTCGAAGTTTGCAGTGGGGTTACAAACGAGAAGGAGAAAGATGTGGGGTACCAGAGGTCTGATTGAACTCTGGTCAGAGGGGCCAAGAGTGACGGGAGCTCCGCTATGTGTTAAGTGAACTTGCCGATCTGAATGGATCCGAATCAACCTATCTATTGGGAGAGAGCGCATCCCCTTTAATAGATGAAGGGGATGGCTTTATAGGTGAGAGGGAGAGAGTGCGTATGCTACTAAGCCTTGTTGCCCACGTCGACGGGTACATGATGATGGTAGGCGCCCACAATACTGTTGAATGTTAGATGCACGTGGGAGGTTGTGTTGTCTTCTTTGGGTATGGCAGTCGTCGGCGCCTACCATACTATCGATACCCAGAGGCATGCAAGGGGTTTTACAATGTTCACTCGGTACGGTAAATGCCAGCGCCCACAACATTGTCGATGCCCAGAGGCATGTGGGGGGAGCCTTACCGTATTTGTCTGGCATAGGAGTTAATGGCGCCCACAACACTGTAGGGGAAAATGTCGGTGCCTACAACACTGCTTGAGTTCTATCCCGAGGAGGGTCATAGGGTACTGCCTAACAAGTGCACAGGGTATGGTCCCTGGTACTGCGGTTTGATTTGTGCGCCCTGCCTTACTTTCTCCATCTGTTTCCTGGTCCTCACCGAGCGGACGTCCCCGATCGGTTGGTCCTAGTCGACTCTGATTGCGCTAGTTGGAGAAGAGCAGTGAGCAGGGTTTTGGTGCATCCCCAGTTAGGGACACGGGTTAGAGTCGAAAGCGGTGTTTGGCCAAGCCTTCTGGTCGGAGAGGCTGTCCAGAGGTGGGCTGGAGACCGAGGCGAGTGCTCCGGTCAGAAAGGCGGGCCAAAGTCGGAAGCGAGTGTCGTTCTTCCTTGGCTATGCCTTTCGGTCGGAGATTGGATCGGCCTTCTAGCCTGTTGTTTAGGTACTTGGGTCGGCCCATGAGTTACGCATTGTCTGCTTGGGCTGAGCCTTTGTTGGGAAGCGGGTCCATGAGGGACCCTAGGTTTATGAACCTGACAGGAGCCCCCAAGCCCCCGGACGATTCGGGTAGAATCGTCTAGGGGATTTTTGTCTTTGACGGCCGGTGCGTGCGAGCGCACCCACGGGTGTAGCCCCCGAGCCCCCGGGCGATTCGGGCAGAATCGTCTAGTGGATTTTTCGTGTTGCCAGCGAGGGAAGTTTTGTTTCGTCAGCGGCTGCATGTGAGCGCACCCACGAGTGTAGCCCCTGAGCCCCTGGGTGATTTGGGCAGAATCGTCTGGGGGTTTTGCCAGCGGGTGTGTGTGCGTGCTTTTTGGTCGAGACAGAGTTGTTAATTGAGGCGTCGTTGCGTAGCCGAGGCGGTTAGTTTTAGGGATTGGATGAGACGGTGCTCACGGATCCCGACGTTGATGCGTGCCATGTAGCCGATGTAGTTAGTTTAGGGATCGGACGAGACGGTGATTATGGATCCTGGCATCGTTGCACGCCATGGGATTGAGCAAGTTGGAGTCATGGATCCTGGTGTCGATGCGCACCATGTAGCTAAGGCAGTTTAGTTTAGGGATCGGATGAGTCGGTGCTCGCAGATCCTAGCGTCGGTGCGCGCCGTGGGATCAGGCAAGTCGGAGTCATGGATCTTGATGGTGCGAGTTCAGGGTCATAGACCCAGGCGTTTGGAGTGCAGTCGAGGCATAGCCGAGGGATGGGGCACCGTTGGGCCTTGGTAGGGGTCAATTTGAGTAGTGTGCGTTACCCCATCCTCGATTTCTCACAATCGGAGGGGCTGAGCTTTGTCGCTTGCCTCGATCGCTCGGGCTCGAGTGACGCACTCGATGAGCTCGCTAACAGGTATGATCGAGTGAAATCTGGGTCTGTCGTTCGTGATGGGGTCGGTATAGCCCTCTTGTGACATTCCACTGCTCCTTTACCTGCAACCCGACAGATGCCTGGGTCATTCCGGAGACCGACCCGGGTGGCTTGCTGGCCTCCCCTCGATGGAGATTCTGTGGGTTTGGCGAGAGATTTAGGATCGAATGAGAAGGTTGAGATGACCCTGTCCACTTCGGGGCAGACTAGGCGAGGGCTGCATGGGGCTCATCTGTGTTTTCTCCCATGGCTCTATTTGACGCGAGGCGTCCTCGAGCCCTTTGTGGGCCGGCCTTCGTCCCCCAGTCAGTCGTTGCGCATGTTGAATGAGGCAATTGCCGCTTTATGACGCAACATAGAGTGTTGTGATGCGTTTCGCCGCATGTGCGATGCCTTAGTTCCTGAGCCCTAGGCGATTTAGGGCCTGAATCATCCGAGGGGCACGAGTGTATGGAATGAATGCGTGTATGGATGTATGAATGATTATAAAGAAATAGTGGGGGTTGGTAAGGTTACCTTGATGACTCGAGTGACGGGGTTTGAAGAGCTCCAATCGGAGATGTTCGATCGAGATCCATGCTCGTCGTTCGTGATGGAGCCGGCAGTATGTGTCATGGCTTCTCCTTTGGTATCAGCTAATGCCACCGAGGGGCCATAGTAGTATTTGGAGTAGAAGTAGTCATCAAATGTAATCCTTAAGTTTGGGGGAGCCCCCGTGTGAATAGTTTTTTGTATCAATGAATACAACAGTTCTATTTTTGTGATAGAATCACTATCCATTTCTTGTTTTTTTATCCTAGCATAGCTTTGTTTTTATCCTTTCTTTTTCACACCTGCCCGTTCATTCCATAGGCTACAGCTTTTAAGAACCTAGGCATGGCCCACAGGGCTTTGGCTGCTCATAACCGTAGGTCGTGGTGGGGTGCATTCGGTTGGGTGCAAGAACAAAGTTACATAGGGTAATCAAAGGAATAGAATGCCCTTTTGTTTGGGTAAATAGTTTTTACCATATGATAGTAAAAAAGAGAGGTAATATTTAGTATTGTACCCTCATGGAGCCCCTGAGCAACCCGGGCTGAAAATGTTTGGGCTGGGGTGCTTTACAGGAGCAAGTGTTGACTAGAAAGCGGTAAGACCAAATTTAGGGAAAAAACAACATAGCTGTTCAATGTTCCAAGTGTTGGTGACAACATTGCCATTGTCGTCCTCCAGTTGGTAGGCGCTCGATCGGATCACTCGGTTACCATATAGGGTCCTTCCCATGGTGGAGAGAGTTTGTGTTTTTCCTTCGTTGATTGGGTCCTCCGGAGCACGAGATCACCGACTTCGAGGGTCCTCCCCATGATGTTTCTTTCATGGTACCTACGAAGAGTTTGTTGGTAGCGGGCAGAGTGGATGACGGTCGTCTCGCGAGCCTCCTCGAGCAGGTCGACTGCGTCTTATTGAGCCTCTGCGGCTCGACCGCGGTCAAAAGCCTTCACTCTAGGGGCACCGTGGTTGAGGTTGGAGGGCAACACTACTTCCGCTCCGTAGGCCAGGAAGAAGGGTGTGAACCCTGTGGATCAGTTCGGGGTTGTTCTCAGGCTCTAGAGGATCACTGGGACCTCTGCAACCCATTGTCCGGCGTACTTGTTGAGTCGGTCAAAGATGCGTGACTTAAGTCCTTGGAGGACCATGCCATTGGCACGCTCGACCTGACCGTTAGTACGTGGGTGTCCGACCAAGGCCTAGTCGATCCTGATGCTGTATCCATCACTAAAGTCCAGGAACTTCTTTTCAGTAAAGTTAGTCCCATGGTCAGTGATGATACAGTTAGAAACGCCGAACTGGTAGATGACATCGAGGAAGAATTTGACCACCTCTTCCGAGCGGATGTTGGTGATGGGCTTAGCCTCTATCCACTTGGTGAACTTGTCGACTGCTACGAGTAAGTGAGTGAAGCCGCCCGGGCCCTTTTTGAGGGGTCCTACCATGTTGAGGCCCTAGACCACAAATGGTAAGGTGATGGGGATGGTTTGAAGCTCTTGTGTCGGCAAATGAGTTTGTCGAGCATAGAATTGGCATCCCTCACACCTGCGGATGACCTCCTCTACATCTCATAGTACGATGGGCCAGTAAAAATCTTGGTGAAAGGATTTTCCAACCAATGACCGTGGGGCCACGTGATGTCCATAGATCCTAGCATGGACCTTGAGGAGAAGCTGCTTCCCCTAGTTGGTGGGGATGCATTTCATGAGTACCCCTGATGGACTCTGTTTGTAGAGTTCATCACAGAGGGCGATGAAGGTCTTGGCGCATCGAGTGATCCATCGGGCTTCAGTCCTTTCAGGTGGAAGAACCTCCTTGAGGAGGTAGGCGAGTAGCGGCACTCGCTAGTCGGTTTGATCGAGTGCCAATACGGTGATGTCAGTAGGTGATGTCGTCATAGAGGCACTGGGGTCGGAGCCCCTGGGTGTCGGCTTGGCTTTGGGGTCGGAGCCCTTGGGCACCGGCTTGGCGTCAGGGTGTGTATGGATCAGACCTTCCAGGACATGGGTGGACGGCTCGTGGAGGTCATTGATGAAGATCCCGCTTGGAGACGGATCTCGCTTGGCGTCCAATTTTGCGAGGAAATCGATGGCATCGTTGTCCTTTTGGGGGACGTGATGCAGCTCGATTCCCTAGAATTTGTCCTTGAGCTTGCGTACCTCTTGGCAGTATGCTGCCATGAGGGGGCTTTTACAGGAGGACTCCTTCATGACCTGATCGACGACTAACTCTGAGTCACCGTGAACATAGAGTCGCGTAGCACCAAGTTCGATGGCGATGCGGAGTCCATTGATGAGGGCCTCGTACTCCACGGTGTTGTTTAAGGCTAAAAAGTGGAGGCGGATGGTGTAGCGGAGCCTACTCCTATCTGGGGATATCAGAACCACTCCAGCCCCCGAGCCGGGTGCCATGACAGACCCATCGAAGTACATTGTCCAGTACTCGTGGGTGATGTCTGGGCTCGGTAGCTAGACCTCCATCCATTCGGTAACAAAATCCGCGAGAGCTTGAGACTTAATGGCAGTATGGGGGATATACCTGATGTCGTGGCCCATGAGTTTGAGTGCCCATTTGGTGATCCGTCCTGCAGCGTCGTAGTTGCGGATGATGTCTCCAAGCGGGTATGAAGTGACGACCGTGACTTCGTGGTTGGTGAAGCAGTGCAGGAGCTTCCGGGTCACCATCAGCACGGCGTATAGGAGTTTCTACACCTGAGGGTACCAGACCTTGGGGTGAGTGAGTACCTCCCTGATGAAGTATACGGGCCACTAGACCTTAAGGTGGTGTCCCGGCTCCTCCCTTTCGACGACCAGGGCAGCACTTACCACATGGTTGCTGGCCACGATGTAGAGGAGGAGGGGTTCTCCCTGTTCGGGAGCGACGAGGATTGGGGCCGACGTTAGGGACGCTTTAAGGCTCTCTAGAGCCTGCTAAGCTTCCTTAGTCTAGACAAAGACGTCCATCATTTTTAGGAGCTTGTAGAGTGGTATCCCCCGTTCGTCGAGCCGAGAGATGAACCGGCTCAGGGCGGCCAGACAGTCGGTGAGCCTTTGCATGCCCTTAATGTTGCGTATGGGGCCCATGTTGGAAATGGCCGTGATCTTTTCACGGTTGGCCTCAATGCAGCACTCGGACACAATGTATCCTAGCAGCTTCTCCTTTGGAACCCCAAAAATACATTTCTCGAGATTCAATCTAATGTTGAACCTTCGGAGGTTCGCGAATGTTGCGGCCAAGTTTGTGATCAGGTCGCAAGCTTTAGCCGTTTTGATCACTATGTCATCAACATAGACATCGATTGTTTGTTTCAGCCGCTCGGCTTGATCAGGCTGATCGAGCGAGTTGATTTGGTCGGTGAAGCATTGCTGCATGCACCTTTGGTAGGTGGCGCCAGCATTCTTCAGGCCAAAAGGCATGGTTACATAGCAGGACGAACCATACGGGGTGATGAACGAGGTTGCGAGCTGATTGGACTCCTTCATCGTGATCTGGTTATAGCCCGAGTAGGCGTCTAGAAAGGAGAGGATCTCGTAACCTGAGGTGGAATCAACTATCTGGTCTATGCGTGGCAAAGGAAAATGATCTTTTGGACACGCTTTGTTGAGGCCAGTATAATCAACGCACATTCTCTATTTCTCGGTCTTCTTTTTAATGAGAATGGGATTGGCAAGCCAGTCGGAGTGGAATACCTCTCTGATGAATCTGGCTGCCAGGAGTTTGGCGATCTCTTCGCCTATGGCCCTTTTGCCTCTCGTCGAAACGACATAGGCGTTGCTTAGTGGGCTTTGAGCCTAGGATGAGGCATAGTGCGTGCTTAGTGACGTCCCACGATATGCCCAGCATGTCAAATGGATTCCATGCGAAGACATCACGATTGGCGTGCAGGAAGTCGACGAGCTCGCTTTCCTATTTGGCCAGGAGCTGGGTCCCGATCCACACCATCTTGGTTGGGTCAGTGGGGTCGATCCCTACTGCCTTGGTTTCCTTGAGCGGGCAGAAGGCCATCGAGGAAGTTGGTTTGTTGCAGTCTGGGACTGCTAGGGTCGAAGACTCCCTGAGCCATGGTAGCTTGGACGAGTTGACGGCCGCGGTGGTGAGCTCGAAATGCTCGTGGTCGCACATGAAGGCGTGCAAGAAGGCGCTGCTCACAGTGATGACATCGTTCGGTCCCGGCATCTTCAGCTTGAGGTAGGTGTAGTTGGGGATTGCCATGAATTTGGCATAGCATGGCCACCCCAAGATGGCGTGGTAGGACCCTGGGAAGTCCACTACTTTGAAGGTGAGAACCTCCGAGCAGAAGTTGGCTCGGTTGCCAAACATGATGGGCATGTCGATCTGTCTGAGTGGGTATGCCTACGCTCCTGAGATCACCCCATGAAAGGGGGAGCCCGCTAGGCAGAGTTATGACCGAGGGATGCGCATGGCATCAAGGGTGTCGACGTAGAGGATGTTGAGGCCACTGCCTCCGTCCATTAGCACCTTGGTGATGCACTTCTTGCAAATGATTCGGTCGATGACGAGCGGGTAGCATCCCGATCTCGCGACGTGGGAGGGATGGTCCCTCTGATCGAAGGTGATCGGAGATTTCGACCAGCTGAGAAAGGAGGGGATGGCCTTCTCGGCGACACATGCCTCCCTATAGCGCACCTTGTGCTGGCGTTTGGTCTAGATGGCGTCGGATACGTCAAAGATCATAATGCACTCCTCAGGGTTGGGAAAGCCATCTTTGTCCTTGCCCGCCGCACCTCCTTTCTTGGCTACCGCCTCTTTGTTGTCTCCCTCTTTTGGCCCATCGGCCTATCGGAGGAAACGTTTGAGGAGCTCACAGTCCTTGTAGAGGTGTTTGACGGGATAGGTGTGGTTGGTGCACGGGCTATCCATGAGCTTGTTGAAGTGGTCAGGCAGGCCCTATTGGGGCTGCTTGCCCGTGCGATCAGCTGCAGTGACCAACGCAATGTTGTCCGGTCAGCGCCGATCCTTTTTGTTCTTCTTGCCCCTCTGCGTGGAGGGGTCCTCGTCTTGGTCCACGCGTTTGGCCTTGCCTTTGTCCCATCCTTCATTGAAGACCGCTCTGACCGCCTCCTTGCCGGAGCCATGGTTAGTGGCGATATCAAGCATGTCACGGGTGGTATGGGGCTTCACGCAGCCAAGCTTGTGGATCAAGGACTCGCAAGTCATCCCAAAGAGGAATGCGCTGATGACGTTCACGTTGATGACATCAGAGAGGGAGTTGCACGTTGTCGTAGCTCCTCGGCGTGCCCTTGTGCGAGTGCGAGGGCCCCGCACACGGGTCTAGAGGGGTGTGAGTCTGCACAGACTCCGCAACCACCGGTGGCTGCCCCATAGCGTCCACCATAGCGCACTCCCCAGACGGACGGTGGCTAGGCACCATGTCGCTGATGCTAGAGCCGTCGCTCTCAACCTCGTCATCCAGGAGTTCATGGAAAGTGGTGGGAGCATAGCTCGCCATTCCTACAAATTCGGATATGAGAGGGGGCGGCACCAGCGTCCTTCGGAGCCCCCGAGCGCACACGTCCACGGGGGACGCGAGGCCATAGGGGAACCGGTCATACGGTGTTTGCGGTGCAGACAATACGGTCCCCTTGGATAATCGGCGGAAGATAGTAAATGGAAAGTAAATAACAGTATGTACACTACTTACAACGAGGTTTAAGCAGAGAGTTTGCTCAGAATGAAGCACAGGTGCCTCATTGTTGAAGTCATCGTGCGTCCCAGAGCTGATGGAGAGCGCCCCTCCGACGAGCGCCAGAACATGTGCCTCCTCGCAGAGGTGTAGGACGCCAAGCCAGTCGGCGGCGAAGTCTAGGCTTCCAAAGAGGAAGGCCTAGGATGGCTCGAAGACGGGTGGAACCTACACCCAACAGGTGGGAGTGCGGGAAACTCCGGTGAGCCAAAGCGAGTCATATCGCTTGAGCCCGCCATGGCGATGGTGGCGGAAAAGTGGGCCATCTGATGACCAAAAAGTGTTGAACGTACAACGTCTTCCCTACGGACGGCGCCAACTGTCGGTGCAGAAAGTGACCAACACGTAAATACTTGTAGTTTTGCCATACGTTGTGATCGGAGGTCGCCTAGCACTCAATGACACTGGGTTTATACTAGTTTAAGCAATGTGCCCTACGTCCAGTTTGAGTCGGTTGGTGACTTTATTCTTGAGCCCAGGTGCTCAAAGTTTGCAGTGGGGTTACAAACGAGAAGGAGAAAGATGGGGGGTACAAGAGGTCCGGTCGGACTCTAGTCAGAGGGGCCGAGAGTGACGGGAGCTCTACTATGTGTTAAGTGAACTTGATCGATCTGAATGAATATGAATCAACCTATCTATTGGGAGAGAGCGCATCCCCTTTTATAGATGAAAGGGGTGGCTTTATAGGTGAGAGGGAGAGAGTGCGTATGCTACTAAGCCTTGTTGCCCACGCCGGCGGGTATAGGATGATGGTAGGCGCCCACAATAATGTTGAATGTCAAATGCACGTGGGAGGTTGTATTGTCTTCTTCGGGTATGGCAGACGTCGGCGCCTACCATACTGTTGATACCCGGAGGCATGCAAGGGGTTTTACCATGTTCGCTCGGTATGGTAAATGTCGGCGCCCACAACACTGTCGATGCCTAGAGGCATGTGGGGGGAGCCTTACCGTATTTGTCTAGCATAGGAGTTAATGGCGCCCACAACACTGTAGGGGAAAATATCGATGCCTACAACACTCTTTGAGTTCTGTCGTGCTAGGAGGGTCGCAGGGTACTACCTGACAGGTGCACAGAGTATGGTCCCTGGTACTGCGGTTTGACTTGTGCGCCCTGCCTTACTTTCTCCGCCTGTTTCATGGTCCTCACCGAGCAGGCGTCCCCGGTCGGTTGGTCCCAGTCGGCTCTGATTGCGCTAGTTAGAGAAGAGCAGTGAGCAGGGTTTTGGCGCATCCCTGGTCGGGGACACGGGTCGGAGTCGGAAGCGGTGTTTGGCCAGGCCTTCCGGTCGGAGAGGCCGTCCAGAGGCGGGCTAGAAACCGAGGCGAGTGCTCCGGTCATAGAGGTGGGCCGAAGTCGGAAGCGAGTGTCGTTCTTCCTCGGTCAGGCCTTTCGATCAGAGATTGGATCATCCTTCTGGCCTGTTGTTTAGGTACTTAGGCCGGTCCATGAGTTGCGCGTTGTCTGCTTGGGCCAAGCTTTTGTTGGGAAGCGGGTCCACGAGGGACCCCAGGTTTATAAACCCGACAGATGGTTTGCCTCCCGTGCTGGCTTTCACTCTGGTATAGTATACTGGAGACCGCCGATGTCGCATTGTTTCGCTGAAATTTAGCTTATGCTGATTTATTATAAGAAAAAATTATTCGTTCGCTGAAAAGTAGTATTGAAGTAGTGTCGAAGAACGGAGCGTAGCCGTTTGGGACCGTGACAGGTGACACGGATCGGCGTTGTACCAGTAGATTCATGCAATGTAGGAGCCGAGCGGCGAGCGCTACGCATATCTATCCGACTATCTGAGGACTGGGAGCCGAGACCGTAGGAGCCAATGCAAGCGCTGGGTTCAGAGCCACGCAGACGTGCTCTCCAAAATCCAAATGTTGGTTGCTGGACACACCACGCGTCGTCACCAGGAGAGGAGCATGCCAGTGCGAACGGGAATCCCGTACGGACTCCAAGCCAGCCTGCTCTGCTGGCAGGTGCGAATGCAAAATTAAGAGGTTACTTTAAGTATTTTTCATAATGGTAAAAGTTGGTAATTTTTTTTTACAAATTACAATAGATTCAATGGCTATTATCGGACATGATGATTAGAGTCTACCAAATTAAAGGCCAGATGTTTCTGATTATTGTGAGAATTTCTAAAATTTATCTTTTTTTCTAGCGCGTCTGGTGAGAGCTAACGTGGTGTCTCCGTTGGGGCCTCTAATTAGTGATAATAAGATTATTATTATATCTAGATGTATAGCAAAATGTATGTGTATCAAAAAAAAGTTAAAACGACTTATAATTTGAAATGGAGGAAGTATGAGATAGTTTGGACAAATCCGATACAAAGCTCATGTAAGCAAGCTCGCCGCCTCCGGCAGCTGCTAACCAATTCAACCGATACAGGTTCGTTGTCCCCTTTTCCTCTCAGGTTCCTCCTCTCTAAGTACTCTCAGTTTTTTTGGGGGGCAAAAAGTACTCTGTGCTTGCATGTTGTGGGCGTCTGCGTTGTACCGTGTAATTCTAAAAAAAAAGCTATTACATTCGGTTCTTCCATAACGGGCCGCAATAGAGCGGATTGGGCCTCTGTCGGGACGATTTGGTTCCTGGGCCTTGGTTGTCAGCACAGCAGTAGGCGAAGTTGAGTTTGATGGTTTGCCTCCCGTGCTGGCTTTCGCCCTGGTATAGTGTACTGGAGACCGCCGATGTCACGTTGTCTCGCTAAAATTTGACTTATGCTGATTTATTATAAGAAAAAATCACTTTTCGTGGACTGGGAGCCGAGAACGTAGGAGCCCATGCAAGCGCTGGGATCAGAGCCACGCGGACGTGCTCTCCAAAATCCAAATGTTGGTTGCTGGACACACCACGCGTCGTCACCAGGAGAGGAGCATGCAGGTGCGAACGGGAACCCCGTACGGACTCCAAGCCAGCCTGCTCTGCTGGCAGCGGCGCCAACGAGGAGGTGCAGTTGAAGCGCAAGATATCGAACCTTGGCTGGAGTCGGCTGCGCATGCGGGCGGAGGAGCTCGGCTGGGACACGGAGGCGACCCGGGCCCAGCGGTTTGCGCTGGCGGCGAGGGTGGGCTCAGCTCCTGGCAAAGGCGCGCGCGCTCCGGTGCCGGCTTGGACGAGGTCGGTGCTCGCGCTCCCCTGCTGCTGTACTAGCTAGCCAGCGCCGTCATGCGCACACCTCGGTCGGTGCGCGCCGCCGGTTGTGCCGCCGCAGCAGGTTGCTGGTGTTGTCGCGCCGCTGGGACGATGACGTCACGAGGTCTGGGGAAATGGGATGGGGATTTACGTGTCGTAGTTTAGTTCATGAGTTTTGCCTCTGTCATTAAACGGCATCTACCCTGTTCGTTTGGGTTTGTTTGGCTGATAAGTTATGGCTGAAAGTACTGTTGGCTGATTTGGTGTGAGAGAAAGATATTGTTCGTTGACTGAAAACGTACGGTTTATAAGTCAAACAAGCCCCAGCGAAGCGATCATTGAAAACGATGATGAGATTTCTTGGAGATGTGTGCTCAAAAGATTCTTGGCGATGGACATCAGATGGTGATAACAAACTGAAGATTCGCCCTGGCTGGAAGGCCAAAGCAGAACCAAATTAAAATGCCGGTTCTTTGCATGGACTTTGATGCCTCTTTCTTAATTTTTGCACTTAATTAACATCCTCGGAGATTTGTTGACTTGACGCTCGAAAATCTGTGTGTTTCTCCCGACAAGCGTCAACCAGCTTGCTGTTTTACTTGGAAAACCAGGAGAGTGGAGTTGCAATGCAATGGCGCTGAGAGACCTGACCCCCAACTGCTGCGGCAGTGCTCTTCACAGCCGAGCAGTATTTGCCATCAGGGAGATTGTCACGAGGTCAGTAAGAATTAATGGAGGAAGTGGATAGCTAAGAGGAATTCAGCAAGAACAGCAGAGACCATTTAGGAATTTACAGCAGAGGAAGAAATTTCTTCATGGCTCTTTTGCATTTCAGTCTAGCGAATTCTTCAAAATAAATGAGAAAAAAAAGGCTAGCGAAGACGTGTTCAGGCCACATCGCAAGACTTCCGAATTATAAACAAGCTGCCGGGCTGAGTTTACACACTCACAGCACAGCGCTCGAACAAGAGATGCATTGATGAAAACAAGATTTGAACCAGAGATGCAAACGATGAAAAGAAGCTTTGAACCAAATGTTATACCCAATGTGGCTTGAACCAACCAAGAATATCCAAATGTTACCATGGATGTTTCAAAGATCAACATCACAACATCACTTCTCTTTTGAAACTGTTTCACGCGTTCCACGTTCATGCTACTGGAACGCGAGTTCTTTTGTGCTGCCAATGTCAAAATTCCTGCACAAGCTCGCTCAAATGACCTGTCAATGCAAAAATCCCTGTCTCATCTGCACAAGTTCGCTCATGGACCACATCGGAATTGTGAAACACATATGGACGGCATCTGAATTGTGAAACAAGCTGCCGCCTGCCGGGCTGTCCGGGCTGAGTTTACAGACTCAGCACAGCGCTCGAACAAGAGATGCATTGATGAAAACAAGCTTTGAACCAGAGTACCAGACTCATAGCACAGCACTCGAACAAGAGATGCATTTATGAAAAGAAGCTTTGAACCAGAGATGCGATCGATGAAAAGAAGCTTTGAACCAAATGTTATACCCAATGTGGCTTTGAACCACGAATATCCAAATGTTACCATGGATGTTTCAAAAGATCCAGTGGCTTTGAACCAAGATGATCCAAATGTTACCAAGAACATTGAACCAAGATTATCCAAATGTTACCCAGAACTAGAACTGTACTAATCGATAGGTTTCAGGGAGCAACAGCATTTCCAATTCGCAGTATGCTACCAGCAAGAATCGATACGTATCTGAACGCTACAGTTGTAGACGTAGCCTGGCAACACGCGAGCCACAGCAGGGGCAGAAGTACCTCTGGGCGTAGCACCGGGCGCAGAGGACCAAATGGCCGCAAGGTCTAGCCACGAGCAGTGCGGGTCGGAGGCGGCACTCCCAACACAACGGGACGCGCGGCAGGACCTCCTCCTCCTCTCGCCACGCCCACAACGGGTTCGGATAGAGGGCTTCGACGGCAGACATGCCGTTGCCGCCGAACGCTTGCTGCCCGGGACAACGCTCCACGGACCGTGGCGGTACGCCCCAATGTTCAGCAACCCGGTTGTCTCGAAGGCCGGGGATAGTCGGTGCTGCGCCGGGTGCAGAAGTCGTGGCGGAGGCGGTCCGTGCTGCGCCGGGTGCAGAAGTCGTGGCGGAAGGGTCGACGATCGTAGTCACGCCGGGCGCGGAAGAGGGGGTGGAGGCGGGGTCCGCGATCATCTTCACGCCGGGCGCGGAAGAGAGGGTGGAGGCGGACGCGTCCGGCTCCGGCGCGGCGTCCGCAGCGTCGACGATCGTTTCCACGCCGGGCGCAGAAGGGGTGGTGGAGGTGGTCGCGTCCGGCTCCAGACCGGCGCTCGTCTTCACGCCGGGCACGGAAGAGGTGGGGGAGGTGAACGCGTCCGGCTCCGGCGCGAGGTCGGCGATCTTCGTCACGTCGGGCGCGGAAGAGGTGGACGCGTTCGGCTCCGGCGCGGTGTCGGCGCTCGTCGCCACGGCGGGCACGGAGCCTGACGCGTTGGGCACCAGCGTGATGTCGGGTGACGGCGTGGTGCTCGACGAGGCGGCGGAGGCGGCCCTGGTGTCCGTAGGGGTTGAAGCCACGGTGCTCGACGAGGCAAAGGGCTCGGACGATGCCGACGCAGACGACGACGAGCCCTCGGTCACCGAGGCGAACGTGGACGTCGGGTGCGCTGCGCTCTCCAACCCCGACTGCAGCGACGGCGAGACGTGCTGGGACACGCCCGAGTTCCGGGGCTGGGAGACACCCGCGGAGTTCCGACTAAGACCTCCCCTCCGATGCGCGCGGGCGGGGTTGGTGGGCGGAGCGGTGCCGAGCCGAGGCCACTCCTCCTCGGAGAGGACCCAAGCGGGTCTACCTCTTCCGCGCCCGGCGTGAGGGCGGCTGGGCCGAGCGGCGGAGGGAGTTGTAGTGGTGGAGGACGAAGTTGACGAGGGGTTGGAGGAGGAAGACGCCATGGCGATGGCGGTTGGGCCGTTGCGGGGAGCCGGGGAGGGGACGAAAGGGGAGAGGGCGGGGAGGTTTGGTTTGGCGTTTGTTCGGGTTCTAACGAATGGCTCGCTGAGTCGGTTGTTTATATAGTAGCCTGCCTGCTGGCTGCGCTCCTGTCCGATGTGCAAAGGATCGAAAATTGGTGAAGAGCAAGAAGAAGAAAAGGATCGAAATGGCCAAATGGGACATGCTGCGAGGACGCGGCCATCAGCACAGCACGGTCTAGTAAGTCACCATTGAAATGGAAAGGGCAAACAGCTGCAAAAAACAGTGTCAGGTGAAGTTCTATTATATGTACAAATGTGCTAGACTTCGAGATCTTAGTATTGGTGTTGGTCAATCAGTGACATTGGAAGATGATTCATGGAGAAGGCATCATGTGTTTTGTTGAGTATATGTAAAACATGTACAAGAAAATTCACTGAAGAATTCTTAAAAAAAGGTTTTCAGATTGTTCTCGGCAGTGCTGCAAATGAAACTGATGTTTTCTAGACTAATGATGTCTAGCATTCTAATTAGGTGACATCAAAGAATTGATGACCGTCAATGTCCAGTACTCTATTACGTAGGTGATGCTAGTTGGTGATGCTAGTTGATGCTAGTTGGTGATGAATTCATTAGGGGTGCAAATGGATCGGATATGATACGGACGAATATCGCTGCTATTACATATGTTTTCGTATTTCTATTTGGGTTCAGATTCGAACATGATAGTATTAGTTACGTTGGATAGGATACGAATGGATATCGACATCATAAATATGTGATTTGAGTGTTCATATATGGATACAGTATCGGATGTTGAATATTCGAACTTGGATACGAACAGATCTCACTGATCCTCTAAACGGATTCGGACTTGATACGGTGTATCTGTATGACATGTATTGAGTATCCGATCTCCTGATGGATCTAACAAAGCGCATCTACAATTGACAAAAGTCAATGTAAGAGGGTTTTACAGGCTTGATGACATGTCATCAACAAAAGCCTATTAGCCTATACGTCAAATATCAGAGAGGTTCTATGTCATGAGAAAGAGATCCGTGGAGAAGTTAATGAAGCGACGAGCAGGGAAGAAGAATGCAGGTAATGGTTCAGTACGTGTACGTGGCAATGGCCGAAGTCTGGGCTTGGCTTCTGTCAGTGGTGCAGTATTGTTTGTCTTGTTGGGCCGTTGTGTTTGGGCCAGATCAGCTTTCATTTCTTGAGATGATAAACTGAGCTTATCTTTGAATGATCTTGAACCAGCTTCCACCCAATGACCCAAGGCTAAACCCATGTCACTGATAAGGAAGGTACTTGTGCTTCCAACAAGAATAAAGGAAAGCAAATTCGTGATGATGAGCTAGCTGGTTCAGATAAAAAAAGAAGGATATACCATCAGACAACTCTCTTGTAACTCTTGATATTTTTGCTGGCTGTGGTGGTATATATCTGAAGGATTGTAGCTAGCTGGTATGTATTATCAAGGGAACACCTTGACTGCCACAATTGTTGTCTGGCACAGCACTGCCACAATTGTTTATTTTCTGAAGAGCTAGCACTGCCGCAGCAGTTGGGGAGCAGGTCTCTCAGCGCCATTGCAACTCCACTCTTCTGGTTTTCCAAGTAAAATAGCAAAATGGTTGATGCTCAGATTTTTGAGCGTCAACAAAATCCCCGAGGATGTTAATTAATTGCAAAATGTACGAAAGAGGCGTCAAAGTCCATGCAAAGAACCGGCATTTTAATTTTGTTCTGCTTTGGCCTTCCAAACACGGTGAATCTTGGTTTGTTATAGTCTCCCATGACTTGGATCCTGTAAGCACTCCTGGTCGTGTCTTAATGATGTTATTTATACTTTGATTTCTTGTCCTCTTTCATATTAATCTCTTATAGCATCTTATATAATTAAAAAGTAGTCTTTTATTGTTTCTCTCTCTCTTTTGTTCCCACAATAACCCTCTAAGGCCCCCTTTGAAACGCGGGATTTTTTCCCGTTCCTACGTTTTTTCTGTGAAAAATGAATTGAATCATGTGAAATTCCTATGAAATTCCTGCCTTCCAAAGATGCCCTAATTAGCTAGTCAAATTAAATATGATTAGTGCTTTCTTGTTTACTCTCCTTCTGAATTACTCCCGATAACACCAATATTATTTGGGATTAGTCCTCCTGTTATTACCGTGATTCTTTTTCTACCCAAGAATTAGATTGATCATCATATGAGCGTTAGAGACTTGGGGCTAATTAATTTTGTCAAAATATTTGTGTTCCTTTTCTAGTTTTTAGCTTTCTTTTGTATTATAACACAAAAATACTTATTTGGTTATTATGTATACTTTGATTGTATATACATTTTGTCATGCGTAATTGTCATCGGTTCGAACGGCCCCTCCTATGTTTAAATCGCTCTGCACTGTTTAGGAGTAATAATATAATACAATAGGGTAGTAATATATGTAGGAGTCCATCTACCTAACAACTATGTGTTTTATGTAGTTTCAACACATGAATTTTTTTGCACCATAGATACAACAACCCCCATCCTCCTTCTACCTTCAGCCTTCTTCTACCTCTAGCCTTCTTCTACCTTCAGACAATCACAAATCACAAGATCATAGATCCACAGATCATAAAAAACAATTTTTTCTATGGAAGGATAAATCACAAATCGCAGAGAAGGAAGAGGTACCTGGAGCCGGATCCCTGGGTGGCCAACCAAGACATCTGACCTCTAGACCGCACCACCATGACCATGCAGTGCAGGACGACATGCATGCGTTCCAGCCATTGATGGCCTTTGGAGTTTGGTGGCAAGCCCGATGCTGCTCCTCTGCGGTCTCCTGGACTGCCCTGGCCTGGGTGCATGCGTGACCGTGCTGGGAACGGCGAAGGCGAACGACGCCGCGGAGGAGACCCACCGGGTGCGATCCGAGTGCGGGCGGGCCCGACGCCGGTCGCCGAGCACTGGGAGCACCGGCAAAAAAGAGAGAGAGAAAATCTATGTGTTTTTTTCCATAAAACGCATGTGTTATATAGCATTTCTGTATATGTAGATAATAGGAATCAGTCTAATTTTGTAAGAAGAGAAAGAGATAAATGCATCATAGATCCATTAATTTTTGATGGTGTGTCATATAAGTCATCAACTCTCAAACTATATTTTTGAATCCTTAAACATTTTAAGTGGTTCAATGAAGGTCCATACCCCTTCATTCATTCGAGATGTGGCGAGCCATGTAAGCATCCAGTGTGGCACATCGCTGAGTGGCTCTTTTTTAACGGATATCACCCTCTCCTTTTCTCCCTCTCCCACTTCACCCACGGTTCGGATCCTCTCCTCGAATCCCTGGGCGACATGGACAGTGCGTGTGTGGAGGAGCCCAGCCACTGCCATGGACAGGGCTGCGAGGAGCACCAACACCGACGACGAGCAAGGGTGGCGTGGCCGTCAGCAACGAACGAGCCCCAAGCCAAGCAAGTTCGTGAGCAACCGTCGCGGACGCCAAGACCGGGCGAGGCTCAAGCATCGGGCCCGACCGCTGCGAGCGAACTCGAGCCGCGGCCTGGGACGGGTGGGTCGCGTTCGCTGTGGCGAGGGGCGCCATGGAGGTGGAGGTATACCTTCCACCGCCCTCGTGAAGCAGCATGGCGACCTGTTCGCGGCCACGAACTCGTTGCGCTCGTCTGGTTCAGCCTCCGCGCTGTCCCAGCCAGCCCGGCCAAGCTCGCGTGTGCCGTTGTCGCGGCAACGTTGAACGGTGTGCGCAGACGACGGGACACGCGACTGGGTGCGCTGTGAGTTGTGTGAGCGGTGCATCAGCGTGCATGGTGGGCGGTCGAGCAAGTCGTGCAGCTGCTGCAACAACGTGCCTGAGCAGGTGCAAAAGGCGCGCGGCCACGACGATGGCACCCGTGGCGGCGGCACTGCGAGCAGGGTGCGGTGATGGTGTCTCGAGCAGCGTGGCGAGCGGATCGCACAACGACGGCGACGGCGTAAGTGGACGAGCAGATGGGCAGATGGCGACGATGGTGGCGCTAGAGGTCGAAGAGAGAGAGAGAGACTGGGTGATGAGGCCGTCGAGGTGCTGAAAGCTCTAGTTTGGTTTTGGTTAATTGATGAAACCCTAAGTGCTAACCTAGTTTATCAAGATGATTATGAGATAGGTAGCACTACTCCAAGTGATGAAGCAATGGCGAAGATCATGACAATGGTGATGGTCAAATGCTTAAACTTGGAAAAGAAGAAAGAGAAAAACAAAAGGCTCAAGGCAAAGGTACAAAATGTAGGAGCCATTTTGTTTTAGTGATCAAGACACTTAGTGAGTGTGATCACATTTAGGATAGATAGCCGTACTATTAAGAGGAGTGAAACTCGTATCGGAACGCGGTTATCAAAGTGCCACTAGATGCTCTAACTCATTGCATATGCATTTAGGATCTAGTGGAGTGCTAACACCCTTGAAAATATTTGTGAAAATATGCTAACACATGTGCACAAGGTGTTTGCAGGGTTGAGATTCGGCGCTTTTGGAAAAATGAAATGTCTATTTTCTATTACGCCGGATGCAAAATTCTTGGTGGTTGGCACATTTGAGCAAGGGTGAAGAAGTTAGAGTTGAAATGGAGTTGGTCGAAATGATGCTGGCGTCGGTCTACTGACCGGACGCTGGGTCACTCAGCGACCGCACGCTGAAAGGCTGCGTCCGGTCGAGCTGTCAGACGGCTTAGTGGGTAGGGTTGAGCACCGGACGCTGGTCTACGTCCGGTCAAGGTGGACCGGACGCGTCCGGTCGAAAAAACATGCCTCGGGGAGCTTACTGGAAACGACCGGACGCTGAGGCTTCAGCGTCCGGTCAGTTTTGACCAGAGCGTCCGGTCAGCTTCGTAGCCGTTGAAATCTGACGAACAGCGTTTGAAGCTGGTGACGCGTGGCGTCCATCGGGCGACCGGACGCTGAGGGCCAGCGTCCGGTCGGTATGACCGGAGCGTCTGGTCAGAGCGTGTTTTGCCCAGTAAAGGGGTACAACGGCTCTATTTGATGTGGGCTCTATTTATAGCCCCATGGCCGGCTCAAGGGATAACTCTTGCACATTTTCATTGACATAGCAACCTTGTGAGCTTAGCCAAAGCCCTCCCACTCATCTTCATCATTGATCCATCATCATTGTGAGATTGGGAGAGAATCCAAGTGCATTGCTTGAGTGATTGCATCTAGTGGCACTTGGTATTCGTGTTGCACTGCAGATTCCGCTTGTTTCTCTTGGTGGTTGCCACCACCTAGACGGTTGGAGCAGCGGTGAAGGATCGGCACGAGTTGGTGATTGTTCGTGGCCACCTTCGGTGATTGTGAGGGGAGTTGTACCTTCCCCGGCGGAGCGCCGAAAGGTAACTCTAGTAAATTACTCGTGTCATTGAGTTACCTCACTTGTGGGTCGGTTCTTGCGGTGTCCAATCGTGTGGACGAGGTTTGTGAAACACCTCTTAGCCGCTGAACCACCAAGTGTTGGTCGACACAACGGGGACGTAGCGTGTTGGCAAGCACGTGAACCTCGGGAGAAAATCGATTGTCTCTCTTCTTTGTCATTCTCCCGGTGATTGGCTATATATTCATCTTGTGATTGGTTCATCCCCTACACGTCGGTATAATCACTCTACTCACTCATTTACATTCTTGCAAACTAGTTGATACAAGCTCTTTAGTGTAATTAGAATTGAGAGCTTGCTTTATTATTTACATTTATCTAGTTGAGCTCTTTAGAGTAGCAAGGTTGAGAGTTCTTAGTGGGTAATTACATAGCTAGTTTATGTGCCTAAGTATTCATTGCAACTAGAATTGTTGGATAGGTGGCTTGCAACCCTTGTAGAGCTAGAGCAAGTTTGCATTACGCTATTTGTCATACTAATCAAATTGCTCTAGTTGATTTGTAGATTTTTAAATAGGCTATTCACTCCCCCTCTAGCCATATTAGGACCTTTCAGGTGCAAGCCCAGCACATGACGGTGCGTGCGCATCAGCAGGGTCGCAGCGGCGGGCATGCGTCAGCAGGGCGGTCTCGCGGAGGTGGCAGGCTCGCGGTGTTGGGCGCGCGCGTCAACGGCAAGAAGCCAGCCTTGCTGAGCGGTGGGCATGGCGACTGGGTTGGTGTGCGCCGTGCCCGTGCAGTGGCTGAACATGAAAGAGGAAAAAAGCAAGAAAGGGGCTAATTATAATTTACACGCCACCTTGGCTGCTGAGTGTACACGCCACGTTAGATCTAAACATCAAACGAAGGGGTATGGACCTCCGGTGAACCAATTAAAAAGCTTGAGGGCTCAAAAATACAGTTTAAAAGTTGAAGGACCTATATGACACACCATCAAAAATTAATGGACCTACAATGCATTTATCTCTAAGAGAAATAAACGATTCAATGATCAAAATTATATTATAATACTAGTTTGTTATGGTTAGAGTAGAGGTAACAGGATCCACCCAACACAAGAAAGAGTGGGAGTGTACTAAATCATCAAGAGTAGATAGTAATATGGAAACTCAACTACGTGATCGTCGGGCTGGAGCGTGACGGGGCGACCCGCTCCTACCCACCCGCGTCAGCGCGCCCGTGTCCCACTCGCCCGTGCCCTCGCCGACGAAGAAGAAGACGGCGGCGGCTAGGGCTCCGGTGGCTGTGGCGAGTTCAACACCCTCTCAATCCGACTCTCTCTTTCTTCTTCCCCAACATCAGGAGGGCAGCAGTTAGGGTTTCGGCGGCGGAGGAGGCGGCTGGGCCAGGTCAGAGCGGGGACGACAATATGGCCATGGCGGCGGCAGGAGGGCGAAGGGGAAGAAGGAGGCCGCGGAGCTCTAGCAAGACTCTATCGTGTTGCGGCGGGTCGCGCGCTCGCTCGACAGTGAGACGTGTCGCGCGTTAACTTCCCCATAGTAATAAGCGCCTTATTGATTATGTCATTCTGTTCTATCTCTGCTTAGAAAAGATCAAAGCAAATACTATTGTTATTTTCTAGTGAAGAAGTATACTCAATATTCTACAATAGTAGCTAGGTGCTGAAGAATCTATTGTACTAGAACTTTTATACTAAATGTAAAAGAGAACCTTCATTATTTGCATCTATTATACTAAAACTTTTATACTAAATGTAAACGAGAATCTTTCATTCTTTATTCTAAATACAAAGGGATTTGCTATTTTCCACCTGAAAAATAGCATCTGTTCAGGCATCTGAACAATGGCTGTGAGCCATAGATGAAGATCTGACGGATCTAAGTTCGCACAAAGGAAACTAACAATAAGGAATTCTTTCTATAGTAAGACAATTACAAAATTATGATCTAAGACGCAAAGACAATTAAAAATAAACAATTCTATAGTAAGACAACTAAAAAACTATGATCTAAATTGACACAATGATGTACGAATTTCGAAGCGAGATCAAATGATCACGTCGTCGCCTGAACCAAAGACACATTCTAGGCGCATGCTTTTTAGAAAAAAAGTGAAATACAAGATATATCCATGTGGCCTTTGTCCATAGTAGTAATTATGGGCATATTTTTCCAGTAAATTTGTAAAACCGAAAACACCTGTTGTTGAGGAAGAGAAACATATTATCATCTCATCGGGAAACACTAAATACCCTATATATATTTAATCTAATCTAAGAGAGGACTACTAGCAAGCTAGCTAGGGAACAAACCAACTAGGCTTAGTTGAGCATCGATGAATATCCTCCGGCGGCACGTAGATGCACTCCAGTTTGTTATCCTGCATGCTGTAGCAGTAGGCCGCAGGAGGAACCCGGAGCTCGTCGCAAAAAAGGTCTGCTGTAGCAACGTCATGAACATAGTAGATCCGAGTACCGCCGCCGTTGACGCCATTATTTTCCCTAAAGGTGGTGTGATATCCATCCACGAACAGTTCGTAGTCGCCAGCGTCTCTCACCTTGAGCCAGGCGAGCCCGTCAGGCGTCGAGCCTAACTCGAAGACGTCGAAGGCCACCGGCCGTGAAGACTTGACGCTAGTCCGGACCAAAACCAGCTTGCTCGGCAACGCAACGAGGTGGACGAAATTGAACTCTTCCTTCTGGGTGCATATGCCGTACATCTTGTTGGCAAGGTTGGGCGTCGCCGGTGGACGCTGCACGATGCAGAGGGCGTGGAGCGTCGCGGCGTCGAACACCGTCATCTGGCCGTCGAAGCCGAACATCTTGCCGTCGTGGTAGGCTAAGTCGAAGTAGCCGAGGTTTACTGGGACGGGCGTGTTCACCAAGGTCCAAGCCGCGTCTCCGGGGCGGCAGCATAACATACCCGCTCCCGGTGGCACCAGCATCATGTGGGACATCATGATCGTCATGCTCGCCGCCGCCGCCGCTGTCGTCGGAGGAGCGCCGGGCGGGACATGGACGGCGAAGCGGAAGAAATCCGTGAATTGGAGGTAGTTTCTGCACGAACTCCAGGTGCGTACCGCCGTGTGGAAGTCGGGGCGGCGCAGGTATGTCAGGTGCGTGACAACGTCGCTGCCGGCGTGGCGGACGGCGTTGAGCCTGGGCAGGGCAGACGTCGCGCCCGTGGCCAGGTGCGAGAGGCGGCAGGACGCGTCGCGGGCGTCGACGACTATGGACCAGCCGCGCGACAAGGGGAAGACGAGCGCGTCCTCTGACGGCCCCGCACGGGGAAGCATCAGGCGCGGCGCTGGCCCTACCGCAGCGCGCCATGCCCGGCACACGGAGCGGAACGCGGCTAGCCCGGTGACGGCGTCGCGGGTCCTCTTCCCGATGGGCTCCAGGAGATCGGTGGGGAGGTTGGACCAGTCGGGTTGGTTTTCCTCGTCAGCTGCCATTGTAGATAGATCGTGTTCTAGATGGATATATGATGGAGGTCAAGCACTTTTATATAGTCCCTCCGCCCGTTTTTTTGGTTGAATTTGATCGTGTATTGGGCCTGAAGTGGTCCCCTTTTGATCTAGTACGTCGCTCTGTTTCGTACGAGGCCCGGATTAGTTTCCCAAGCAATCCTGATTCCTGACGACGCGGCACCTCAGGTTCCCGGTGGGCTCGGCCGGGTCTGATCGGAGCGAGGGACCGGGAGGACTACGACGCGGCTGACGGATCGGATTTATTAGGACGAGTCAGTCCCAGTCGTCAGGCCGGTCTCCAGTGCCCCGAACCGCCACGGCATGGTCCACAGACCACGGCTGCCGGGACGTCGTCCGCGACCGTTCGGTGAAGAGAAACCGGAGATGTCCGCCACCACAACGCGCGTGCGCTTCTAGAAAGAGTCACGCCGTGCACGCCCCGATGCCTCTCGCCCTGCCAGTGATCAGTTCAGCGCCACCATGCTCTCTATATCAAGCCAGCCCGACGCGCTGAGGCGCCGCGCCAGGGAGCTGCGGGAGACCATGGTGCCATGAAGAGCGGCTACAGCAACATGGCCTTAATATGCTTTTGTTGACTCAGCAAAGACTTTGGACATTCATTTTTCTTAAAAAATGGCGAACAACACTAGTTATATGTAGACCGTACTACAGCTACGCTGCTACCGCCTGTTCCTCAGCATAATAGCATAGTAAGAACATACTAGTTTTTATAATCTATCTATACTAAAAGGACAAATCAGCAATCAAATTAGGCCGTGGCTGGCGCCAGGACGCCCGCGCCGCTACGCCTGCCTTAGCCTGCCGCACCCGCGTCACTGTGCCTACCCGCCCACGCCTCGCCTGCCGGTCTCACCCACGCCGCCTCCTAGCCCACGACGGCTACTGCTGCACATGCTACATACGGCCGCGTGCCCGCACCCACAGGGACCGCCTCCACCTGCCCTCGCTTACCACGTCTGACACTGAGGCGAGGCAGCAGAACGTGAGGAGGAAGATGCAACATCCGATCTAATTTAAAACATACAGATGCAACAATTGAAACATACGTCTGAAGACAAATGCAACATTTGAAATATGCGTCTGAAACACTTGCAGAAATACTTGAAACTATTACAAGGCATATGCAACATCCAGATAAAACATTTGCAACATATGTGTAAAAACATATGCAATATCCAGATAAACACGCTTGCAACATAAGTCGGAAAAAAATGAAACATTGAGAACAGAAACTTGCAACATACGTATACAACCATTGCAACATATGCAAAATCCTGATCTACTTTTGCAGCGTCCATCTGAAACACTTGCAACATACCTATGAAACATCTGAAACACTTTAAATGTACACTTGCAACATGCGTTTTCACCCTTCTTCTGTGCGGCACAGAGCAGAGCGGGGATGGTCAGTTCCGGCTACCGGCGGCCGAGGATGGTGGCGCGGCCTGGCAGTGGCTAAGTGCGCCTGCGCCTGGCCTGGGGCCGGCCAGCGATGGCCCCCTCTCCTGGTGTCTGGCCAGGGCGCGACGGAGGACTGAGCATGGCATGGCGCGGCGGTGACGCGGGCGCCGCTGAGGTCGCCGACCACTGCCGGGTACCATAAAAAGGGGTTCTCTAAGCAAGAACCGAAAAAATCACTTAGACCTTGTAAATATCGAAGTCAAGAGACAACCACCGGCAAACCCCCACCTTATCCGAGGCCCGGCTGGACCGCCCGGGCCACCTCGAACAATATCCGGACTCACCTGAAGCGGGCTCGGCCCAGAACGAAACCACGAGGCCTCGGACGAGGTACCGATTCTCCGACTCGCCCGAGGCCCCACGCCACAAGGCCTCGGACGAGGTACCGGTTTTCTTACTCGCCTGAGGCCCCACGCCACAAGGCCTCGGACGAGGTACCGATTCTCCGACTCGCCCGAGGCCCCGCGCCACAAGGCCTCGGACGAGGTACTGGTTTTCCGACTCGCCCGAGGCCCCGCGCCACAAGGCCTCGCCCGAGGTACCGATTCTCCGACTCGCCCGAGACCCCGCGCCACGAGGCCTCGGACGAGCACCCAGTTACCGACTCGCTCGAGGCCGGCTCGGCATCAACCCCGTCACCGCCGCCTTGACCGACTTCTCTGACGGGACGTCACATCCAACTAACGCGTCCAACCACTCCCGCGACGTCAGTCAAACGACGGCACGATACAGCGGAGTGGCCGACGAGACGGGAGTCACATCGACGCCATGCTGTCCGGGACAAGACGGGGTAGGGGTTACCGGCCGCTATGCTCGGCACTGTGCCCACGGCTGACACCCGTACTGCACTGTGCTGCCTAACCCCTGCTCCAAGGACAGTGCGGCGTGGAAAGTCAAGTCCGGATCCCTGTAGCCTCAGAATCGACGTACAAGACCAACTGCTCCCTCCGAGCCTCGGCTATCCGCTTCTGGGCTCCTGTAGCCTCGGGACTCGCGCCCGCCGAGCCCCCCACAATGGTTCAGCCTCTGCACCGACTGGGCCTCGGCTCTCTACGTTGTCAGCACTCTGGGACCGGCACGTCGTCCGCAGTACGCGCCATGCCCTGCGTCAAGCTGCAGGAGCTCCCACATCGTGCACAAGGCCAAGCTCCTGTAGCCTCGGAATCAGCGCACCCACGCCGTCGCATCTACCCAGCCTCGGCTCTCCGCGCCGGTCAAACATACAGTGACCAGCACGCCTCCAATAGAAGAAGGCGCGCATGCCACCATAGGAGCTCCCACGTCGCACAGGATCAGGCGTGACCGGCGCGTCGCTCCAGTGCACCGAGGACAAGACCGCTCCACCGACCATACCGCCACAGTAACGAGCTGCAGGGCTCGGACATACCGCCTCTGCTCACAAAACGTCACGTAGCAAATACATGTACCGCCCCTGTGCCTCTCTTCGACTATAAAAGGGAGTGACCAGGGCCGCTTCTAGGGAGAGATGAGACACACAGGTGCAGGCAACGCACAACGCTCTGTAACACACACGCTCCCTCACTGCAAGAGATCAACATCTCAAGCCACCCACGCCACTCTACGCAGAGACCTGGGACTAGCTCCCTCTCTCGCTAGCTTGTAAGCCCCTACTACAAGCACCTCGGTGCAAGGAATACAAGATAGCTCTCTCAGACTGGACGTAGGGCACCTATTGCCTGAACCAGTATAAACCTTGTGTCTCTTTGCATCACCATCCGGGATTAGGGGCACGTAGTACACTTTCACTAGTCGGTTGAGGACCCGCCGGACCAAAGCACCGACAACCACGCGCATGGAGCTTGGAGGCGGAAGGCGAGGCGCTGGAGACCGGGTCCAGCAGCCGCTGTAGCCAGTGGGGCGGCTGACAGCGTACCTTTGCGAAGGATTCCTCCTCTCTGCGGGGGACAGAGGCACCGTGGGGGGTGATGGCGGCGGCGCGCCAGAGTGGGCCGCGGCGTGAGGCAGAGTCGGGGATTTTTTTTTATGAGAGAGGCGAGTGAGACAGTTTTTTTTAGAGAGACGGGCGAAGCAGAGTGAGAAGCCAGGTCCGACGGGACGGATGCCCGCGTCTAAGTGTTTCCGATCAAATTAATATTTGTTTCCCTCGTTTGTCAAACTCTACCATGCCAGTGAAATATATTTATTTCTCTAGGCAGCTAACCGCGTGGACTCCTGCCTTTTACAATTAGTGACAAAGACTAAATTACAGTTGAATTCGATTTGTTCAATAAGGCAACTCTTATCATTCTAACCTAGCTTTTTAGCATTGCAGTTGGCATCGTCAGTCCCCATAAAAAACAAACAATGCTGCAGAGCCTCCACAAAACTCGGCTATGTTTTCCGATGAAGAGGTACTCAGCCTTGACTCCTTGAGTTGAAATAGTAGTGTTTGATGTCAGTAACTGAACTATTGGAGTCACCAAATTGTGAGTAAAATGCAATCTTCTTATTGCACTGAAAAAAAAAGATATCCCACCTCAAATTTATTAGAAGATTCGCGGTGCTGCATTGTACAGAGCAACTAAGCTGTGACTGAAGAACAAGTTGAACAGGTGTCTGACAGCCTTATTATAGATTTATAGCTCGGAATTACCATTCTTATTCATTAATCATTAAACATGGATCTCAAGTCTCTGCCAAGATTTGCTAAAAAAAAACAATACGATCCATCCATACATAAATCCTGCAAATGACCATCAATAATGATCTCACCAGGCTATGTGGAAAATAATGGTGTGCCAGCTCGGCCTCTCCTGAACAAAATCAGGATAAGAGCGTCAGTAAGATCCATGGCACGGGGCCTGGGGCACGCACATGCTTGGCGCCACTAATCATCGGCGCTCATCGTGGGGGCGCATTTAATGCCCTAACGATCCTGCCAGCCAGATTAGCAGCTGACAGTTGCTTAACTGAGCCGAATCACGTGCGTCGTCCGCTCTGCAACTGCAACGACGAACCAACAGCATGATCGTTCAGAACTGAATCATGGATCGAGCGTGCGCGGTGATGGAAACGCTGGCGTCTCGGATTTCGGGAATTAAGAAAATCACTCGTGTGAGCTGCTGGAACTGAAGAATCTGTAATTATTCAGCAGGCGACGTCCGTTCGTTTTCTCGAGCCCTCGTGCCTCGCATCCACAGGAGATTGGCAGAAAGATCAGCCAGCAGGTATGCCGAAACGAGCTGGTCACACGTGAATTCTGAATGGCGGATTACACGGGTGCAGTACTTTGCCGAGATGAAACATCAACTAGTAGGATTACACTCTTTGGCATGCACAAATTAAACTAGAGGCCTTCATCTGAATGATTTTCGTCTAAACAGAGTAACAGACACGGAGAAACGGAAAACAGTGAAACGCACTCAAGTTGTCACAACTGTACATCTTGTTTTGGAAAGAAAAGAATTTGTCGCTCCTGCACGACGTTGGCTCCGGCTCCGGCTCCGTCCGATGGGCTCTCATAAAGCTTCCGCGTTGGCGGCGGCGGTGAGCACGGAGGGGTCGAGCGGCTGCGCGTGGTTGTGGTCGTTCTCGTAGGTGACGATCAGCATGGCGGCGTCGCTGCGGCACCGCTCCACGTACTTCCTCGCCGGGCAGTCCTTCTTGCTGCTGCACCTGTAGTATCCCCTGCATACACCACCATCATTCAGAATTTATCAGTCATACAAGACTGCATTTTTTCTGAATAACGATCAATTAATAGCAGTGTAGCAGCAGTAGCACAAACAAGATGGCGTGGCAGCTTAATGGACACAACTAATAAAGCAATGGCGTGAAGAGAACGAAATGCTCAAGATGCAGCGCACCTTGGGTGAGGAGAGCCTTTGATGGGTTTCTGCCCATACTTCCTCCAAGAGTAGTTGTCCACCGGGATGTCGGCGTTCTTGTCGCTGATCGCCGGCACCCTCACCACCCTCTTCTCCCTCGGCTTCCTGCACAGATTTCCATCATCCATTAGCCAGCCATTCAACACCACGTACTTACAGCACCTTGCATTGCATTGTAAGAGGGATGCAGATGAGATGGCTGGCACTCACTTTTTCTTCGGGCAATGGCACCTCACGCCGCTGCCGTCTCCTCCCTTGCCGCACACCTTCTTCGCCGTGGCGGGCCTGGCGGCGGAGCTCGTCGCGGCGTCCGACATGCTGATCAGCTGGCTGCTGATGGACGTGAAGAAGGACGTCGCCGCAGACGACGTGCACACCGAGTTGTTGTCGAAGCTGAAGCTGATCACCTCCTTGGCGCCGGCGGGGGCGGCACGGGGCAGCGGCAGCGGCACCGGGACCTCGATGTGGAACTGCTCGCCGCTCGGCGTCTGGTCGAACTGGAAGCTCTTCTGCTTCTTCGCCTGCTGCTGCTGCGGCGGCTGGAACTGGCCGGTGGGCTGGAACTGGATGTGAGGGGTGCTGGTGCAAGGATTGGGCGGGGGGACAGCAGCCGCGAGTACTCTCGGGCTGTTCTTCTGCACCGCCATGGCCGGCGACGGCGAGGGAGGCACGCTGCAAGAGTTCAACTCCAGCAGCGACGTCTCGAGGAACATGCTCCTGTCAAACTTCTTGGCCGGGGCCGGCGTCAATGTCACGTTGCTGGCACAAGGCGGCAGCAGCAGCACCGCCGGCGCCACTGCCTCCGCTTCTTGGCTTCTCATCGTCATCAGCGCCGCAGCGCTTCGCATCGTCATACTAGTTGGCAGCGACGTCGGCGGCGTCAGAGGCGGCGGCGGCGGCGGAGGAGGAGGAGAAGTAGCACTGACCAGCAGGGGGCCGGCGTTGGGAGTGTGGCGCGGTGCCACTGCCAGAGACGGGTGGTACTCCAAGAGGCAGCTCGCATCGACGGGAGGCGCCGGCGGGCTCCTCTTGCCAACCCTTGCTCTGGCATGGCCGAGCCTGTCGCTCAGGACGGCGACCACCTTGCCGAACCGGGAGACCGCCTCGTCGGTCTCCGCGGCCACGGGCATAGGCCGGAACGCGTCGGCACCGGAGAGCGAGAGAACGGCGACGAGCTTCTTGCAGCTCTCCACGGCGGCCCGGTTGGCTTCCTCCACCACCTCCATGGCTTTCATCAGAAAACTTGCACCGGCCGGCAAATCCAAGTGCTAGTAGCTAGCACACTGGTAGCCTCGATTGAATTACCCAATGAGATTGCAACCACTAATCAATCTAGATTTGCGCATGAAATTGTTCCAGGTGCTATGCTATGACTATGATGAGTGGAGAGGTAGAAAGGTTGCGAGAATTGCAGCAATTGTGGTGGCGTTGGAAAGAGTCTTTGCAAGATCTTTCTGTGATCTTATACAGGGAGAGCAAGAGCATATGTGACTATGTGAGGAGGCAGTCTCATTAGGTCCTTCTCCTTCACTTGAGCAGGAAGTAATTCTCGTGAGTATATGATATTCCATTTGGGAGTGAGAGGTGGAGCACGATCGGAATAAAATGTTGGAAAGTCAACGAGGCTGATGATAAGATGATCAGGGCCGTCGCCCGTCGGTACGGTGGACGGCCCAGATGCCTTATGATTATTTTAAACAACTTTTTTATTAGGTGTCAAAACGTCCATTCTGAGTTATCAACTCTATCTTCTTGCCTTTTTGTTTTGTCTTGTTTTTTTTTAAATGGTCAATCATCACGGGTGTAAACTAGAGCTGACAAGATGCTAAACTATAAATGATAGTTGATTTAAATTTAACAACTTACTCGGTGAAGACTTTGAATAATCATCATGTTGAATTTATATCTTGTCCAGCTCTGCAGCTGAACGGGTCAACAATTCGACGTTGTGTGGTTACTGGAAATTGCATTTGTTTATTGCTCATTCAATGTGAATGTATGTCCCACAAAGCTAGCTGTTCAAGTCATCAGGAAATAAAAGGAAAAAGAAGAAGAAGCTAGCTGTTCAATTCATTCATCGGGGAAAAAAAAGCTAGCTGTCCAAGCACTCCAACTTGACGTCGTAACACAATTTTGATAAGAAATTGGCTGATAGTTTAATCAATTGTAACCTCCTCTACCTACTCCATCCACCTTTTAAAATACAAAGTATTTTAGTTTGTCCTAAATTAAATTTATTTAACTTTGATCAAAGTTTGTTGTGTAAATATGTTAAGAAAAAAAAACTCGACCCGCGGGGGTAAGACAGCCCCCGGGCATTGTGCTTAAGAAGAAGACATTCTCACGCCGGTCAAAAAAAACCTGTTAAGATCTGCAACACCAAACAATTCGACATTATTTTTAGAATATTCACCTTATTACAATATCTACGAACAGAGAGAGTGCATGTCTAGCTTTTCAAAGTGTAACCAAAAGAACAGTGACATGTAATAGAACCCTAAAATGGATAAAAGTATTGGAATGATAATAATTTCTAAAATTTTAGGGGGTGGGTGGCAATTTCGGCTAAAAATGACATGTCAGTAATGACATGCCACACGTGGGACCTCTCTCCTCGCAACAACAACACTTGGCAGCAAGTCAGAGCTATATTAAGTGCACTGGGTATGACGCTATATTAAGTGCACTGGGTATGACAGTGCACATGCACAATTTTAAAAATACATATCGATAAGAACCAAATTTTCACCATATTTACACCCCCTATGTCACATATACTTGCACCCACAAAATGGCAAGCGCATCCTCCGGATTTGCTCTAGCTCCGCCCTTGAGCAAAAACACGATTCACGCTCGCTAAAGCGCCACCTCACGCCATGCCTACCTCACACAACCGCTGCACGAGAGCGATAGAAACAGAGAGAGAGAGGGAAGAGGTAGATAAATAACATTTGTTACTGTAATATCAAAATGATACAATAATCTCAATGAAGCTAAAGTTAGGAACGATAGAAAAATGATTAGCTTTTACCTCATTGCAATGTGTTCCGGCAAAAAGATTCATGAAACAAATCAAGACATCAACCACAACATCTATGAATTGCTATTATAACATTGTAGAAGCACATTTTGCAATGTAAAAACAAAGACCATGTTTGCAACATCATAATATGTTTTTGTTTCAACATCTCAAAAAAAAATTCTTCTAACATGGGAGATGTTAAGATCATCCATTGCAACATACAAAACTCACTGATTGAGACATCATAATGTCTTACTTGGAACACAAAGAAACAAATAAACACAACATCGTACAAACAATTACTTCAAGATTGTTGACGGCACCTTCGCCACGCATTCGCCCAAGTGGTCAAGCTCGAGCACGTCCACAAAAGTAAGGTTGAATGCACGCACCGCCCACTGGTGGTTGTCATCCTTGTTGCTTAGGAAGGCCTAGATCTATGACCATCCCTACCACCCTACATCATATCACCAATCAGCAGCGGTGCCTACTGGACATGGAGGAGTAGAGGTTGTGGGGTCGAGGGAGAGGGGCTTAGCAGGCATGGAATGTAGGGGCAAAGGCAGCCCAGGAGGGAAAGGGGGAAGAGCATAGCAAAGGCAATGGAGGGACAACATCTAGAACGGAGATGCTACACGAGTCACTAGATCCAAGCTTGTGAGCATGGAGCGGAGGAATAATGGAGAAGGGAAGGGGGGGGGGATACACCATCACGACCTTGCTTCTCTTGGGGCAGCCCACGGCGACAAGGTGCAACGCATGAGAGAGATCGACATGAGAGAGGGGGGAGCCAATGGATAGCAATTGGTAAACGGTAAAGGATGTAGAGAAATGACAATCAAGAACATGTGAAAGAGGTTGTGCCACGTAATAGATAGGTAAATCTATCATAACATCATTTGATATTCAAGACTCCGTTCGAACATCCGACTGCTAGCGTTAGTGCATTACCGGAAGTGACAACATGGAGTGTGTTTCCTTTCTAAAGTAGAGTACTAGCTCTGTTTCCCTTTATAAGGCGCACACGCATATCAAGATTCGAATTAACTTTAAAATCTTTGATCAATAATTTGGATAACAATTTTAAACTACTATAATACAAAGTCTATATAGTTAAATTTGTAAGCAATTGTACTATCCAATGGTTTATAAGCATAAACAAGATAGTATAAAGTAAATGAATGATTAAAGTGTAATTTAGAAGAATGTATCATTTCAAATTATATCTTATGAAACGGAACCGAGGGATTTTGTTTTTAAGAGCATAGTAGGGGCTAGGGTCATAAGTTGACCAATCACATTAAAAAAAACTTTTTGGAAACTTAAGGATGATGTCCGTGCCTTTGTTTAGTCCTGGGCTCAGCAGAATCGCTTTTAGTAAAGGGTACGCGTAGCGTCTTATTCGGTGAAAGCAAGAAAAAAGGGCCTAGTATATCTGCATGTTGACTTGTAGAGCTGTAGTTGGTCAGTCACTGGTATTTATGTGGGCAGCGGTCCTGTTCGTTTCTCTTTTAATTCGTATTTTTCAACTTATTTTTGTAGGCCCCGTTTAGTTCCAAATTTTTTTGGCTTTTGGCTACTGTAGCACTTTCGTTTTTATTTGACAAAAATTGTCCAATTATGAACTATTTAGACTTAAAAGATTCGTCTCACGATTTCTCGGCTAACTGTGTAATTAGTTTTTTTTCGTCTACATTTAGTACTCCATGCATGTGCCGCAAGATTTGATGTGACGGGGAATCTTGAAAATTTTTGGTTTTTGGCTTGCATCTAAACGGGGCCTTAGTCGGAACAGTATTTTTCTCTCACAACAAATTAGTCGAACAGTATTTCGGCTTGTTTTTTCAGCGAAGCGAACGGGGTCAGCACCAGTGGAGCCCATGCCTCTCGGTCTCGAGCTTGTCTACTGTCCACTCCATTTCCATCTCGGAAGTCTGAATCGGTAGCAGGTCAGCGTCCAATTAGTTCTTACTGCCATGCATTTCGCACTTGGTCAACTGCTTGTGCACTAATCCAGCGTTACCAACTTTTGCCCGGGGCATGCATTCATTCGGTCATCCCTGCATGCGAGCATCCAAGCACCACCGCCACCGGAGAGAACGCCAACCCATTGCGATTGCGATGGCCGATGGGTGATCGTCAGTTCGCCGGAGCCGTGGCACCAAGAACCCTTCATTTTTCGCGTGTTCAGTGTTGCCTACCAACAATGGACCATGAGGTGAGCTTTTTTTTTTCTTCGAGAAGACGATGGCCCCGTTCGCTGGTCTGAAACTTGGCTGAAACTGACTGAAAACGCTGTTCCGGCTGAATTGTTGTGAGAGAAAAATACTGTTCCGGCTGAAAAAAGAAGCCGAACAAGCCATTTTTAAGACTCAAAAACAGGATGCTCATCTATTTTTTATGACTTTAGTGCAACGATCAACCAACGAACAGATTTAAACCTCACTACACACTTAGGCACGTAACACCAGGCTATTCTCGTCCAACACGAGCCAACTAGCAACCCTGTCCACCCTGACCAACTAACAATTTTGCATAACCTCACGCCCAGCGAGGTGGGTTACGTTGTAACATGTGCAATATTTGATCTACTTTTAAAAAACATCCAACAACATTTGAAACATACGTCTGAAGGCAAATGAAACACTTAAAACATGCATCTGAAACACTTGCAAAAACACATGAAAAACAATTGAAAACCATTGTAAACATAGCAACGTTCAGATAACTACACTTGCGACATGTATTTGAAAAAATAGATGAGACATTAAAAACTGAAGCTTGCAACATACATATACAACCATTGCAACATATGAAACATCACAATCTACTTTTGTAACATTCATATGAAACACTTGCAATGTACCTATGAAATATCTGAAACACTTGAAACATACATTTGCAACTTGTGTTTTTCACCCTTCTCCTTCTGGACGACACAGAGCAGAGCGGGGGACGGTCGGTTCCGGCCAGCCGACATCCAAGGATGGTGGCGCGACCTGGCAGCGGCCAGCTATTCCTGCGCCTGGCCTGGGCCCGGCCAGCAACGGCCCCTCTCTTGCGCGGTGCTCGGTGAGCGCGGTGGAGAGGGAGGAAGGCGGTCGCCGGCGCTCGGATGCGGTGGAGATGGAGGATGGAGGAGGGCGCGGGGGAGGCAGAGAGTGCGGCGCTGGGGAACGGCATGGAGAGGAGCGGGGACGGGACGCAAAGGAAGGCCGCCAAGAACGCCACCTCGGCGATCGGTGCAGGCATCGTGGCTACGGCAACGAGAAGAAACTACGCAACGAGGCGAGGAGGAAGAGAAATGCGTTCGTTATTTATTTTTAGATTTTAGATGGGCCGTGAGGAGTAGACCGGACTCCTCCCGCAGGCCCAGGTACCCTCACCGTATCATTACCGTAATTCGATTTCTTTGGTTAGCCTTGGGACTACCTCTCACTGGACTAGTCCAAAGCATACGACGGTGTCATAAACCGTGCATGTCTTTTGGAGAAGCTCTGGCCCATTGGGCCTTGGTCCATCAACGCGCATTAAAAGCAGGCCCGTCACGAAAGAACAATGGGCCGTCTTGCATGCAAGGCGAAGGCAAAGCTGTCTGGTCTAGGGATGGCAACGGGACGGATTCGGATCGAGTTGAGTCTCTATGCACCCGAACCTGAAACCCGAAACCGCACCGAACACCGATTCGGGTGATAATCCGTCCCAAAAACCCCGCAGATACCCAAAACCCGTTTTGTATGGCAACATAGTAAGGGCAAAAAGGACTTTCTATACACATATGCATGATATATATACACATATTTACATGTATAAACAAGAGGCAACAAATAATAAATATTTTCATGAGTCAACTTAGAATAAATTTAATAATCTAAGTAAATAAGTTATTATTAGCATATTATAAAACATGAGTTTTAATTCCAAATAATTTATTTCGGATATCCATTGGATATCCATGGGTGGAAAATCAAACCCGAAACCGAACCTGATAGGTTTCGGGGCCCCAAACCCGAAAACCGTGGGTAAAAAATTATCCTGAACCCAAAACCGCCCCATTGCCGTCCTTAGTCTGGTCTGACTTGCCTGAAGTGTTGATCTATTGACGTCCCTGTTTGCCTACTCAGGCCCTGTTTGGTTTCCATAAGTCAGATGACTTATTAAGTTAGGTGACTGAAAACTAGTAACTTATAAGTCATGCCTGTTTGGTTGTAGATGACTTATAAGCTCATTAAAGGTGTGGGCCCCACGCGAAAAGGGTGACTTATAAGTTTTAAGCAGGGGTGAGCCAACTTAAAACTTATAAGCAGGGGTGACTTATAAGTTGGTGGTGTTTGGTAAAATAAGTTACTTTTTTTTACTTTTTAACTTATAAGTAGGTGACTTATTTGAAACCAAACAGGGCCGGCTGTTGATTACTTGATTTTGATCTCGAAGTCCGAATTGGCCTTGTTTGAGAGAGAGAAAAAAAGAGACTGAGAGAAGTCCAGGATATTCCCCAGTTGAGGTGGGGCTTTATTCGTCCTTTTCGCACGGCCGAAACGATTGCCGTAGTGTGCGTTTTTCGGCGGGTTTTTTATCTGCTCTCCCGTCTGTTTTTCCCCGGATACTCCTCCTTGGCATTTCGATCCCGATTCTTTTTTCCTTTCCATGCTGCTTTGGGCGGGCAGCAGGCACGTGCCATGTCTTCGCTGCCCACTTCACGATCGCGCCGCGGCACACGATCCGATCCGGCGGGATCGGCACGACACGAGCCGGACGGAGCGTGCCGACAGGCTAGGCGCGGCCTGGTAAAGGGCTTCAACGCGGGCGCGCCTGGTGGCTGTTTCCCCTTGTTCGGAGTCGACAGACATACTGCTTCGCATGACACGACATTGATGGCTACTGTTGAGGGAACCGCGGCGATAGGTGTACACGTACTCCGTACACGCGAGGAGAGAGGCGATGTGAAGGCCGGCGATTTCGGAGCCAATGATTCGTTGTAGCGAGGAACTTGGAACGGTTGCATTGTTTTATACCAAAGTTCTTCTTTAGGGATTAAATCTTCACTAATTTATGCAAACACATGAATTTGACTCAACTTTGCGAAAGAGAGAGCCCAAAAACTGTCCAGCAAGGACAGTGTTTTCTTTTTTAAAAAAAATAAATAAAAATCATGTAACCACCATATGGCACACCCATGATCATTTGCACTTGGGAGATGGTTGCGCCACTCATGTCAGTAGATGCAAATCCATTTTCGTTTTAGCAAATCTATTTATATTCTGCCGACGCTGCTGCAAGTCGCTTTATTAGTATCTCGAAAAATGGTATTAAATAAGGCCGGGAGTGGTCAATTTTGGGCAATTAAAATCAATCCCCAGACCTTTCCCCTCCCTCCTCTTTCTCTCTCTCTCTCCTCTCCATCCAGATCCCCGCGATCGAAGAAGCCAGGCCAGGCCAAAAAGCGGCCAACCCAACACAGCTGCGCAACAGCGCAAGCCACCGCATCAATCCCACAGCCCGAGGCCCGATCCAGCGCGACCCCCCGCCGGCGGCTGCGGTTCGGCAGCGCCCCGCCATGTCCTCCTCCACCGCGTCGTGGTCGCGCTACGGCGCCGTCCCCACCTCGCCCCCTGCGCCACCGCCGCCGCAGCTCAAGCCGGAGGACGTTGCGGGCGGCGAGGCGGCGCCCTCGTCGTCGTCGGCCTCGGCGACGGCGGCGGAGGCAGGGGTCGCCTTCTTCTCCCGCGCGCGGGCGTTCGCGGGCGCCGCGGCGGGCCGGCCGCGCGCGTGGCGTGAGGTGCTGGACCCGACGGCGTTCTCGCGCCCGGAGAGCTGCGGGGAGGCCCGCGCGCGGGTGCGCCGGAACCTCGCCTACTTCCGCGCCAACTACGCGCTCTCCGCGCTCGTGCTCGTCTTCCTCGGCCTCGTCTACCGCCCGGTCTCCATGCTCGTGTTCCTGGCGCTCTTCCTCGCCTGGCTGGGGCTCTACTTCGGCCGCGGCGACGGGGACCCGCTCGTGTGCCTCGGCCGCGACGTCGACGACCGCGTCGTGCTGGCCGTGCTCTCGGCGGCCACCGTGCTCGCCGTCGCGCTCACCCGCGCGGGGCTCAACCTCCTCGTCTCCCTCGTCGTCGCGGCAGCCGTCATCGGCTTGCACGCCGCCTTCAGGGTCAACTTCTACCTCGACGAGAGGGACGCGTTCGATGTCGCCGGCAACTCGTTCACGGATAGCGCGTACGGCTACGCGCTCCCTAGATGATGATTGAGATACGGCGGGGGCATTCAGCTGATGGGGTTGTTGATTGTGTTCTGCTCTTCTTGAGGCAGGGGATTCTTGGTGGCTCTGATCCATCCTCGGATTTTGCAAGGTGTTCATGGGTGCCTCAATGTTCTTATCGTTTTGAGGTGTTATTGACTTCCTCTTCTAGTCTGCATTCTATGTATAGTGATTTTTGTGCTCAGTTTAAGAGAAATTTTTACTTGGTTTTAAGTATATTGAGTGTAGTTTGAGGGTAAAACTTATGTGATTGGTATGATTTGAATCTGTTTTTTTAAGAGGGAAATTGAAGACGCGGACTACAGTGCTGGCTAAGGCTAGTGTAAAACTGTAAACCATCCATCCAACCGAACTCGGAATAAAGGTTCTGACCTTACTTAACAAGATTAGATCAGAACCAGAAAAGATGGCAATAGATCCTGATTGTGCTCATCTCTACTTGAAAAGATGCCTAGAAAGTCATTCAAATTTCACATTTAATTCATGCCGATAGCTACTTACTAAACGACTGCCCAGAGGATTATACCACCAATGTCTTCAGTTACCGTCCACAAAAGATTGCACCCTCAGTGACATAATAGTCACTGCCCACAAAATACTATACCACCAATGCTATGATTCTGTTTCTAAGCTTGTATACCCCAGAATCCTGTTGGTGTTAGCTAGTTTAAAGCCTCCCGTTACTAGATGTTAAAAGGCCCTCCGTGTAGCCATCCCGGAATCGAGTTAAAGAGTCTTTTCTGCTCACAAAATGCTGGAAGTTCAGTGCTGATCAGATGCACCAGGACCAACCCAAAAATGACGGGCGCAGCAGGCAAGACGATCAGCGCTTGCCGTCGATGGCTTCCTTGAGCTTCCTCCCGAGCGCGTAGGCAAGCGGAGGTGGCACGGCGTTGCCAATCTGCCTGTGCTTGCACTGGATGCTGCCCGCGAAACGGTAGCTGTCAGGGAAGCCCTGCGTACACAGACCATGTGAACAAGATTCGGATGTCAAGAGACAATTTGCACATGAATGCTCTGAAGTTCTTCAAAAAGAAATGCTCTGAAGTCTAGTCTGCTTCTTGTTAAGTAATTCAAACAGTAGCAACGCTAGAGCAGGCCAAAGCTACTAAGAATTGATTGATTACTGTTACTGAATTGCAGCAGCTATTGAGGAACCAATGATCTATATGTTAAGCCTCGTTTAGTTGGACCCCAAAGTCCAAAAAGTTGCTACAGTACCTGTCACATCGAATGTTTACGGCCCGTGCATGGAGCATTAAATGTAGATGAAAAGAAAAACTAATTACACAGTTTGGTGGAAAATTGCGAGACGAACGTTTTAAGCCTAATTAGTCAATGTTTGGACACTATTTGCCAAATAAAAACGAAGGTGCTACAGTAGCCCCAAATTCCAAATTTCGCGAACTAAACAAGGGCTTACATGCGATGCGAAGGCAAATTACCTGAGACCTGGCACACTCACGAACAGTGACGATCCTGTCCTGCTCAGGGTGGAAGCACATACCGACCTTGCCCATAGGCTGGGGATCGGTCACGGATGTGGGGAAGTTGCCCTCCCAGTCCAACCTCCCATACAGCCCCTTCCATTGATTGTGCCTTTTGGCAGTGTTGGGCAGGCACCAGGGTATAAGGTCCACCATTTGCCCAGTTGACAGCTTCACCTGTGTACTCGCATAACCATTGGCAAATGGGGCATGGTTACCTAGAACAAAGGTAGTACAAAACAAATACTGGTGGACAAAGGAGCAGGCTGTGGTTACCTTCTCATCCGGTAGCTCATGCCAATCGCAGCCAGGTCGCTTTGGAATGTGCCTGCACCTGATGAGATTCAGCTCGTTCATCTCCTTGGATATGTGGTCACTTAACAACACGGTGCTGCCTCTGATCTTCTTCTGGAACCATGACACTGGTTCACTCCCATACTGCACCATAGGAAGGAGTAAATCCAGCTGATACTACCAGCCAAGGGCACCAACAGAAGAAAGCGACTGGAGATTAAGTTGAGTGACACTGACACATGCCTGTATTGTTGGCTTGCTGGCTCCATTTTCCACGGGTGGGAGATCCCCAACTGTATCTCTAACTGTTATTGACCGGAAAGGTGCCCCTGCGTAGTGTTTGCCGTCAGGGAGGTTTATCTTCAGCGCAGGGCTAGCAAAGACGTGCATTGGTTCAGGCCACTCCGGAAGGGTCTCTCCAGGTGCAGCAGCCCAGATGAATGCTCTTTTCCTGGACTGTGCAACACCATAAGCACCTGCCTCTAGAATGCCGAATCGAACCTGAGAACATGTAAAGGAAAAGGTAACAAAATTTAGTGTTGAACGAAAAGCTAGAATGCAAGAACTACTTAGTAGAGAAGAACAGCAAGCACCTGGTACCCCATCTCCAGGAGTGATGCCAGTGTTAATCTGAAGGTCTGGCCTTTGTTGAATGAAACGAAGTTCCTGACGTTTTCTAAGAGAAGGAATCTTGGGCGGAAATAATCTGCGAAAGAGAGGAATGCTAGAACCATCTCACACTGAACCTTGCTCCAGGGACTTCGATTGAATCTGTTCATCCCAGAAAACCCCTGCAAAAAGGATGCACAGGGAAAGTTATGCAATTGGTTTAGAATATCGAAAACAAGCATAAAATGTTTCCTAGTCAGAGAAAAACAACAGACCTGACATGGAGGTCCACCATTTATGAAGTCTACTTCGCCAGGCACGGGCAGATTCCTAGTCTTCTCATCAGAAAGTTTTGATGATCGTTCAGCAGCCTCAGAAGTAGAGATGCAATCATCAGCATCACCACACTTATCCATTACTGCCCTGCAAGACAATACTCAGAAATGAGTGGAAGGTGCAATGCATGAATAAGCATATCCATGATAAACAATTGTCATACTTCAAAATAACATTGCAGTTCTCCACAAATACTGCTGCTTCTGGGTGATTTTCACCAAATGCTTCCCCAGCAGGCTCTTCATATTCAATTGCCCATTTTGTTTTTGACGCACCTGCAGAATTGTATGATCAGAAAGTAAAATAGCTGTGGCAATCAAGGTGTTCCCATCAACCCATATAGAATCTGCAGGACAAGTACATACCAGCTATCTGCAATCCTTCAGATAAACCACCACAGCCAGCAAAAATATCCAGGGTTGCAAGAGAGTTGTCTGACGGCATATCATTTTTGTCTGAACCATCTAGCTCATCATCACAAATTTGCTTTCCTTTATTCTTCTTGGAAGCAGAAGGTGCCTTCCTTATCAATGACATAAGTTTAGCATTGGGTGGAAGCTGGTTCAAGATCATGCAAAGATAAGCTCAGTTAATCATCTAAAGAAATTTCTCAGGAAAACAATCTAAGCAACTGAGAAATGAAAGGTGAAACTCAGAATGTCTGACCTGTTTCAGGGATCCAGTAACAGGATCAAACAAAAGTTCACAGTAAAATACATGCTCAACCACCACTGGAAGATTTGAATTTGGAAGGGCGTCCTTCATCGTAACTTCACATTTTCCCTCTATCATTGTCACTGGCACACTCATGATATCTTCACTGTAGTATACCTGGATCAAATGACAGAATGCAAGCATTAAATCCCAAGTGACAACAGAAACAAGGGAAGTGTGAGTGGTAAGTCACAAGCTCATCTACAGCACTTAAAGAAGAATGATGCATTGATTAGACAGAACAAGCGAACCTCTCTTATATCTGACGTATAGGCTTTTGTTGATGATATGTCATCCGGCCTGTAAAACCTTCTTACATTGATCTTTGTTGATTCTGGATGCGCTTTGTTAGATCCATTAGGAGCATCGATACTCAATACATGGCAAACAACATAAGGCTTTAGGCCCACGTTTCTTCCAGCCTTGTAGGTCTCATAGCCCTCCCCTTGGGAGAAAAAATCAGGCCTAATATACAGGAAGTCATGAACATTGTATCTAATATTGTTGAAGACAAAACTGGTCCCTGAAAGTATCTTGAATTCATCACCAGCTTGGTTTCTCTCCTCACATGAGCTACAGGCACCAGTTCCAATGCCAAGTTTATCATGAGGGATGGAGAAGAAGCCACCTTTCTTTGGCAAGTATAAGCTTTTGCAAAAATATTCCACAGGTAGACCCTTCCTCTTCCTCGCCTCTGCCTTCTCCCTCTCAATCCTATTAACTTCTGAATTCTCTTTTCTGTATTTGTGACCCCATGGAATCAACTGGAGATTGACAGTCACCAATTCTTTGATGTCACCTAATTCGAATTCTTGACAATCATTAGTCAAGAAAACCTCCCTTTCATTTGCAGCATTGCCAAGAACAGTCTGAACACCTTTTTGCAGAATTCTTCCATGGATTTTTTTTGTACCATCATGTTTCTCATACATGTACTCAACAAAACACATGATGGCTTCTCCTGAATCATCTTCCAATGAGACTGATTGACCAACACCAATACTAAGATCTTGAAATGTAACACATTTGTATAGAAATTCACCAGATACTGTTTTTCCAGCTATCTGCCCTTTCCACTTAGCTTCCTTGCAAGACTTCAATGACTTATTAGATCGTGTTGATGGTGGGGTCTTTGCAGCCTGCTCCATTTCAATATTTACATCCTCTTCAGTATCATCATCATCTTCATTTTCTTCTAGCTCTTCATCGATTTCCTTTTGCTCATTTCCGTCTCTTTCCTTTGTATCCTCTGGAAAGTGTGTGGCATAATAATCACCCCATATCTTGCTGATGAATCTTGTAGTTGTTGCACGCATAAGCTTCCTTCTTAATATTGGACCCATTTTTGCGCTTGGGTTCAGATTCTCTCCTTTCATTGCTTGAGATTTCTTCTTCATCACCAGCTTTGTGTGTCTTCTTTCTTCCATCTTCAGTATAAGGCCTGTGACAAAGGCACTCCGTTGGATAGACACATCTGGAAAATCTGCAAATTGCTGAAGTATTATTTGTCCATGTACCACAACATATCTTTCAACAAGAGTTGTATTTGATGATATAAATGCAGGGTGCACGCTGTCAAATTCTGCTACTCTTTTAATCACTTCGGCAAAAGAAAGCTTTGAAGCACGACTTTGTTCTTTTAAAAGAGTGATGATGCTAACAGCCAGCCTTGCTGTTTTCAGAACCGGCTCACACCATGGTGCATATTGTTTTGTTGGCTGGCGTAATTTGTACCTGGAAAAATGATATCAATAATAATATATTAGTTGGAAGAAGGCTAAATAGAAGGTAACTGCAATATGCCGTGCTTGAAATAAAGTGTCAAATTTAAGGTCAGAGCTGTTCTTTTAATAACAAAAAAAAATAGCATTTAATTTTAGACAGTGAATAATATAGAGTGTATTGGAGCTGTTAGGATATTTACCAAGCCACATCAGTGCGAATGGTTATGCAGATCATTGAACCACCAAATTCAATAACCCACTCCTTGATTGGGCTCAGATAAATTGGAATTCCCAGATCTTGGTTCGATTTACTTGAGGAAGAAGATAGCTGCATTGGCTCAGCAGTTGAACAGCAACTACCGTCATCGTCTCTCATAAAACCTGATCCAAAGATCACTGTATCATTTTCAGCACCCGATTTCATAGGGATGAGCTCCAATGGAATGAGTCTGGAATCTGAATTATATAGAGCCCAGTTGTTCAGGATTCTCACTGGCATATCATCAGAAGAAAAGATGCTAATGTCACTATCAAATATGTATTCATCCATTTCTTGATTGTATGATTTATAGTAAGCTGGCAATGGATAGTCATTGGCAATCTCTGTTTCACTAATTTTGATGTATACATTTTTCTGTGAAGTTCCACGCTTGCCTCTCTGCTTCATCATCTTCCACTCTTCCTCTTCCTGCAATAGTCTTGCTAATTTCTCATCATCATTGTCACCTACTCCCATATGATGTTCGTCCTTTATCTTCAGAGCTCCATTTGAAGGCATAGCTGAGAACTTGTTGAATTTTACTCTAGACTTACTTTCTTCTCTTAATGCAACAAGAACAGGGAGTGTGCCCAAGATCTCATCATTGCTGGCTGCCGTCTTATCTAACCCAACAAGTTGGTTGTATATGAACTCACCATTGGAGATCACAAAGTCCTTGCTCATTGTTCCACCAGATTTTCTGTTTGAATTAATGGAACGGACAACACTGGCCAGCAACTCTTCCAGGTCCAACTGAGGATTTCCGCCAACTGATTTGGCTATCTTCATGTAAACTTCAACACAGACTCGAGCCTTCTCACTGAAGTGGTCAAAATAAGATCTGTAACTGCTTGCCGGCTTCACACATTTGTAATCAGCTATTTCTGTTGAAATCCAAATTACTGCAGTACCTTCATTGTAGCCAGAAATTATCCACTCCTTGATTCTCCCAAATCCTAAACAGAGTACACCCTTTTCCCTGTCCTTTTCCAGGCCATCGTCCAAAGGCATGATAAGAGCTGTTATGAAAATATCATCAACTTCAGACATTTCAAATGGTTGTAGATTACCATCTGCATCATGCAAGGAGAAATCAATGAGTTTTCTGGAAGGCCGACGGTCTTCAGGTTCTGTTTTTGTCAACCTAACTGCTTCTATTTCCTCTTCTTCCACCCTACTTTCCTTGATTGTGATAATTAAATCTTCCTCGGATAAGCCCAATTCTTTCTCTTTGGAGTTAGAACAGGCAGCTGCCCTCTTCGGTCTCTTGCGGACAACAGGCTCATCAGTGGTGTCATTGCTATCTGTTTTAGCCTCATGTTCAGTCACCATTTCTTCATTCTCAATGGAATCTTCCCTATTCTGCAGCTTTGCTTTGCGCTTCATTGTTCCTGAAATCCAGAAGAGCAACAAACATGCTAAGATAACTGAATGCAAAGGCAGGGATGAGATGAAACACAGGGGTTCAGATAAGGAGTTTGACCAACAGAATCGTATTTAATACTAATAGGTATAGCATTCAAATATGTGCAGAAAGCAACAGCTCAATTCTGGATCACACCAAAAGATGCACCATGTTGAATTCATGCATTACATGCAATCATACTAGGCATGCCCAGCCTGGCTAATGAACATGAGTGCATATGCAGTCATTCCAAGATAACTAGAACTGCAGGTTTCAGGCAAGATGATGAAGTTAGAAAAGACAGGATCTGATCCGTTTTATATGCTATACTAGTTTGATTGCAGATTGGTAAATCACTAACTACAGTGTAGATACTGGACACTGCATGTTTACAGAGAACAAGTTCTTCAGTTAGCCTTTTAACCATTCATATAAAGACGCCATATAAGTGCATGTCCTGAAACAAGGATGGTTCTAAACTCCAAACATTATTATCATTAAACAAGCTGGTGCCAGTGACGCCTCATGAACAATAATCCCAATGTATGCAATTAAGAAATAATGAATATACAGTTAAATTTGATACTTCTAAAGGCTCTCTTTGAGTAGTGTTTTAACTTACTACTGCTCACTCTAACCCCGCCCATGTACAACAAAGACTATACATGTTATGGTGCCTTTCCTCGACTTTGAGGCAAAATAAAGTTGGCTAAGATTACAATACCAAACCAAAAGCAAAACATCAATATGAAAGAGTCCTTAACTATATTCCCTGCGTTACTAGGTCACCATGGAACCTGGTACGCCTACAACGACGCAATTTAAAAAGTTTCACAAGTAAATGCAAAAGAAATACCTTGATTAAAGCAATGCACATAAAGTTGGCTAAGATTACAATACCAAACCAAAAGCAAAACATCAATATGAAAGAGTCCTCAACTATATTCCCTATGTTACTAGGTCACCATGGAACCTGGTACGCCTACAACGACGCGATTTAAAAAGTTTCACAAGTAAATGCAAAAGAAATACCTTGATTAAAGCAATGCACACTTTGCCTCCTCGACATTGACATGAGCTCAAGCTATGGCGAAGTGTGATAGAGGAAGGAGGCAGCGTGAATGATAGTGAGGGAGACAATGGTGAGAAGGGAGGTGGTGGCGGTGGCGGCAGAAAGGACAGAGGAAGGAAGAACCCAAGTTGGGAGCTAGCGATTCGATTCGTTTGGTTGCGGTTCCATGATGACCTAAATGTAATGACAAATTTGACAAAAAATTGTCTAAAGGCATATTGGGTTTTCAACTTTGTTTAAAGAACAAACTAAATTTGACACCCCCCTAATTCATATCAATACATATAAAATATCAGACATGTTCTAGTATCAAATACGTATCACCGTACAAGCATGAAATAAAATTGGATTTTTGAGGTAGCCTAGCTGGCATATATCAGTTTTTCCAACCTTTAATGCATCAGTAGAAACAATTGTGCCACGGTTCATAGCCTCATATGGCGCACTACAGAGAATTTATTGAAAAGGAAAATTGCTATATTGCAGCTACAAGGCATTTGGAAACAAGATCTGTAGCTGTAGCAACAGCAGAGCGTTGATGTTTTGCCATAACACCCCTGTAAAGTTCAGAATCAAGTAAATATGTGAACTAACATTTCCAAAAACAAATGTAAGAATCAAATAGCGAGCTAAAATGATTTTAGTAATTAAGTGAGGAAACAAAGACAATAGGAAACAAAAACTACACTACACTACACTCAAAGCATGATAACGCAATGTTGCAACTTCAGTGAATATTTTGTCGTTTGAGAATTTGACCTAAACTACTAACTGCAGCATATAGATTTAGTTTGAGATATTCAAGAGCAAAAGCAAGTGCATAGTATATCTCTGTTACTCCATTTGGAAACATACAATGTTTTAAATTTGACACAACAAACTTCCTCAACTTTTACTATTAACATCTCTGTTACTATTTAGATTTGTTGTGAAAATAATACAATTATCTAAAAACTGCCACGTATTCTTGAACACAGGGAGTACCTTGTGATGTAATGAGACTATAAAATACTCCCTCCATTCCAAATTATAAAGACGTTTTGACTTTTCTATACGTAGCTTTTACTATGCACTTAGATATACATAGTCTAGATATATGATAAAAGCAATGTATCTAGAATAGCCAAAATATCTTATAATTTGGAACAAAGGGAGTTACTGGTAAGTGTGCCTTTCAATTCAATCATGTTAAAATGTAGAGTAAGAAAACACATCAACACCACATAACTAGACTACAATGAAATATGCACCCGTTCATTCACTAAATATGATACCATGAAAAGAGATAATTTGTGAGAATTGGTTCATTCATAAAGTACGGCAGATCCACAGCTATCAACCATTTCATGACAAGATCAGATAAAACCACTAACGAACATTGAGGAGGCAGCAACAGTAGCGTACTTCTTGTGAATTACACTACCTGGGAAGTGCAACCGCAAAACCAGGTACAATTAGCGACTCGACCAGACCAAAAGAAGCATGCACATGTAACTCTTCACTGATTTCACAACAAAGTTCATAGCTACCAGCATTACTACTTAAATTTATTTTAACAAAATTAAGCATCTGCTTCATAAAAACTACAAAGGAGGTGAACTGAATTCGAGTCGTAATCACGTGAGAAAAGATATACCAGCACGATGAGCAGAATCCCCGGAGCAGGTCACCGTTCCATCACCGAATACGCGGTTCCTGCACGACAAAGTAACCAAATATGACCGTGCGGAAGCCAGAAAAATAAGAAAAATCCACGCCAGATCCTGACCCATATATAAATCACCTACAAGCAGCTGCACGATCAAGACGAGAAAACTATACAACCGTTGGACACAACCAAAGCAACCTACCCACGCGACCCCACAACAGCAGCAGGCAGTGAAACAAAGCCCCAAATCTACCAACGCTCGCCCTTTAGACCAGATCCCACGAACTGAAAGTCACACCGAATCAGAACTCCGCAACTCGGAAGCACACGGAGGGGTGATTTTTCCTATAGGAAAACCCCACTAGAGACCACAAACGAGAGCTCGCTACAGATTACGCAAGGCAAGCGAACTGCTGGGCGCCGCAGCAGGAGGCCCGATCACGGAGAAGCTCCTTCGATCGGTGAAACGTGGTACTCCCGCCCCCCCCCATTCATGGAAGGAAAACCGCGCCCAAAACCCTCTCCATAGTAGTACTACTACATTTGGCATGGTAGCAAAAACGAAGCGAGCAGCCTCACCAACGCGCTCACCGACGAAGCGACGAGTGGCGGCTTGCGTCGGAGGCGTGGTTCTGCGGCGGGCGCAGCCAGCGGAGGCCGAGCGCGGGCGAACGCGGCGTGGAGAGGCGAAGCGTGTAGGAGAAAGGGAAGTGGGAGTAGAGAGAAACGGGGAAGTGGTGAGGTAATAACGGAGGGCAGAAAGGAGGAACACGCCTTTTTTTTTTTTCGAGAGTTTCTCGTTACTCCGCGGTGTCATCGATGCTGGCGCCGAGTTAACATATCTCGACGTCAGCGTCCCTTACGCTAAGGTTTTGAGCTCGACATAGATTTAATGTTGACTTGGCAGGTAGCTCGGAGCCAGTCACCCTGGCGCCGAGCTCGACGCCGTAGATGCTGACGTCGAGCTCGACGCTGTTGACGCCGGCGCCGAGCATGCAGTTCTAGGCCTCGAGCGCTGTGCACTCGTTCTGTCATTCACCACCGTCCAACGTGGAGTGCAGATGCTGGTAGCCTGAAAAAAAAGGTCATGTCACCTAGCTACTGGCAATGCGTGCACGGTCAGGCATGGAGACTTGCCCGCGCTGTACGGCACCTGGAAATCACATCAGCTTTTTACTATGTTAGGCCAAGCTTCGTCACTGGCTTTTTACTGAATGGATGGCAGAGGAGAAAAGAAAAACACTTACGTCGACTCATTGGAAAAACACTGCGGCCACGCACTTCTCACATAATATGGTTAAATTTTATCAAATGATATCAAAAGCATGGGAGAGGGTGAGGGAGAAGTGCGTGGCCGTAGTGTTTTTCCAATGAGTTGATGCGAGTGCTTTTTTTTTTCTTCTCTGTCATCCATCCAGTAAAAAGCCACTGACGGTGCTTGGCCTAACACAGTAAAAAGCTGATGTGATTTCCACGTGGCGGGCAAGTCTCCATGCCTGACCGTGCACGCATTGCCAGTAGCTAGGCGACGTGACCCTTTTCAGGCTATCAGCATCTGCACTCCACGCCTAGAACTGCATGCTCGGCGCAAGTGTCAACGACGTCGAGCTCGGCGCCAGCATCTACGGCGCCGAGCTCGGCGCCAAGTCAGCATCAAGTCTACGTCGAGTCCAAGACCTCGGCGCTAGGGACGCTGGCGTCGAGATGTGTTAGCTCAGCGCCAGCATCGATGGCGCCGAGCTAAGGATCCAGATTCTAAAATCTTCCTATAGTGGTCTATTTGTGAGAAACTTAATAAAAAAGGCTAAAAAGTAAAAAAAAAATTCGCGCCGTGGGGGACCATTTTTGGCAGGCGTACGCGGCTAACCCCAAATTTTCAGCTTCGATTTTAGGAAATGGTCTTTGCAAATGAGAATGGAGATTGGACTTTCTTTCTAAGGAAAAAATAAATAGTCTTTTGCTGGGGTAAGAAGATGCTAGAGGTATTTTTTTTTAACAAAAAGATGGTTTGATCACTAAAAAAAGGGTATTTGGCAAATATGCCAAATATTACGCCGGCTCTGTTCGTTTATCTTATAATCCGTCTTTTTCAGCTTGTTTTTTAGCCGGAATAGTATTTCAGCTTGTTTTTTCAACGAAGCGAACAGGGCCGTTGACATGTTGACCTGAGTAGCCATGTAAGCAAAAGTGGTAGAGATGTAGCAATATCTTCTCTCTTATATTAATTTTTTAAAGTGTTGGTCTTGTTTTGAGGTTGTTACAAAAACATATACACATGTAAATTGTTTACAATAGTATTTTAATGTGCACAAGAAAACCAGTCAATAATCATGCACTTGTAACACATACTTCCCCCATCCCAAAATAATTGCACATCTAGTATTCAAATTTTGTCCCATAAGAAGAGCATTTTTAGCCATGGACTACCTAAATGCTACTAAAATTTTGCTAGTTTCTCTTCTTCCAAAGTGCAATCATTATATATTGGTACTACTTTTATAGTGGTGTATATGTAATTTCATAGTAGCTTTGGTCTTCCTCCACACATCCTAGAGGTGCATTTATTTCCGGAAAGAAGTATTGTAATTTGGAAGCACTGTATCAAACTTCTTACGCGCACTTTGCTTGTCGCCAGCCAAATTTGTCGACAATTCGGCTGCCATCCCATGTTTACTAGTGTGTGATGCCTCGCTACCTCGCCTGCTACTCTCCCAGGCAGTCCTTGTCGGACTCCATCGAAGCTAGGGGCACCAGGGCCAAAGAATCCAAGCTCTAGCCGCCATTTCTGCCTAAACTCGCTGGAGCAAATTCAAGCAGCCTGAGCACCCATCCACCAATTCCTCTCCTCTATAGCATTGAGCCGCCACTCAGATCAATAGTCATCTCGCGTCGTTTGAGCCGAACCCAAGTCGTCGTCGATTTCGACCTTTCCTGCAGGGACGCACCCCCATGTCGCTGATCAGGCTTGTGCACTCGCTTGAGGCCTCCGTCGGCTCCAGCGGCGAGGCGAGCAGTCGTCGAGTAGGACGGCGTGAGGTGGGACGGCAGCGTAGTTCTAGGGTTTGGTGCCGCCGCAATAAACTCTCACCCCTCGGCACCGAGCGGAGCGGAGTCGAGTTTCACCCGATAGTTATCGTATTTTTTTTGGACATGACATTTTTTTCCAACGGTTTTGGCCCAAACCGAGTGCAAAATAAGTGGGCTTACCGATCATCCAAACAGTGAATTCCGCCCTGTGGCGGGAAAAAAAATGGGGTATGTAATTTACAGAGTTTTGAGGGGCAAATATCAGGCTTTCAAACAGGCCCTTGTTCTAAACCTAGTACGTGAAAATATGTCATTCATAACAGTGGCAAATAGTTAAAGAATAATGTGTGATCAAGAAAATAAAGGGCTCACCTGATTTTGTTTTAGTTAGTGTATCCGTGTATCACATTGAAGGATACACTTACAAGCGCAAAAATGGGTCTTAAAAAGTATTGCGTGTTATTCCTACTGGATCAGCTAAATTGTATGTACCTACAATAGCTAGAGAGAGAGAGGTAGCTAATAACCTTCTATAAATTATGTAATTGAATTTAATAGTTTAAAATAGGTTATAAATATGAGTTGAGTTGTTTGGATCAGTCAGAGCCTCTTTTTACAGCTAGTAACTTATTTTAGTCCATTCAAACAAATATTTAGTTATTAAACCGTCAACCGAAGAGATCATACGAAGTACAGTTTTACAACAAAAGGTTGATGTCACTTGATATATTTGAAAAATATTTCCATACATGCAATTCTTTCTATTTAGAATAATAAATTTTCATTCGTTAAACAGAATGCAATATACATAAGGTCAGCCAACGTCCTAATAATGAACTTATATTTGACATTAGCAAGAGTAAAACTTTTGTGAACCGTGATTTTCTTTTGGAAAATACAATATTTAAGTCAGAATTTATTGCTTTGGGGGTAAATTAGACAACACTCACATAAATGCTTGTTTGCTTCTTCGACACCGTGTAACAATGACAATTTGCCCCCTCCCGTGGTCCCGTTTCAAGCTTTATTATCATACCCTTTTTGGTAGAGATTTTTTAGAAGGTTCACTTTTAGCTTCTATGACTATTACCAAACACTAGCTCATAAAATGGCTCTGCGAGAGAAGTGGCACGGCTCTTGACTCTTGAGTGCCCACACTGCCATTCAGAGCTCCACACAATGGTCGATACGTTGTTTCTTATGAGGAAGCGTATAGAAACTAGCTCGTAAGGCCATGTTTGTTTGCGTGGGCTAGGGTGGCTGGGTCGAATGAGCTAGGCATTGGCCTGCACCAGGCCGCCCTAGCCGACGCAACTGGGGTTGTTTGTTTGCTTTGAACCGGTGTGGATTGGCTGGTGCTGGCTCCTTGTTTGTTTGCCTAGACAAGGTGTTAGTTTTCCCCAACTAACATCAACTACCAAAAGGACATAAGGAACCGAAAGGGGATATCACCTTGCTACGAGCGAAGAGGAACACCAGGAGGAGCAGACGAGGCAGAAATGTCGAGGCAAACAAGCACCACCACATCGGACCGGGGGAAGACGAAGCAAATCTAGAGCAGAGGAAGAAGAAGAGGCCCACGGAACAATGGCCACCACTAGCACCCGACGAAGGAGACGAAGAGGTCGGCGAAGCGGAGACGGAGATGTGCCCGCCACACCACCAACGCCACCTCCTCCACAAGGGCTAGGAGCGTCTGCTACCGCGCCGCCAACACCGGGCCAAGCAAGAGCGGGAGAGAGCGAGAAGTGGCAGAGAAGACGGGGGGAGGGGGATAAATGGGAGGGCGAAAACCCTAGCGGCGTTGTGGCAGAACCGCTCAAAATAACACACTTTCGGATGCGCTCGTATTTCACTAGACACTAAGCACCCCGAAAGTTAGCTACATCGGACAATTTCGTCGAGCACACCCCATGGGTGAACTCGAAGCAATCCACGTTTTACATCCAGAATCCAATAATGAGTATGAACTTATAATACTTAGTCTATTTCATACAACAACAGTTCTTGAAAATTATTTATTACAACACCAGGGTTCAGAGTGCGATAATTAAACAACGAAATGAAAATAAACATCTAGCGGAAACGATACAAGGATCCGTCTGTGCCCACCAGAAGAATCCTCCACACAAGAGCTACTCCTCAAGCTACACCTGCAACAGGGTGAAATAAACCCTGAGTACACAATATACTCGCAAGACTTACCCGACTAGTGGGAATAGTTTCCCGACTCCAAAGTGTATGATAGGCAATATGGGTTTGCTGTTTTCTTTTTATTTGCGAAAAGCATTACTAGAAGTACGTCCTTAAGATCAAGTTTAATTAGCAGTCATGATTACTTCATTAGCTAACCATTCTAGGTAAATATCTGTTCTACTTTCAAGCAAGGGTTGAGCAATCAGAATCAATTTACCATTTTTTATATTCTAGTTTTTACTACGGTGCTAGACCATAGGCAAGTCGTACCGTCTCATAGAAACGGTGATTCGCGAACCAATGTATCCTAGCTGGGTACCCCGAAATACACACCCTATTTGTACACCAGGCACAAACAAGACCAACCCATTCCACTCCTGTCACGGGGTCTAGGTCCCCGTCCAAACTTAGACTCCAAGCCCCCACACTTGAGACCCGGTCTCAATATGGTGCTTAGACCTCCACATTTTCCCGTCTCCAATCAGTTGGTCTAGAAAAGAGCCAGAACCCACGACAAGAGCATAATGAGCCTTTCCCGCTCCCATAAGCAAGTATATGCTCAAGATAATAAGTCTATGACCTGACTACCATCCACAGCAACGGGCGATCCTCAATCGACACGAACAGGGAAAATAGCATAACCAAGCTAAGCCCCGTGGTCGTGGGACACAACTTGTTACACCCACCAATACATATACCATATCCCTGCCCGATCTTCATTTTTCCTTTCACCATTTTTATCATGAGAGTAATTATAATAATCATCTATTGTGAGTAACGGCAGGTTACTCACGCTACCGAAAACCTAAGCATATCAGCTACTCGAACCTGCACTAGTAAGACTTATAGGACATATATATCTATACATGTGGTTTTTATAAAATTCCTATAACGTAAATGCACATCACCTATATATATAGTGATTATCAAAAATAAGGGTTATGCACCGGGGCTTGCCTTGGGCAGGCGCGGTGTCAGTCGAGCCAGTCGGTGGTGGCTCCGAGGCTTCCTCCCTCACAAGGACCTATATATGTCGCAGCTATTAGTCCCATGAAAGATTTAAAGAGTTGATAAAGATAAAATGGTATCCCTCAATTCTTGAAGTTGTAAAGGCGGACGAACTCAAAGCGCTCTTCAAGGGTTTTATTTTTGTTTTTGAGTTTATGATCCGCCGCACTATAAAGAGGGATGCAAACTTAGTTGGTCTGAGTAAGATAGAGTGCTCAAGCATAAAAAATAAAATCAAAAGAGAGACACTCTAGCACTCTACGAGCACGTAGAATATTTTTCGGTGACTATTGGTGTCGTAAGTCATGACTCATGCCAGAAGTCCTGATGTCTAGTCACTTAGCCTACGCGGTGACCGTGGTCGTTGGAAGTCTCGATGTAAGCAAGAACTCCTGACCGTCAGAAGTCACGACTCATGCCGGAAGTCCTGACGTCCAGTCACTTAGCCTGCGTGGTGACCGTGGCCGTCAGAAGTCCTGACGTGAGTCAAAACTCCCAACAGTTGGAAGTCCCAACCCAAGTCGGTAGTCCCGACACCTGGGGTTTTGCTGGTCGGCTAACTATGCCCGTCAGAAGTCCCGACGTATGTCGGGAGTCCCGACAGTCAGAAGTCCCAACATTTGTCGGGAGTTCCGACATTGACTCGCTCATGCGGACTTTTGACCCTGCGTGAACAGTGTTTTCTATTAAGGTCGAAAGTCCTAGGATCTACGTCAGAACTTTCCACGTAGATATGAATGGTTAGATTTCTACTATGAGTATAAATAGCCCTCTCCTCAGTTCTAACCATTACCCACTGATTCACTGCTCACTAACCTTCGTCCTAACAGTTCCCAAGCAACAAAGGCACCCCTCTCTTCTCCCCTTTGCTCCAATCTTCGATTCCTATAACACCCTAAAATTTGCTCCTTTTGGAATAGATGTAAATTGAGGTAATTTTGAATTTTGTGCTCATGAAAACATAGGGAAATAATAATTTTCATTAAATTAAAATTTATCATAAGGTAGCAACATGTTTGTGTATTTATGCTGTTGCATTAGGGTTTTTAGAGATGCTTGGTTTGATTCAAATTCAAAATCCTTTTGAAAATTTCTTTGGAAAAAGTTCTACAAATAAAAATAAAAAGACAAAGTCTTCCTCCCTCACTCTTCCTCTCTTTTGGCCCAATCGGCCTTGCTTCTCTGCTGGCCCAGCTGGCCGCTTGGCCTTCCTCCTTTCCTCCCCGCTCGGGCCGAAGCTCCGCAAGATGGCCGTTCCAGTTTCAGCGTTGGCCCATCTCCTTCGGCCCATTTCTCGCGTGGCCTTCTACTTCCCTACGTCGGTCCAGCAGCAGCGCTAGCCCAGGTCTGCCCCGCGCCCGCATGTTCCCCTCCCTCTCTAAGTCACTGACCGCCCTGGCCCACCTATTGGGGTCTCCTTCTTCCTCGCATTGTGTCTGGCGCAGACACCATCTCCGACGTCGTTCGTGTCCGTCTCCTCTACGTGCCATGTCGTGCCGCCCAAGCTAACCCAACCTCATAAATAGCTGGCCGAGCCTACGCCGCCTCCCTATTCCACCTTGGAGTAAGATTTTCGTCCCTACTCGAGCTCGCAGCTGCCTAGCCCTAGCCGCTGCCATTGTCGTCTGCCTCACCGAGCGACGCGCTGCCTTCGTCGCTTCCTCGCTTGTTGTTTTAGTTTCGGTGAGTTCCCCATCCTCTCCTCTCTCTCCTAGACATCTCCGTTCGAAAAACCATGCACCGTAGATCGAAAACTGAGAACTCCGACAAGTTCTCTTTGCCTAGCCATGGCGCCGCCACCATGCAACTCGCCGTCGGCCACCTTCCCTTCCTGTTTCAATCCTGGCCGTTCAAATCTAGATCAAGGGCCAGGATTAGAACTTACCCCTTCGGCGGGCAAATTTTCAAAAGAACCCCTCCCTTTTTCAATTATAGAACCCGCAGTCCATAGCACTTTTTCTAGAGTACGTTTTCTTCTTTGGAAAGCGTAGTTTCATCGGTTTAGATCCAAAATACGTTTTCACTTATTTACATATTTGCCATTGATTTTGTTTTAACCATAAAATCTCTGTTTTAACTCCGTTTTGATCCATTCAACTTGCGTTAGGTTCATAATTTCATAATCTACATGTTCATACTACTGTAGATATGTTTCAACTTTTAAAATTCAAGGTTAGATTTAATCTATTATTTTAATAAAGAAAGCCTTGTTTAATTCATATCTTCTACGTTTTAGCTCTGATTTGACCTGTTCAAGTTGCGTTAGATTCATAGCGACGAGATCTACGTGTTAGTAACATTGTTTTCTATATTACTATTTTTGAAATTTCATGGTTTAAATCGTATCTTGATTAATAATTATGCAACTGGACATTATAAATAAAATATGATTTGTTTTACTTTAGTTTTATAATTCAAATCTAAAATTGACTTAATTAAATTTATATTATTTATAAAATATCTTATATATATATGAATTTATATAGTTAAAATAAATGAAACCTATAGTTTTCTTTTCCACGTATAAAGCAAATCTATCGGTAGATGTATCTTTTTCACCGTAGCTCCGATTAGCGTGCTTTTCGCGTCTGTGTGTTCGTAGCGAGATGTAGATTCGCTTTACAAACTTTTCATCTTGATTTTATATTTGATGTATTGTTCTAATTTAGATCTATTATTTGCTTCATGTATGATTGCATGGATGCTTGTGTTGTGCTTTATGATCTTGTCCAGTCGGTGAGTTATACGTGGTGAATCAAGAAGCAGATCTTTGAAGTTTTGGACTTGAAGAAGGATATAAATTTAAGGCAAGTATAGCATGGGATCTTCCTTATTATCCTATACATCTTTAATCATTTAATTCATACTGCATGTGTCAAACTTAACTACCACTAAGGATTTCCTAGTACTTTGTACCTTGTGCCTTGATACCTTTGGTTATTGCATTGGGTAGTATGTTGCTAGTGCTCAACTACAACCATGATCTTGTAACTTGACTAATGTAATATGCAATAAACATTAAAAGATGCTTTTTAGCAACATGGAATAAGAGAGCTAGAGCATTGGGTTGTTTTATGGTGCTCTAGATTCCTCTTCCTAAGGACTTATGTGTAAGTGATCATCCGGGACTTATAGTACAACTGTGAGGGCTATATGATTCTGACTTTAGCTCAATATGAGGACTTTTTTTAGCTTGTTAGTGGTTACCTTTATTAGCATAAGAATGGCTTAACGAATCGGGTATAGCGCGGCCTTTGTCCCCTTGAGTATAGGCTGCATGTCATTGTGCCATCGGGAAGGGGGGCTTTATATCTATTTGACGAGTAAATCTAATGGCCCTAACTTGTTAGACGAACCTTTGAAAGGCTTTATAGTGAACCCTGCCGACCTTACTTGGTAGTGGGTCAAGAGGTTGGCCACCTCAGACGAAAGAGTAAATCACGACTCATAGTGAAAGTGTACAACCTCTGCAGAGTGTAAAACTAGTATATCAGTCGTGCTCATGGTCACGAGCGGCCTTGGAACCCTTATGGAATAGATGATGAACACTAATGATATGGACGATGAAGATGCTCACTAATGGTTAATTATTTATGCTATTCATTATTCATGTTTACTTGATCATGTGTTTATGGGCTTGTGATAAACTTGTTGCTACTCCTATGCTAAAATTCTGACAATTAAAAGCTAATCATAGTGAAACTAGTGTTAGCCTTTTGAGCCTCATGAACCCCATGTTATATTTTTTTAGTATGACATGTACTTACGCTTGCTTTATTTTTTAATTATTTGGATAAAAATCCTGGATGGGTACCAGATTGCTAGAGTCTAGAGGAATTAGGCTTATGATCAACCAGTCATTGTCCCTATGGAAATAGAGTCTTTGCATGAAGAATAGAGTTGTCTTTCCGCTGTCTGTTGTCTAAGGTTATATCCTTTATACTAAGTAAGTTATATATTAAGCATTGTCCTTCGATATTACCCTTATTTGTAGCTATATGTGAGATTTGACTTTCTGGGCTCACATATAATGTGTATCTAGTTTTGTTCTTAAAACCAGGTGCTACAATGCCCCTAGGGTTTTGAGTGAAAGGAGAGTGGATTAAGTGAAAGAATCACTTTGGAAAGCTTGAGCACTTGATTTCTTCATCAAGCCAGTTGGATTTGCGTCTATTACTCCTGGGGCTTTGCTCCTAGCCGGCTAGGCGTTGCCTAAGAGTTTCCATCTTGTGGAAGAGTGTCGATAGAATATCGTCGGCTATCCTCCGAGGGGTACCCCACGAAGGTAGATTGATCGGCAGAGAGGCGTGTAATCAAGAACAAAAAGACAACAAAGACACACAAGTTAGACATGTTTAGGCCATCACTATGACGTAATATCCTACTCCTATGGTCTGTTGGTTTGTATTGACTATCGTATGATATTGCGTGAGTTTGGAGGGGGCCCCTGCTCACCTTATATAGTCCGAGGGGGCAGGGTTAAAAGTCAGTTAGATCTAAGAGATAACCAGAAAGTAATAACATATTATATGAATCATGGGATCATACATATCCTAATAGATCTCATAGTATCTTCAGGATATCTTCTCGATGTCTTACGGGAGGCGCCAAGCAGAGTCTGCCCCGCAAGGCTTTATCTTGTGGACTGGGCCACCCCTAGGGCGCAGCCCATGTGGTCTACCATGGGTATCCAGGGTCGTACCCCCCACAAAGAGCCTTGGGAAGTTTATATTACCCTTGATTTCTTAGTGGAAAGCTCAAGTGACCTTTGTGGTTGCTTTGAGAGAGAAAAAGAGATGAAAGAGACTCCGACCTTTGTGGTCACCTCAACAACGAGGACGTAGGAGCTCCTTTGTAGGGTTGCCGAACCTTAGGATAAATCTATGTGTCCCGTGTGCTTGTTGTTGTGTTTGCTCAAGATTACTTGTATTTGTTTGTGTCTCTCTCTCTCTCTCGAACTTCATTTTAGGGTTTAGACTCGATCTACGGTTTGGAGGCATTTTGGCATCAAGGGAGTGACCCAACATCTTCACCAAACCACTAGGAAGTGGGGTTGTGAGATTATTTATCCGCAAAGTTAAATTTGGCACTGCTTTTGTAGTTCACATAAGCGTCGGGACTTCTGACGTTTGTGCCAGAACTTTTGACGACGTCTGGAGTTTTGACCCAAACTATCGGGACTTCCGACATTGTCTGACAAATTTGAACTTAGCATTTACAGTTATTTTTAGATATGCCTATTCACCCCTCTCTAGGCATTGTTAGATCCTTTTAATTGGTATCAGAGCAAGGTCTTCTTTTAGAGCTTCACCGTGTGAGAAGAAACAATGATGGAATTTGACAAGATGCAAGCTGATGCCGTCGAGATGGCCAAGAAAATAGCAGAAGAGTTGATGGCTGCTCAAGTCAAGTTCTTTCAAGATGAAATGAAGAAGATGCAAGATGAGATGAGCAAGTTGAAAGAAGAATTGAGCAAGAAGGTTGATGATGCAATAAGTGGCAACTTTGATACAACAAGTGGCAAGAATAAAGCAAACAAAGATGCCACTAGTGATATTGGAGCCGATGAGCATGCTCATGGAAAGGGAATATATTCAAACATGAACTTCTACTATGGACAACTCATTAAAGGTTCACCTCTACATACTCCTTCCATCTACATTGGCAAGCCACCTCACTTTGATGGAACAAGATACACCCATTGGTCTTACAAGATGAAGATGCATCTCATTGCTGCAAGACTTTGGGAAGTTGTGGATGTTGGTGTGATGATTCCTATTGATGAAGATAGAGAGATAACTCCGGAAGAAGTGCACAATCTCCATCAAAATGCACAAGCCGTAGCATTGCTTGTGTCAAGCCTAGCTTCGGATGAGTTTAGAAAGGTGAATGCAATGGAGAGTGCAAAGCAAATTTGGGAAACTTTGAAAGTGTCATTTGAAGGAGATAGGAGTGTGAGAAAAGGTAATATTGAGTTACTTCATGGTGAATTGGAAAGATTTGTGTTCTTGCAAAATGAAACAACACAATCCATGTTTGATAGGCTTATGGCATTGGTCAACCGCATAAGAGCTCTTGGTAGCACCGAATGGGATGACAACAAGGTTGTTAGAAAGATGTTGAGAAGCTATAGAGCCAAGAACAATATGATAGCATCCGTGATCATGGAAAGGCCCGGTTATGATGAGATGACACCCCAAGTTCTTTCAAAACTCAAGCATCATAAGTGTCTAGATGAAGATGCAATCAATGCTCACAATCAAAATCCTAATGCAATGGGATGCAACAAGAGTGCAGCCCTTAAAGCAACTCAACAACATGAAGGTCAAGGTTTAAGTCAAGAGAAGGAGAAGAAAGTGAAGGATGATTCCTCAAGTGGAGAAGAAGATTCCAATGTGGAGGTTGCATTTGTGATTAGAAATCTTAGAAAGTTTATGAAGAAGAAGAGCAACCACAAGACCTATGGTGATGAAAAGAGAAGGTACAAAAAGAGGTTTTGCTATGGATATGGTCAAACCGGTCACTTCATAGCCGATTGTCCTAATGAGAAGAAGAAGCACAAGCACGACAAGGATGAAGACAAGAAGAACAAAGGCAAGACGAGAGGTGAAGCTCATCTTGGGGAAGCGTGGGAGTCAAATGATAGTGACTCAAGTGATGATGAGAAGAAGAAGAAGGGAGCCACAAACATCGCCATCCACCACTCTTCATCGACCATGATCTTCCCCAACTCAACTTTACCACCAAAACTCTTCCCCAACCTATCTTCACCACCGAAGCTCTTCTCCAACCTCATTGACAATGACTACTACACTCTAACTTGCCTCATGGCTGAAGGGGAGAAGGTATATGTTACACCCAATCCCTCTAGTGATGAGTATGATGGTTGTGATGAGAACATAGAACAAATTGAAGCAACAATGATAAAGAAATTTGGTAAAAAGGCCTTCACTAAAACAAAAACGCTAATGAAGAAATTAGAGAAGAGGGATAGATGCTTAGAGATGCAAGGAGATATAATCACTCAAGAGAGAGAGAGAGAGAAACCTTGCACTTGAAGAATCTATCACCAAGGAAAAGATGAAGGTTGAGAAGTTAACTGTAGAATTGTCTTTAGCCAATGACTCAATTGGGAAATTGACTAAGGAACATTCATTAGTTAATGATCAAGTAGCTAGCCTCAAGAATGAGAAGAGTATAGCTCAAGAAAGCCTTACAACCTTGGAAGAAAAATACCAAAATCTTGAGCTAAACTATAGTACTCTTTGGGCTAGCACTTCAACTTCTCTTAAGGCAACCGAAGACTCTAATGTCTCCACTAGTGATGGTTGTAAAAGATGCTATAAAATTGATGTGAATGCATATACAGCTAACATTGTTGAGCTAGAGAAGAAAAACAAGGAGATTCATAGGTTGAAGATGATCTTGAAGAATGGGTGCAAGTGTCAAGAGCAATCCAACAAGACTATATACAAGTCATCAAGGCACCCATCAATCAAGGAAGGCATTGGCTACAATAGGTATGATGGAAAGGGCAATAGAAGGGACATGATCAATGGTGTGCCTTGTGTGAAGTTCAACAAGGGCGTTGCTCTTGATGAGCTTATATGCAAGGCCAACAAGATCTACATTCCCAAGATCCAACCTACAAGTGATCAAGACGAAGCAATTCGAGGCCCCCAAGCCACAAGCACCACTTCCACGGTGCTATGCTAGTAACTATATGTGTTGTTGGGGCAAGGATGGCAAGACTGTGGTCAAGTATGTTGGTACCTAAAAGAGGAAGGAAATTATGAGGAGTGTTTGGGTGCCCAAGTTTTATGTGACTAACCCCCTAGGACCCAAATCCTTTTGGGTACCTAAAACCAAAGCTTGATTTGTCTTTGTAGGAATATTCCTCCGGTGGAACAAGTTGGGTATTGGATAGTAGATGCACCAATCATATGACCGGAGAGAAGGATATGTTCACATCATTCCAACCAAGTCATGATCAAAGTGGGAATATTGTGTTTGGTGACAATAGAAAAGGAGAAGTTCTCGGTTTGGGTAAAATTGCTATATCAAATGATAATTCCATTTCAAATATTTTACTTATGAATTCATTGAGATACAATTTATTGTCCGTCTCACAACTTTGTGAGATGGGTTATGTAACACCTCTGGTGTTACGAGCTCACTTAGCACCTAGATTTAGACCTAAGAGGAATTACCAAAATGATTTTCTCGGATTTTAAAATTTAACTTATGTTTAAAAGTGTCATTTTGGTGAATTATATTGAGCAACGGGTTAATTAGTTCCTAGATGTTTTGTTTCTACGAGTTAGTATGATGTATGGACTAGTACTTAAGTAAAATTCTGAGCATGATTTTTGTTGCATTTAAAATATCGAGTAGCAAACTTTTGTGCTTTAGCTGTGTTTGAAAATATATATAGTCGGCTTGGAAAATGAATATTTGAGAGCTAAAATGATATATAATGTGGGTAGAAAAATTATGCCATCAGCAAGGTAAGAACGTCATGAGTATGTTAGTATGTTTGTTTCGAGTATTGCTATGATGTTTGTTAGTTTCGAAATTAGTTTGAAAAGGAACGAAAATGGAAAACATGTTCGTAGTTTGTGTCGATAAATAATAGTCAATTTGAAAAGTGATTTTTATAGAGCGACAATAATATAGAATGTGTTGGGGACATGTCGTTGGAGCTCTGTCCATGAAATGGTAACTGTAGCAAACGATCTCGCTCGCTCTCGGCCGTTTGTTCCATCTACCCGAGCTACTGAAGCCACCAGCGCATAGAGCAAATATGATGCATCATTAGTAGCTCATAGAACTAGCAGCGCTCAGCGGGAGCACTCTGTCGGTAGCACACCATCACAGTATGGGCAAGCCTCAGTTGCATCCATCCCTGCTAAGCGCCACCATTCGACTGCTAGTTCCGTCGCTTCACCCTGCAGCACCATCAATGCCTCTTGTCTTACCTCAGTTGCCTGCCTTGCTTGTCTCTATTGCTTGTCTTGCCTGCCTCTGCTGTCCTACGCCTGGCCAAGTGTGTTTCTATGCTAGCACAAGGCCACTGTCCTCATTGGCACTACCCCTATGTGTGTCGTGCTTGGTAGCCCATGTCTTGCTCGGTCCTCGTCGGCCCCGCTCTCGTCCTTCCAGCCATGGCCGCACATGTTGCTGCCACCTACGCTCTACTTCTTGAGGACATCAAGCTGTTGCTCTCACTCTGCTCTCCCTCTCCGGCTACTGCTTGCCGTGGCCTGCTCCGTGCACCCTAGGCTCGTACTCACCACGCGACGAGCTCCGTGACGGCCGCAGCACCACGCCGCCTCCCATCGTGCCTGCTGTACCATTGCCCGGCTCCTCGCATCAGCATGCATGGACCCCCCACGACCGTGCTGGACCATAGCCATGGCGCTGCCCCATCCGTGTCCCCATCGTCGTCCACGCTGGTATGGTTTCACCACCGCACGTAGTCGTGCCTCGCCTTCTCGCCATGGACGCCGTCGCTGGTCACCCTCGCGTGGGAGCGCTATGCACGAGCCCCTCGGCCCACGCTAGGCCTGCTATTCCACGGTGTTGCACCTCCCTGCTCCTCCTTCGCTGATGCCGTGTCATGCGGGGCGGGCCGCTATGCGCCACCTCTGGTGCAGTGAGGCGCAGCCATGCCGCTGCCTCTTCCGAGCATTGCCCCACAGCAGCCATCACCCCCCCTGCGCACTCCTCCCCACGTACACGCACCACCGTTGTGCAGCCACCCATGTCTGGTTGCGCCGTGCCACCGCCCGTCTGACCGGTGCTGCCATGGCCAGAGTGCCCTCCACCACGGCTCACGTGGGTAGGCTACCGGGGGGCCGGCTTGGGTCTTGCCGTGTCCAGCCTGTGGTCACGCAGGCCCCCGTGCCCCTCACCGGCGGTTTTTCGCCGCCGCCCTGCCTTCCTCGGCCGGGATTGATCGCCGGTCGATGCTCCTCTGTGCCGTGCTCTATTTTGAGGAAGGAGAGAAGGGTAAGAAATGAAGTAGAAATTTTATACATTGTTCTTATTGCAAAATACGTGACTCATACGAATAGTACATGCTGGACTACGGGTTAGTTTTGAGAAAATGCAGGGTCCTTTTTGCATATTTGCCTGGTCAGTTTGGGCAAGCCGTGCTGGGTCGGTCTGCTGTCGTCGCACCTAGGCCGGCTTGTTGGGCCGCGCTCGCCGTCCGCATGGGTCACCGGCCTCCTCTGTGGCTTCACACGCCCCGCCTTTGCCTGGGTCACCGCGCCCTTTTTCTACAACGCTGGGCCACGCCTGGCCAGCAGGCCGCGCGTCCGTCCGTCCGCCTGGGCTGCCTTGCCGCTGGACCAGGTCGAGCGAGCCATTGGGCTGATAGGGGGTTATCGCTGGTCTTTCCATTTTCTAAATGCTTTTCTAATATAGGTTTCTAGTTAACTTGTAAAATCCATATAAAATAGTATAGGAATCCAAAAATTGTGAAACTAATTTTCTTAGGTTCCTAAAATCAGGATCTATTCGTTAGTATAATTTGTTCACCTAGTTTTAAGATGTTTCTAGAGTTGCTCTAATTGATTTAGAATGCTTAATATTATGAAAATGTAAACTTGTAGTAATTTTTGTGGTAAAATGATGATAGTGTTGACTCTAAAAATTTTGCAGTAAATTATTAATATTATTAGATGCTCAATGTAATTTTTGTAGCACCAGAATAATTAGTTTGCTAGATAGATAATGATGTCCTATTTCGAATAAAGATTAAATCGATAGAATGGGATAAAGAAACAACTTGGGTTTGTATAACTAAAACATTTGTTGAGAAATAACGCCTTATCTGACAACATGGATATGTAGCCTAAGTATGGTCGTCGTTAGAACTAGCTCGTTAACTTGAGAGACGTAAATCATATTTTACAAGTCACGGTTGTAGTTGATTAATTACGTCTTTGCATTGCATCGCATTGCATATCATAATAGGGGCGTCGATGGATCACGGAGTCATATAGAGTATCAGAAAAGATGGTGTCTCGATGATTGTGTCATCAAGATGGAATGCTAACTTTGGTTATATTTTACCCAGGCAAGCTCCGGTGCATAACCCCTATTTTTTGCACTTTAAATTATATTTGTGCATTAAGTTTTAAGAAGTTGAATGAAACCCACTTGCATATATGTATATATATGTATATATATATATATCCTATGAGTCTTACTAGTATGACATGATCATGTAGATTGCTTTGCTATAAGACTCCGGTAGAAGTCGAGTGATTGCCTGTCACTCGCGAGAGATAGAAAATATATTTCGGTATTATTATCACTTGGAATATATAAAATGGTGGAAAGGAAAATGGTGACCGAGTAGGGATATGGTTTGGGTATTGGTGGGTGTAAGAGGTTGTGTTCTACGGCCACGGGGCATAACTTGGTTACATTGTTTTCCCTATCTGTGTCAGTTAAGGACCGGCCGTTGCATTGGGCTCTGGGCAAGTCACAGATTTATTATCCCGAGCACATACTTGGGTATGAGAGCAGAAAAGACTTGTTACTCTCTTGTCATGGGTTCTGGCTCTTTCTGGACCGACTGTCAGGGTGGTTTTTGGGTATTGGAGGTCCTTGCACCACACTGAGTCTGGGACTCAGGGGTGGGGGCTTGGAGTCCCAGTTGGATGGAGACCTAGATCCCATGATAGGAGAGTAGTGGGTTGGTCTTGCTTGTGCTTGGGGTATAAGTAGGGCATGTATTTTCGAGGTACCCAGCTGGGGGCATTGATTCACGAATCGCCGAGCAATCCGGTACGACTTGTCTACGGTCTAGCACCGTAGTAAGAACTGAAAGATGAAAGGTGATGAAATGGAACTGATTGCTCAACTCTTGCTTGAAAGTAGAGCAGGTGGAATTTTTTTCAATTTTAACACTTTTTGAAAACTAATTTTAAATCTAACACGGTCTGTTATTTTAAACCTAACACTTTTGGCCATGCCTATTGCCATGACATGGCCAAAAGTCTATGCCGTGCCATGCATGGTGGCGCGGCAGGGTGCTGACGTGACGACAACTAGAAAGGCTAACGGTTGGCGTGGTAGGGCCTGCCACACCACCCATCTTAGCATGGCAGTGCCGCGCCATGGCGCATGGCGTGGCAGGGCCAGATAAATATCATGAGCGAGCTCGCCTGCCCGCACGCACACCAGTCCACCCGCCCGCCTGTTGCGCAGCGCTCGCCCGCTCGCCCGTCGCGCAGCGCTCGCCTGCCCGCCCGTCGCCGTGTAGCGCCAGCACGCGCCCCACTGCCACAGCGCCCGCACACGCCATAGCCGCCCACTCCCACCGTGCAGTGCCCGCGCCGGCCGCACCACGAACGCCGGCGCATCAAGGCCGCCCGCTCCTACCAAGGTACCTCCCTCTTGATTTCATGCTATTTTGATTATTATTGATTTAGGATAATTAGTGATTTAGGATAGTTAGGGTTTTATGATTGTTATTGATTTATGATAGTTAGTGATTTAGGATAGTTAGGTTAGTGAATTTGTTTGTAATTTAGGTAGGTAGTTTTTAGGTTTGAGGTTGTGTGTTGTAGTATAGTTAGGATTTTGGGTTTAGGGATTGATTAGGTATTTATTATTTAGTTTATAGTTAGTTATTTAATTAGGGTAGTTAGGATTTTTAGGTTTACTAGTGCGTGATACGTCGATTTTGATGACTTGATGAAGTTTCATCAAATGTTTATATTCCTAGTGAAGTTGTTTAATATGTCTATTAATGTTACTTTGAATATATACATGTGCTTTTATATTGTGTTCGTATTGCATAACAAGTAGTTCAAATTTTGCAATGCTACATAATGTTAATTTGAATTTTGTTAATTTAAATACTCTAACCCTTTGTTTATCAATTTGTAACATGATGGCCCCTCCCACGCAGCGCCCGTTGTACCCCATTCTTGAGGTGGAGTACGACGACCAACACCGAGCACACATCTTGAGTGACAACGACGTAGAGGTGGCCTTGCCTTCTTTGAGGCCCCGCACGAACACCAGGGCGCACCAGTGGGACGAGCGTTACGCGCTGTACATACGGCGTACTGGCTTCCTCGAGCTTGTCCGTGTTGTTAACTACGGTCTTTCACCCCTTGACTCAGCACTACTTACTGTAGCTGTAGACAGGTGTGAGTGCCTTATTTGTACATAAACATTCTTGTAATAAATTTGAGGCAACTAACGGTTGTTCTATTCTTATAACAGGTGGAGGCGAGATGACCTTGATCATGTAGGACGTGAAGGCTATTTTTGGCCTTCGGTTGAGGGGACTGCTAGTGATAGGGATAGTTGACAATGATCACTAGAGGGAGCTGGTGGCTCAGTTTACTAGCTTTCTTCCATCGGACGATGAGGCTTCCAAGAAAACTAAGTGAGAAATTCAAGCCTATTTAATACTTGCATTTCTTTCCTATAGCCATCGAGTCTCATTTTCTTTGGTCAATTTCAAGAAAAGTTCCGGTGTTTCATCGTCCTAGATCACAGAGCACTTTGATTACTTGGACCCATAGGCTGAGGAGGCTCAGATCGATAGGTTCACTCAAGTGTGGCTCTGGCACTTTCTTGGTGCTTTCCTCTTCCCAGACGCCTTAGGCAACACCATCAGCTAGATCTTTCTTGACATACTACGCCAGCCATGGGAGAACATAGCGGTGTATAGCTGGGGCAGCGCAGTCCTAGCATGGACGTATCGACAGCTATGCATTGCCTACCATCACACCTTAGGGTATGCGAACCTTGGGGGTTGCTCGTACCAACTCCAAGTTTGGTGTTGGGAATGATGGCCCATTGGGAGGCCCCTTAATACTGGTTTATCGGTAAGTACTTTGGTTCATTATATTCTTCGATATGGTTAGATATGATGAGTTTATTAATGGCTAATTCATTATCGTGTTCAATGCAGCAATAGAACTAACAGGATACACTCTCTACAACTCTGTATATCTGGACAGAAGCAGAGTTAGTTAGAGGTAATGCGAGGCACAAGTACAGGGAGTACACGGATGGTCTCAATGTCCTGACACAGCACCAGGTTACGCTCTCTTTACTATCATATATGTGTCTTGTTCGATGTACACTATATCACAACCTAACTCAATTATGAAATGTTCAGGTGCATTGGTGTCCTTGGGATGCTCTGGAGCTCCAGTACTATCTCAGTCCTATCACTAGGGACGAGTCAGATGAGTATCGCTACAACGTCCCTCTTATTTTCTTCCACGTGGTCGAGATTCACTTGCCCATTAGGGTCTGCAGACAGTTTGAAAGAATGACAGGCTGCCCACCACCGCTTTACTCCACCAACCAAGGATTGCATGGGTGCGTTATCGATTAATAACAAAGCTACAATTCAGAGGTGTGCATGGTATAACTAACATCGTTTTGTTGCAGGTATGACCACAGGAAGAGGTACAAGACCAAGGATTGGCGCATGACACACAACACGCACATCCACTTGTGGGAGAACAGGGAATGGCAGCCGGTCCATGTGGGTCCTCCACACGACCAGCACACCTTCGACGAGTACCTATGGTAGCTTTATAGGTCTATGAGGACACATATCAAGCCCCCATACACTGAGGAGGCGATTGACGAGGACTCGGAGGAAGATGTGATCAAAGATGTGTACGACATTGCCACTAGAGAGGATATGTAGCTACAGAGAGCCCTGCTTCAAAGATACGTGGTAAGTTCGTTGAATGGTATAATGTGCTATCCATTTGATATTAAGTATGTATACTAAAATTGTCCAACCACATTTCTATACCTAGGCGACACAATTGTCGAGGATGTCCAACAAAGCAGCGTTCTGGCTTCACAAGTCTAGAGGGAAGGGGCCAGGCATTCTCAAGGCTTTTGTGGAGTTAAACATAAACTTGTCCATTCCGAAAATGTTTCTTTAGTGTATATGTGTTTGGGAAATGCACTAACTTTAACACCTATTTATGCAGAAGGTGAAGAAGAGCTGCAGGAAGCTAGCTCAGAAGCTGAGCTGCATGGACACTCCTTATGAGGAACCACCACTACCGGCGTGGTCGGGTGGCACGTCTTTAGCCTCTTTGAGGACATTAGCTGGCTCTTCTCAGCCGATGACAGGTGCCACTTCCGTGGTGCGTACACCACCACATCATAGCATTAGCAAGGACCCTACAACCGAGGACGACGAGGATGACAATGACGATGACGACGACCCCTCGGGCTTCTGCAGACAGCACGACTAGTGGGACGATTAGCCGCAGGAGGAGATCGGCATGTCTCAGCTAGGTGGTGCCCCGCTTGGTACCCAAGGAGCCTCACAGGTACTAACAAAGGTAATTTCTTTAAATATGTAGGCTCCATGAACTAATGATCATAAAGAATTATAAGTAATCGTGCATATCATATACTTGCAGGGTACAAGCCATACGCACCAGCGACATGACCACACCGACATTGGCTACACTCCCAATGTGTTGCCAACAAATCCAAAGAGACAGAGGCATCCGAGGGATCCTTACACTCATGGGTCTTAGTTTGTTAGGTCAAATCAATATTGGCGTCCGAAACTTACAGGCTTAGTTGGTTATGTTATGTCGAACTTATGTCAAACCAATGAAAATGTTATATGGCAGCTTGTCAACTTGCGCACGGACTTCATTTATTTGCTTCATATTCATTTCAATGCATCGCGGTAGCACTGCCGGCGAGATTAAGTAGCAACTAGTTTGGGAAGTGGTAGTCCCGGGGTATCTCGACACCAGGGTCCATGGTCGCGTCGCTGCCGATCCTACAATATAGGGCCAAAAAGCCAAAAAATAAGTTCCCTTAAAAAATATTCGGCCATGAAAAAGATTCAACAAAAGATAGAAACAAATCCACTATTGGTTTTACGTCAAGCAATACCTAGAGTAACTCCCACTATCGGCGTGGAAAGTTCCGATTAAACGGTCCAGGTGCAGCTGCGCCATGCGCTGTGGTGCGGCACTGCCGCGCCAAGATGGATGGCGTGGCCGGCCCTGCCACGTCGACGGTCAGCCTTTCCGGTCGTCGCCATGTTAGCCCCCTGCCGCGCCACCATGCATGGCGTGGCATAGGCTTTTGGCCGCGCCATGGCAATAGGTGCGGCCAAAAGTGTTTGTTTTAAAAAAACAGACAGTGTTAGATTTAAAATTAGTTTTCAAAAAGTGTTAAAATTAAAAAAAATCGATTGTGACTACTAGAATGGTTAGTTAATGAACTAATGCGATTGCTAATAAAAATCGAATATAAGGACGCACGCTTAGTAATGCTTCCTGCAGATGCAATAAACCCACAATCCAGATAGCCTTACATATCCTTGGAGTCTTTTCTTTCCTCCTATCGGGTAAGTCTTGCTGGGTATAATTGAGTACTCAGGGTTTTATTTCCCTTTGTTGCAGGTGACGGGTGGATGCTAGAGCTGACTCTTGTGTGTGGGTTCCTCCTGGTGGGCTCAGAGAGGATTTCCTTTATGCTGCGATCATAGTTTTATTTATAACTCTCACTAAATGTTTTTATAAATGAAAGTTTTATAATCTGTTGTCATAGTTTATATATCAATGCTTCATCATGTCAGGAATAGATATTTATTTCCGCTATAACTCTGATCACATGATTATATTCTGCTGTTAAATTAAATTATTCATAACTCTGATAATATGATTACATTCCGCTCTTATAATAATAAATATTATACCCTGATGTTGTATTAAAAATGATGTAAGAAATGACAATAATGATGTAAGCTTTATTCTCTTATTTGTGATCCTGATGAAAAATGTAGATTTTTGGGTTCTCCCTTGGGGGTGTGCCCGACGGAACTACGTAATTTGGTGCCCTCCCTTGAGTGCTTAGTGTCTAATAGAAGACGAGCACTCCTGGGAGGCATTAGATTAGGTGGTTCTGCCACAGGTTACAATTGTCTCTTTATGGATAAGGGTGTGGAAGTCTATAGAAGGGAGGATTCATCTATTGCATTTATGGGTCATTTAAAAGGAAAACTCTATCTAGTTGATTTCATATCAAATAGAGTAAATCCCAAGACTTGTTTAATGGTAAAATCTAGCATGGGTTGGTTATGGCATCGCCGACTTGCCCATGTTGAGATGAGGAACTTGGCCAAACTTCAAAAAGGCGAACATATCCTTGGACTAACAAATATTTCTTTTGAGAAAGATATGATTTGTAGCGCATGCCAAGCGAGAAAACAAGTTAGAGCTAAACATCTCATCAAGAATATTGTGACAACTGAAAGGCCTTTTAAGTTGCTTCACATGGACATATTTGGACCCGTCGCTTATATAAGCATTGGTGGTAACAAATATGGTTTCGTAATTGTTGATGATTATTCTCGTTTCATTTGGGTATTCTTTTTGCATGAAAAGAGTGAAGTCCAAGGTATCTTCAAGAAGTTTGCAAGAAGAGCCCAAAATGAGTTTGATGTCAAAATCAAGAGAGTTAGAAGTGACAATGGGACAGAGTTCAAAAACACCAACATTGAAGAGTTTCTTGATGAAGAAGGAATCAAGCATGAGTTTTTGGTTCCATACACTCCACAACAAAATGGTGTTGTGGAGAGGAAGAACCGAACGCTCATAGAAGCCACAAGAGTAATGTTGGATGAGTACAAGACTCCAACTAACTATTGGGTGGAAGCGGTCAACACGGCATGCCATACCATCAACCGCTTATATCTTCACAAGAAAAGAGAAAAGACCGTCTACAAACTTCTAACCGGTAAGAAGCCTAAGGTGCACTACTTTAGAGTTTTTAGATCCAAGTGTTTCATACTTAACAAGAAATCCAAAAGCTCTAAATTTGCATAAAAGGTTGATGAAGGTTTCATGCTTGGTTATGGTACTAACGAACATGAATATCATGTTTTCAATAAAACCACCGGTTTGATTGAAATCGCGATAGACGTGACTTTTGATGAAACCGATAGCTCTCAAAAGGAGCAAGTCAATGTTGAAATTGTAGGTAATGAAGAAACTCCACACAAAGCAATAAAAAATCTTGCCATTGGTGAAGTAAAGCCCATCAAACACGAAGATGAGACCATGTTGTGCATGTTGATCTTGATCCAACCATTCATGATGTTTCATCCAATGAACATGGTGAAGCTTCCACAATAAGAAATAATCAAGATGGGAGGTCAAATGAAGCACAAGGTCATTCTCATGAAGATGGTGTCAACAATGAGCAAGCTCAACCTCAGCTCAACAATGAAGAAAGAAGTGAAGTCAACCCTCCACAAGCTCATGGTTGTGATCCTCCAATCGATCATGACCATGATGATGACGATGATGGCCTCATCCAAGGATCAACTCAAGTGCCACATCCTAGAGTGCATCAATCCATTCAACAGGATCATCCCATTGATAACATATTGGGGAGCATTCGATGAGGGGTAACTACACGTTCTCGTTTAGCAAGTTTTTGTGAACATTACTTGTTTGTTTCTTCTTTGAAACCTCATAGGGTGGATGAGGCACTCGATGATCCAGATTGGATGATAGCCATACAAGAGGAGTTGAACAACTTCACTTGGAATGAAGTTTGGTCCTTGGTGGAAAGGCCCAAGCAAAATGTGATTGAAACCAAGTGGGTCTTCCACAACAAGCAAGATGAGCATGGCATGGTAACAAGGAATAAGGCAATGTTGGTGGCTCAAGGATTCACTCAAATTTAAGGCTTAGATTTTGGAAAGACCTATGCACCAGTGGCTAGGCTAGAATCAATTCGTATTCTACTTGCCTATGCCGCTCATCATGATTTCAAGCTATATCAAATGAACGTGAAGAGTGTATTTCTCAATGGCCCCGTATACGAGTTGGTGTATGTAGAGCAACCACCGGGCTTTGAAGACCCCAAGTATCCAAACCACATCTACAAACTCGACAAGGCCCTCTATGGGCTCAAACAAGCCCCTAGAGCTTGGTATGATTGCTTGAAGGATTTCCTACTCAAACAAGGTTTTGAGATAGGAAAGGCCGATGCTACTTTGTTTACTCGCAAAGTCAATAATGATATCTTTGTTTGCCAAATATATGTCGATGACATAATATTTGGTAGTACTAATGTGGCTTTTTGTGTGGAATTTAGTAGGATTATGACAAATAGGTTCAAGATATCCATGATGGAAGAGTTGAAGTTCTTCCTTGGATTTCAAATCAAGCAACTCAAGGATGGCACGTTCATAAGTCAAACCAAGTACACCAACGACATGTTGAAGAACTTTAACATGGACAAGGCCAAGCCCATCAAGACATCCATGCCAACCAATAGACATCTTGACCTTGATCAAGGAGGAAAGGATAGATCAAGGAGGAAAGGACATCGATCAAAAGGTATATTGCTCCATGATTGGATCCCTTCTTTACCTTTGTGCATCTAGGCCCGATATTATTCTTAGCGTGTGCATGTGTGCAAGATTTCAAGCTAATTCGAAAGAATGTCATTTGATGTCCGTTAAGAGATTTTTTCGGTATTTAGTGCACACTCCTAACCTTAGCTTGTGGTATCCTAAGGGTTCCACTTTTGAGTTACTTGGCTATTCTGATTCAGATTATGCTGGTTGCAAAGTAAACTGAAAGAGTACTACCAAGACTTGCCAACTTATTGGTCGATCCTTGGTGTCTTGGAGCTCTAAGAAGCAAAACTCCATTGCTTTGTCCACTGCCAAAGCTGAGTATGTGGCGGCCGGTGCATGCTGTGTCCAACTACTTTGGATAAAGCAAACCCTTAAGGACTTTGGATGTGAGTTAACCAAGATTCCACTTTTGTGTGACAACGAGAGTGCCATTAAGTTGGCAAACAACCCTGTAAACCACTCTCGAACAAAGCACGTAGACATCTGGCATCACTTTTTGAGAGACCACGAAGCCAAAGGAGATATCACCATTCACCATGTGAGCACCGAAAAGCAACTAGCCGATATCTTTACAAAGCCCCTAGATGAGTCAAGATTTTATGCTTTGAGGAGTGAACTAAATATCATTGATTCTTATAATATGGCTTGATGTCTTGCACACACTTTGTTTGATCTAGTTAGGGGAAAAGAATTAAGAAAATATTGTGTGACACTTTTAAAATCTATTTTATAATTTTCATGAGTGACTAGTGCTTTGTGTTGGTTGAATGAAATCTAGTCACTTGTGAAAATGTTAGTGTCCATCATATTTTTGCCCCACATGGTATAGTGAGTTCAAGTTTAGGTGTTTTTCAATTTCCCTATGTCAGAAGTCCCGATGTAGGTCAGAACTCCTGACGACCGGAAGTCATGGCTCGCGCCTGGACTCTCGACCGTCGAAAGTCCAGGCCCAACACCGGGAGTCCCGACGTAGATCTAGGCCATCCATTTTGACCGTGCCACGTTGTTTGACCTAGGCATTTATACCTGGCCAGGCCCATATTACTGTGGTTATTTTCCTCCCTCCCTGCACTCCCGTCACCCCGCAGCTACCTCCTCACACTACCCTCGTGCCTCCTCGTGCCACTGTAACATCCCTGATGTTATAAAGTACTTAAAAGGTGATCATGTCATCATTATGCATAATCATCATGTATCAACTCATGAATGCATTTCATGTTTAATTTATAGCATGTAAATGTTGTTATGAAGTGTGTTATATGTTATATGAAATAATAGTGATTAAGAAACTTTGTGAATTTTAATGTGGGAATCTATTAAACAATTCAAATTCTTCCTTAATAAAAGTTTAATAATTTTTGTTGCAATGCTTGGTGTGAATATTGTTTTATGATATGTGTTGACTTGTATGGATGAATCAATTTCAAAACATTTGTGTTTAATTAGATTTCCGAAAACCCGAATTTCCAGCATTTAAAGTTTACCCTGGAAAACCTAATTCAAAATCTAAGCACATTTTGGGGTTGAGCCTAAAAGCAAAAGTGTAGAGCTTGTCGAGTTGTACAAAGTTGGTTTTTGGAGTTTTCAAAGTTGTTTTATGAAATTTGAAGTAATTTGAAAATGCGTGATTCTTTAAATGTCCCATTTTTGAATTCAAATTTGCATTTCAAAATGTAGACCGAATTAGGGGTTGGTTATAAAAGCAAAGTTGTAGAACTTTTGATTTTGAACAACTTTTATTTTTGGATATTTTTGAGTTGTTATACAAATTTGGGAGTAATTTGGGATTTTTAAGCGAGTGGCAAATCTGTAATTCTGGTGAACAGTGCCCGCGGCAGACACCTCACCGACGGCGTGCTTCGATCAGCTTCCAGGCGCGACTGTGGCCGCCCTCGGCGTCGCGCTGGCGTGGGAAAGACTCCTGCGTGGCTTCTTCGTCCTTCTTGGCCGCATTATAAAGCTTACAACGTCGCCGTTCTCCTCTTTCTCCTTCTCTGTTTTTCTCGCCGCCATGGCCGCCGCCGCCCAGCTTCCGTGCCGCCGCTGCTCCCTCTCCTACAGCCCTCCTGCGTCTGCACTGAGTGTCGCTACGTGTCCAACGCCTCACGCCGCCCCTCCCGCGCCCATTTTCCAGTCACCACGGCCGTCGTATCACCGTCGCCGCCGGAGCAGCCACCGTCGTCCCACCTGCTCGCGCGGCCAGCAGGCCACAGGCCACCTCTGCCCATGCTGCGGCCACCCTCAGGCTCGCCTCGCCGCCCCGTCGCTCGACCACCCCTTCAATTGCCGCCTACGAGCATCAGCCGGCCGGAAATCGCGTCTCTCCGGCGTCCTCTGTTCTGAAAATCGCGACCAGGGACTTCGTCTTCAAATTCGAGATTTGTGAGGGGCTTTTCTGTGAACCACAGACTCATGTGAATAGTGCCGTTTGGACCTGTTTGCTTTGAAATCGGCTGGAACTTTGAAAATTCATAGTAATTCATAGGAAATTCGTATAATAGCAAATGAGGACTTTTTGGAATCCTTGTAAAATTGTCTATGCAGTAGATCTATAATATGACATGTTTTAGTTTAAAGTTTTAGCTGCAAAAATAGATTTGTGCAGTAAGGTTGTAATGCTAGTTGAATTTGTTATTTTCCATAACTGCAAATCTAGGGCTCCAAATGAAGTGAATTTTTTTGTGGCATGCTACTCATGTGATAGTTGATGTGTGGTAAAAATTTCATGAGTATTGGATGAAGTATGAGTGAGTTTTTGGTTTATCTCGCTCTCACATGATTTCTTGCAATAGCAAATTATCTTTTTCATAGAGGCAGCTATACTTATGCAAATGGTATGAAATTTGTACAGTAGACTATTGAGAGGATATGTGAGCTACTGTAATTTTTGTAGAAGTTATTGTGCATTTTTGGTATATGTTCATAAATACACCTTGATGTCTAAATAAATTAAGAAATGCTTTAAGAAAATTTATTTAGAGGTGAGCACCATGCTTTCTGGTGTTCTTTAGTCATGTGTGAAATGTTGGTAAAGTTGGTTTTGCCCAATTATGTGTTTGCAACATAAGTTAATAATTATTTTCTTGCAATTGTCGTTTCAGGACAGTTTTTGGGACTGTTTGGATTACCTCATGATAATGATGTTTTTCGAGAAACTTGTTAATAACAAAGTTGTAGATAATTCATGTATCTAGCTGCTGTTAAAATTTGGTGGTATTTGGCCTTGTGGTTTGTGAGTTATGCCTGTTTAAAGTTGGGTTTCAGAAATGGCTGCTCTCTGTCATTTGGGGACCAGTTTCTGTAAATGGGTATATTTGACTTAGTTAACTTGAGAATCATGCTAAGATGATTAAAGATGAGTTATAGAAAATTTCATAAGCTTTCCAGAATGTCTTGTTGCATGGCTATTGGATTTGTATAACTCTAGTTATGATCCAAACATGAAGCTGTTGTTTCCAGTCCTGAAATAGACATATGTTAGTTAAATAGCAAACCTTAATGACTTAGGTTTTGATTGAATTTTTGGTTGAGTGATGTCCTTGGATCATTAGTTGGTAATGATCTTTGGCAATTGATGTTAGTATTCTAGAAAGGTTTAGTTAGTTTTGACTTGTAACTGTACCGTGAAGGAAAGTTGTATTCAAGTTAGTTAATCTTTTATGCTTTCACCAATGCACCTCCATGCATCATGTCATACAATCCATCATGCTAAAGCATGAATTATTTATTTACGTGTAGTGCATACGTGAGTGAGAAGGTTCGCGTTGACTAATCTTCGGATGAGTGTCATCATTCAATGGTGCTTGCGTTGATCAAGTGTTGGAGAAGGTTCATCCATCAATGGTGATGCTATCAAGTCTAACTCCATAATCTCTCTGTGGAACTAACCTTTTCTGCCAACCAAGGCAAGCCCCGGATGCATACAACCCTACCTTGTGTTTTACAAATTAATTTCGCTTTTGCTTTCCTGTACTGCATTAAGTGATTAGAAGTCAAGTGGAAACCTAATTGGTGCATTACCAGCCTTGTTTTTCCGTATCTACCTTGATTACCTGTTTTATTTGTAAATGACTAGTTATGCTTAGTCATGCTTAGTCGGGTGATTACCTGTCACCCTACGAGTTTTAAATGGATCTTTGGTTACTTATGTTATCATGGAATATGAGCATGTGAAGTAATAAATCTAGACCGGGCGGACTCGGTGTGTGTGAGCCACAAGACATGGAGGTCTTGTGAGCGGATTCTTTCCGTCTGTGTCGGTTAAGGTCCGTACCGTTGTTGAACTGTGTGCGGTGAGACTTTGTAGTACTAACCACATACTCCAGTAAGCCTTAACTTAGCGATTCTATTACGAGAATGGCTACTCGCGCACTGGGAGTGGAGAGATGGCGGGAATAGCGTGTACCCACGTGGCAATGGGCTGGATTGGTGGAGTACTGTATTCTCGGGTGACGCGGACCCGTTCTTGTTTTAGAGGACCTAAGGGTAGGTTGGTATATGTAGGTCGGGGACCTACATATGTCGTGTGGTCTGGAATCCCCAGCTGGGTTATAATCGGTTCGAATCGTCGTTGCTCCTCGGTTATGGAGACTCACTTCTCTGTTCATCATCGTAGTTTAATAACTGAAATTTGAGAAAGTGTTGGATATGAAGTTTCATGATCTCAATACGGATCGTGTCAGCTTTGTATATGATCTTATGAAGTTTTAAATGTTGACATAAAGAATTTCGTTAAAGAGCTTTTACGCAAAAGAACTTTGATTATTGCTAAAGCCATACCTTGAATCCCTGAGCCTGCATTCCTAAGTTCTATCAATTTTTATTTCGGTTAAGTCTTGTTGAGTACTTTTGTACTCAGGGTTCGTTGACCCTTGTTGCAGGTGAGCCTCATGAGCAGGTCTGTTTTGGACTGTGTTGCATGACGGTTGTTCGATCCGATGATGACCAGTAAATGTGTGGCCCTTGGGCAGGGCAGTATTATTGTGTGTTTTGTATTACGTTATAATGCCACTCCACTGCTACCATTTGTATTATTAATCAAACTTAGTTTGAAAGGTTTGAAATAAATGTTTTGTAAACTAAGTTATTGTAAGACTTCCGCTATATTACTCTGATCTATGTATCTATTTGAATAAACTGTTGTAATACTGCAATGACTCTGTAATGGGATCCTGCTCGAAAAACGTGGATGATTCGGGGTTCCACGGGGACACCCGACAGTCTTCTTAAGTTACTAGGAACATATGCATAGTCGTCAGAGGTCGTTGGACAGTGATAGGTGCATGTGGGTCCTATAATTTAGGAGGTTCTGCCACAGAATGGTATCAGAGCGATCATTACAAAGTTTTTGTGGTATTGTTTTACAAAAACTTCAAAATGTTTTGGACAAATAAATTTAAATGGTTATTTTGGTCCAAATTGCTTCTGACTTATCTTATTTCTTTCTCGCCATTCCTTATTTGATTAAAAATGCTTTGTGTGGTGGAGTAGTAATCTTATTATGCCCTATATAATAAGAACTATTGTTTATGTACCTTAGGAGCTTTGATGTTTAGTAACGTAAGAATCGTTCATGCATCATGTCATTAATGAAACACTGCACATATTCCAGTTATAATCATTCATATGAAGTTGAAATATAATGATGTTTAAAACTTCCTCCTTCTATTCCAGGAATGGCTATTACTTGATATAGCTATTTTTGTCCCAATGAATCTGGTCATGCACCCGGCTTTGCCAGTAAACCACTCTTTACTTATTTTTGCTCATAAGTTCCACATCTTTGGGAATTTCTTGATGCACTTTAATTTTTCCATCTACTCAATGTTGAAACTTGGGACTAATCCTTGACTTCCCAAACCTATGCATGTGTCATGTCTTGGTCTCTCCTAATGCAACACATGCTAGTTCCTTGATCTTGCTAGTTGACAAGTGTTACTTGTGAGTTACTTTAGTTGTGTTCTATGGTGGTGCCATGATCCATGATTTACGGTGCCACGTCGAAACCTGGGGTCTCCTGTGGACTACAGCCATAAGGAAATACTGTTGGGCGCTCGCTGGTATCGAGGTCTGCGGTCATGATCCACTATAGCTTCACAATTAATGTGATTCACTCATCTCGGAACTCTCATTTGGAATTCATGTTCCATCATTCCATTGAAGTTACTAAATCCTTTGTCCCTTACATTGTCTTTTGATCTCGTTTACAATTTCAAGTCATCTCTTGTTGTTTTGTGAACAACTTGAAAGTTAATGTGTTTGACACATTTCCTTTTCCACTACTCAACCCAACGCTTTTCGCACTTTGTAAATCTCGGGGCGAGATTTCTTTAAGGGCGAAGGATTGTAACATCCCTGATGTTATAAAGTACTTAAAAGGTGATCATGTCATCATTATGCATAATCATCATGTATCAACTCATGAATGCATTTCATGTTTAATTTATAGCATGTAAATGTTGTTATGAAGTGTGTTATATGTTATATGAAATAATAGTGATTAAGAAACTTTGTGAATTTTAATGTGGGAATCTATTAAACAATTCAAATTCTTCCTTAATAAAAGTTTAATAATTTTTGTTGCAATGCTTGGTGTGAATATTGTTTTATGATATGTGTTGACTTGTATGGATGAATCAATTTCAAAACATTTGTGTTTAATTAGATTTCCGAAAACCCGAATTTCCAGCATTTAAAGTTTACCCTGGAAAACCTAATTCAAAATCTAAGCACATTTTGGGGTTGAGCCTAAAAGCAAAAGTGTAGAGCTTGTCGAGTTGTACAAAGTTGGTTTTTGGAGTTTTCAAAGTTGTTTTATGAAATTTGAAGTAATTTGAAAATGCGTGATTCTTTAAATGTCCCATTTTTGAATTCAAATTTGCATTTCAAAATGTAGACCGAATTAGGGGTTGGTTATAAAAGCAAAGTTGTAGAACTTTTGATTTTGAACAACTTTTATTTTTGGATATTTTTGAGTTGTTATACAAATTTGGGAGTAATTTGGGATTTTTAAGCGAGTGGCAAATCTGTAATTCTGGTGAACAGTGCCCGCGGCAGACACCTCACCGACGGCGTGCTTCGATCAGCTTCCAGGCGCGACTGTGGCCGCCCTCGGCGTCGCGCTGGCGTGGGAAAGACTCCTGCGTGGCTTCTTCGTCCTTCTTGGCCGCATTATAAAGCTTACAACGTCGCCGTTCTCCTCTTTCTCCTTCTCTGTTTTTCTCGCCGCCATGGCCGCCGCCGCCCAGCTTCCGTGCCGCCGCTGCTCCCTCTCCTACAGCCCTCCTGCGTCTGCACTGAGTGTCGCTACGTGTCCAACGCCTCACGCCGCCCCTCCCGCGCCCATTTTCCAGTCACCACGGCCGTCGTATCACCGTCGCCGCCGGAGCAGCCACCGTCGTCCCACCTGCTCGCGCGGCCAGCAGGCCACAGGCCACCTCTGCCCATGCTGCGGCCACCCTCAGGCTCGCCTCGCCGCCCCGTCGCTCGACCACCCCTTCAATTGCCGCCTACGAGCATCAGCCGGCCGGAAATCGCGTCTCTCCGGCGTCCTCTGTTCTGAAAATCGCGACCAGGGACTTCGTCTTCAAATTCGAGATTTGTGAGGGGCTTTTCTGTGAACCACAGACTCATGTGAATAGTGCCGTTTGGACCTGTTTGCTTTGAAATCGGCTGGAACTTTGAAAATTCATAGTAATTCATAGGAAATTCGTATAATAGCAAATGAGGACTTTTTGGAATCCTTGTAAAATTGTCTATGCAGTAGATCTATAATATGACATGTTTTAGTTTAAAGTTTTAGCTGCAAAAATAGATTTGTGCAGTAAGGTTGTAATGCTAGTTGAATTTGTTATTTTCCATAACTGCAAATCTAGGGCTCCAAATGAAGTGAATTTTTTTGTGGCATGCTACTCATGTGATAGTTGATGTGTGGTAAAAATTTCATGAGTATTGGATGAAGTATGAGTGAGTTTTTGGTTTATCTCGCTCTCACATGATTTCTTGCAATAGCAAATTATCTTTTTCATAGAGGCAGCTATACTTATGCAAATGGTATGAAATTTGTACAGTAGACTATTGAGAGGATATGTGAGCTACTGTAATTTTTGTAGAAGTTATTGTGCATTTTTGGTATATGTTCATAAATACACCTTGATGTCTAAATAAATTAAGAAATGCTTTAAGAAAATTTATTTAGAGGTGAGCACCATGCTTTCTGGTGTTCTTTAGTCATGTGTGAAATGTTGGTAAAGTTGGTTTTGCCCAATTATGTGTTTGCAACATAAGTTAATAATTATTTTCTTGCAATTGTCGTTTCAGGACAGTTTTTGGGACTGTTTGGATTACCTCATGATAATGATGTTTTTCGAGAAACTTGTTAATAACAAAGTTGTAGATAATTCATGTATCTAGCTGCTGTTAAAATTTGGTGGTATTTGGCCTTGTGGTTTGTGAGTTATGCCTGTTTAAAGTTGGGTTTCAGAAATGGCTGCTCTCTGTCATTTGGGGACCAGTTTCTGTAAATGGGTATATTTGACTTAGTTAACTTGAGAATCATGCTAAGATGATTAAAGATGAGTTATAGAAAATTTCATAAGCTTTCCAGAATGTCTTGTTGCATGGCTATTGGATTTGTATAACTCTAGTTATGATCCAAACATGAAGCTGTTGTTTCCAGTCCTGAAATAGACATATGTTAGTTAAATAGCAAACCTTAATGACTTAGGTTTTGATTGAATTTTTGGTTGAGTGATGTCCTTGGATCATTAGTTGGTAATGATCTTTGGCAATTGATGTTAGTATTCTAGAAAGGTTTAGTTAGTTTTGACTTGTAACTGTACCGTGAAGGAAAGTTGTATTCAAGTTAGTTAATCTTTTATGCTTTCACCAATGCACCTCCATGCATCATGTCATACAATCCATCATGCTAAAGCATGAATTATTTATTTACGTGTAGTGCATACGTGAGTGAGAAGGTTCGCGTTGACTAATCTTCGGATGAGTGTCATCATTCAATGGTGCTTGCGTTGATCAAGTGTTGGAGAAGGTTCATCCATCAATGGTGATGCTATCAAGTCTAACTCCATAATCTCTCTGTGGAACTAACCTTTTCTGCCAACCAAGGCAAGCCCCGGATGCATACAACCCTACCTTGTGTTTTACAAATTAATTTCGCTTTTGCTTTCCTGTACTGCATTAAGTGATTAGAAGTCAAGTGGAAACCTAATTGGTGCATTACCAGCCTTGTTTTTCCGTATCTACCTTGATTACCTGTTTTATTTGTAAATGACTAGTTATGCTTAGTCATGCTTAGTCGGGTGATTACCTGTCACCCTACGAGTTTTAAATGGATCTTTGGTTACTTATGTTATCATGGAATATGAGCATGTGAAGTAATAAATCTAGACCGGGCGGACTCGGTGTGTGTGAGCCACAAGACATGGAGGTCTTGTGAGCGGATTCTTTCCGTCTGTGTCGGTTAAGGTCCGTACCGTTGTTGAACTGTGTGCGGTGAGACTTTGTAGTACTAACCACATACTCCGGTAAGCCTTAACTTAGCGATTCTATTACAAGAATGGCTACTCGCGCACTGGGAGTGGAGAGATGGCGGGAATAGCGTGTACCCACGTGGCAATGGGCTGGATTGGTGGAGTACTGTATTCTCGGGTGGCGCGGACCCGTTCTTGTTTTAGAGGACCTAAGGGTAGGTTGGTATATGTAGGTCGGGGACCTACATATGTCGTGTGGTCTGGAATCCCCAGCTGGGTTATAATCGGTTCGAATCGTCGTTGCTCCTCGGTTATGGAGACTCACTTCTCTGTTCATCATCGTAGTTTAATAACTGAAATTTGAGAAAGTGTTGGATATGAAGTTTCATGATCTCAATACGGATCGTGTCAGCTTTGTATATGATCTTATGAAGTTTTAAATGTTGACATAAAGAATTTCGTTAAAGAGCTTTTACGCAAAAGAACTTTGATTATTGCTAAAGCCATACCTTGAATCCCTGAGCCTGCATTCCTAAGTTCTATCAATTTTTATTTCGGTTAAGTCTTGTTGAGTACTTTTGTACTCAGGGTTCGTTGACCCTTGTTGCAGGTGAGCCTCATGAGCAGGTCTGTTTTGGACCGTGTTGCATGACGGTTGTTCGATCCGATGATGACCAGTAAATGTGTGGCCCTTGGGCAGGGCAGTATTATTGTGTGTTTTGTATTACGTTATAATGCCACTCCACTGCTACCATTTGTATTATTAATCAAACTTAGTTTGAAAGGTTTGAAATAAATGTTTTGTAAACTAAGTTATTGTAAGACTTCCGCTATATTACTCTGATCTATGTATCTATTTGAATAAACTGTTGTAATACTGCAATGACTCTGTAATGGGATCCTGCTCGGAAAACGTGGATGATTCGGGGTTCCACGGGGACACCCGACAGTCTTCTTAAGTTACTAGGAACATATGCATAGTCGTTAGAGGTCGTTGGACAGTGATAGGTGCATGTGGGTCCTATAATTTAGGAGGTTCTGCCACAGCCACCCTTGCTCCTCCTCACGCCGCCACGTCGTGCCCCGCTCGTGTCTTCAGCCTGCTCTTGGTCGCCAGGAGCTTTGGCCCCCATCCCTTCCGATTGCTCCACCGAGGGTCCCTTCAGCACTCCCAACCTCTCCACCCTCTTTCCACCACCCAGGCTCTGCTCTCCTTCCTCGGCTCGGTGGTGGAGATTCCGTTCATGGAGGTGCTAGTGCTCGTCGATTTGTTCGTGGCCTACGGATTTCATTTTTCTCTGTCTCCTTTCCTCGTTCAAGGTACTACCGTGGTGCCCTAACCCTAATGTCAATGTACCTTGTGATTGGTCTCTATTCTTTCTCCCTCTCTACTCCTCTATCCTCCTTGTGTGAATGTGTGTCGAGATTTGAAGCCCCATGAATGGTGTAGTCACCATGTGCGTCAGAAGTCTCGGCGACCGTCGGAACTCCCAACATTGGCCGGAACTCCTGGCTATCAGAACTTTTGACTCTGGTTAGGACTCCCAACCCAATGGTCACCACTCCACTTTCCTTCATGATGATTCTCAGAAGGTGCTTCAACGCTTTGGTGATGATTTTTAGCTGTTCTCCATTAGCCAATACATTTGGAACAAGATACATGATGCTATCGAGGATCCTATGAGGCACCTTCCCTATGCCCCTAACATCATGCATGTGATTGAGCAAGTGTCCAGCATTTGGTTCCCCACAGACACTCAGCACAAGCTCCTCAAGATCTCCAACAAGACATCTATCACCACTGCTAAAGAATTGAGGAAGAAGGCTGATATAGCCTGAGGCAAAGGCAAAGGTGCTTTAGGTTCTTGCTCTCATCGTGGTGCTTCACCACCTACTGCTACTCGCTCTTCTAGTGCTGAGCCACTCTCTTCTTCCTCCTCTGGTAAGAAGCCCAACAAGTTCAAGTTCCTCATGACCTACATGTTTAGACAATGTTGTGCTAGTGCTCAACGTGAGCATGATATGCAAGAGAGGCTCTATCGTTTGGAACAACAGGCTGGTATTGTGTCTTCTCCTCCATCGTTGTTTGTGTCTCCTCGTGATCCTTTGACACTCTATGATGAGGCTTGTGCGGCATATGAGGATGATGCTGCTTCTCACCCTCATGGCAAGAGCAAGGCTACTAAAGAAGATGAGGACTACATGGAGGAGGAGGATGAGGACGATGACGATGGTGGTGATAATGGTGACCAAGATGATGAGGAGGACTATGAGGATGAGTAGTCGGTTCTTCACGCCGCCTACCCCTTTTGGCACATGTTGACAAAGGGGGAGTGTTAGGCTTTGATCTATCTTGTAAATAAGTTAGTTGGTCACTTAGTTTCGAGACTTTAAAACCTTTAGCTTGTATGAACTATGTCGTGTGATGGCTAGTATGTGATGGACAACTATATATATGTGTTTGTGATGCATGATTGTAGGACAAGTAATGGTTATCTATCTACCTTATTAGCTTGTGCTTGTCTCTACTTGTGATGGTGGATGTATTTTGGATGGCCATGTGTTGCTTCAAGTTTCTACTTTGAAATCTTGGCCATCATATTCTCTTTTACTTGTTGTGTGAATATAACATGTCATATTGCATCTCTTTTCATAGATATATATTTGTTTACGCACACTTGTTGCACCCCACGGATTGCAAAATTTAGCGGGAGCTTTGGTCTTGATGTATGCAAATCATGTATAGATGATTCTAATTGAAATTCAAATTCATGCATACATCAAGGGGGAGCTCTTTATAAATTTTGGGTTTCAAAAGCTTTAAATTCTTTCATTCTTATAAAAGCCTAAGTTGGTTGTCATCAATTACCAAAAATGGGAAGATTGAAAGTGCATTTGCCCCCTATGTGGGTTTTGGTGTATTTATGACATCCAAATTAGGGACTAATATGATCTTAATGAGATATGTCGTAGCTATTAGTCCCATGAAAGACTCAAAGAGTTGATAAACATGAAATGGTATCCCTCAATTCTTGAAGTTGTAAAGGCGAACGAACTCAAAGCGCTCTTCAAGGGTTTTATTTTTGTTTTTGAGTTTAGGATCTGCCGCACTATAAAGAGGGATGCAAACTTAGTTAGTCTGAGGAAGATAGAGTGCTCAAGCATAAAAATAAAATCAAAAGAGAGACACTCTAGCACTCCACGAGCACATAGAATATTTTTCGGTGACTGTTGGTGTCGGAAGTCCCGGTGTAAGCCAGAACTCCTGACCGTCGGAAGTCACAACTCATGTCGGAAGTCCTAACGCCTAGTCACTTAGCTTACGCGGTGACCATGGCTGTCGAAAGTCCCGACGTAAGCCGGAACTCCCAACCGTTAGAAGTCACGACTCATGCCAGAAGTCCTGACGCCCAGTCACTTAGCCTGCGTGGTGACCATGGCCATCGGAAGTCCCAACGTGAGTCAGAACTCCCGACAGTCAGAAGTCCCGACCCAAGTCAGGAGTCCCGACACCTAGGGTTTTGCTGGCCGACTGACTGCGCCTAGGAGTCCCGACGTACATCAGGAGTCTCGACAGTTGGAAGTCCTGACGTTTGTTTGGAGTTCCAACATTAACTTGCTCGTGTGAACTTTTGACCCTGCGTGAACAGTGTTTTCTATTAAGGTCGGAAGTCCTGAGATCTATGTCAAAACTTCTGACATAGATCTGAACAGTTAGATTTCTACTGAGTATAAATTGCCCTCTCCTCACTTCTAACCGTTACCCACTGATTCACTGCTCACTAACCTTCGTTCTAACAACTCCCAAGCAACAAAGGCACCCTCTCCTCTCCCCTTTGCTCCAATCTTTGATTCCCCTAGGGTTTTGAGTGAAAAGAGAGTGGATTAAGTGAGAGAATCACTTTGGAAAGCTTGAGCACTTGATTTCTTCGTTAAGCTGGTTGGATTTGCTCTATTACTCTTAGGGCTTTGCTCCTAGCCAGCCTAGGCATTGCCCAAGAGCTTTCATCTTGTGAAAGAGCCTTGGGAAGTTTGTATTACCCTTGATTTCTTAGTGGAAAGCTCAAGTGACCTTTGTGGTTGCTTTGAGAGAGGAAAGGAGGTGAAAGAGACTCCGACCATTGTGGTTACCTCAAAAACGAGGATGTAGGAGCTCCTTTGTGGGGTTGTCAAACCTTGAGATAAATCCTTGTGTCATGTGTGCTTGTTGTTGTGTTTGCTCGAGATTACTTGTATTTGTTTGTCTCTCTCTCTCCTAAACTTCATTTTAGGGTTTGGACTCGATCTACGGTTTGGAGGCATTTCGGCGTCAAGGGATGGACTCAACATCTTCACCAAACCACTAGAAAGTGGACTTATAAGATTATTTATCCACAAAGTTAAATTTGACACTGCTTTTGTAGTTCACGTAGGCATCGAGACTTCTGACGTTTGTGCCAGAACTTCTGACAACGTCAGGAGTTCTGAGCCAAATTGTCAGGACTTTCGACATTGACTAACAAATTTTAACTTAGCATTTGCAGTTAATTTTTAGATACACCTATTCACCCCCTCTAGGCATTGTTAGACCCTTTTAGCTAGCTCTAATGACTAAGATACTAAGCTAACTATCATCTTCATCAAGCAAAGTCTTGAGTTCAACTAACAAACACATAGCTTTGCAATTTAAGGGTATATCTTTAGTTCTACTAAGGATTTAATGTATATTGAAATAAAGAGCTTTTAACTACCCTAATGCTTAGTCTATTCTACGGCTACAAAAAAATATAGTGAACACATAATAATACGATGAAGCCACTATAAAAATTTTAGGACTAAAGTTATCACCAATTAATCACAAAAATTTCTACAATGATTAACTTAATAATATTAAGTATTCTCAAATGATTTAATAGCTCCTAGTATCAACATAGATATGCATGATCTATCTATACTACTAGATAGACCACAATTTTAGGAACCTAACAAAATTTGTTTCGCAATTTTTGGACACCTACACGAATTTATATCAATTATACAAATCTAGCTCAGAAATTAAAATGGAAAAACTATTACTAATTCCTAAGAAAAAGAAAAAACAGATTCAACCGCGTGGCCCACGTGCGAGATGGCCCACGGCGGGGGAGCCCGCGTGCGCTGGCGTCTTTGCAAAATAGACTTCGTGCTTCTCCCGAATTACATCTAAGTCCTAATGCTATTTTCCCTTCTCTCAAACCTTCTCACTTAACCCCCTGGCTTTCCTAGAATTTCCCCGCAACTCAGCGCACGTCGGCGCGACGAGCGGTGACACAGCGCGGCCGCATCGACAACCTGGGGCCTACACTGACCCACCTAACAGGTTGGTGACCATCTTCGACCTCAAGCGGTGATGCTAAGCGGCGGTGTAGGGAGATATGACTTGCTGGGGAAGGTACAGCAGCGTGGGGCCATCCGCGATGGCAACGCCGCTGTTCTGATGAGCTAGGGCAGCTACAGACCTAATTGGTTAGCGCATGAGCATCAGGAGGCTACCATGGACCAGGCCGAGGTGATGGTTGGAGCGGAGGATGACGGAGAAGGGCTGGCCATGTGTGGCCAAGCCTTGCGGCAGCGCACCGTGGTGGCACGGTCACATCAGCGACGACGGGGAGGCGGTAGAGGTTTGGCTATGGCACGTAGGGTGAAGAGGGGATGAAAGCGAATCAGGTGGTGCACAGGAATTGGCTTGGGGTAAAGTGATGGAGCACTGGCCTCAGCCAGGGCCAAGCGCGGCTTTATCGGCACGGCAGTGGGGAAAGTTCCAAATTGGAGCTTGGCCATGCACGATTCAAGGCTGGGTGGGGTCAGGTAGCGAGAGGACTTGATGATGAAGCCTTGATGCACTGAATTGAATGGAGATGATCGCTCGATGCTTAATTTGATAGCGTGGCTCGACAACGGCAGCAGAGAGAGAGAGACGGGACATGACAGGTGGGCTCAGCTTGGGCTTGCCTTGGCAGGACACGGTCAGTGTGATCGTGGAGGCACGCATGCAGACGCTATAGACAAGCGCGCGCATTCACAACTGGCATGTCCCGCACAGTGCAGCACCATAAATGGCAAGGCGACGGCGAGCTCGACCATGTGCATGTGGCAGTGGCAGCCTTGAACTGGGCTAGCAGCAGCGCAGAGGTGCATAGAGAAGCGTGGACATGATAGTGAGGCCACAGCACCGGTAGCGGCTACGTCGCGGCGTGAGGCGGGTCGACAGTGCGGCAGTTCGGCGAGGCCGGCGGCATTATCGCTTGGCTGCGCAAGCAGCAGCAGTGGCTCCGCGTGCTAAAGGCCAATGATGGCTAGGCTAGAGCAGTCGCGGCCAGCCACACACGGTAGCGTGTGCGCGACCAACGTGTGATGCCGTGCGTCCAGGCATGGTGATCGCGCTCACCCGGCGAACCTGCCCGAGAACATGTCGTGCACGAATTTTAACGCGTCTATAAAAACTAAACGGTTGTTCAAGGAATCAAACCACCTTCACCATGCTCAAGAGGGCTTATTAGGTTACCAACTCGAGCTAAAACATGACACCACTTCTTAACTCGATTTCACAAAATAAATTCTCAAACATGGCATTGTCTTGCTGTCTTGAATTTTGATTCCAAGTTCCATTTCTAGGCTATAAAAAATGTTAGCTAACAATGTTATTTTTCTACAACAAGGATTTCATTGTCATCTACATAGTCCATACTCCAAACTTTATTTAAGTGCTACATATATGTTCTATAGTATTTTTGTTCAATAAAATTGGTTTTAAACCCTACTTGATATACATGGGTTATGGAATAGCCTCTCATTTAGCATTTTTATTGATCATCTTAGGTTCCAAAAATTTCATCCACATATTCCATCACATGCATTATCACATAAACATGATGCTCATGACATGGTTTAGTAATTTGTTTAGGGTGTAACATGGTGTTACAAGCGTCGTGCGTGGTTTTTTTAATTTTAACACTTTTTGAAAACTAATTTTAAATCTAACACTGCCTTTTTAAAAAAAACTAACACTTTTGGCCGCGCCTATTGCCCTGGCGTGGCCAAATGCCTGTGCATGCCACACATGGTGGTGCGGTAGAGGGCTAACCTGGCGGCGACCAGATTCGCAATCGTTGACGTGGCAGGGCTCTACCACGCCACCGATCTTGACGTGGTAGTGTCGCGCCATGGCGCATGGCGTGACAAGGCCAAATAAATATCGTGAGCGAGCCCGCCCGCCCGCCCACATGCTTGCCCGCCCGCCCGCCCGCCGCCAGTGCCCGCACGTGCCTACGCCGGCCGCACCCGTCCGCCCACACCACGCTCGCCCACAGCCCAAACAGCGCCCGCGCTGGCCGCGCCATGAACGCCGACACGTCAAGGTCGCCCGCTCCTAAGGTACCTCCCTCTCGATTTTAAGTTATTTTGATGATTATTGATTTAGGATAATTAGTGATTTAGGATAGTTAGTAATTTAGGATAGTTAGGGTTTCATGATTGTTATTGATTTATGATAGTTAGTGATTTATGATAGTGATTTAGGATAGTTAGGTTAGTGAATTTGTTTGTGATTTATGTAGGTAGATTTTAGGTTTGAGGTTGTGTGTTCTAGTATAGTTAGGATTTTGGGTTTAGGGATTGATTAGGTATTTATTATTTAGTTTATAGTTAGTTATTTAGTTAGGGATTTTGGGTATAGATACTAGTTTACAAATGTCGGTACTTACTAGTGCGTGATACGTCGATTTTGATGACTTCATGAAGTTTCGTCAAATGCTTATATTCCAAGTGAAGTTGTTTATGTTACTAGTGCGCAAATACTTAGCTATACAAACTAAGCAATGTGACTAACAAGGTTACACAAACCAAATTAGTCACGCAAGGGAGCTACTTCTATGCTACACAAGCAAGAAGGTAACTAGTGAGCTACACAAGCTAACTAATTACAAGAACAACTACACAAGCACAATGTATATAAAACTAATCACAAGCTTGTGTAAACGGATTGCAAACCAACGGGAAGAACAAGGTTGACACGGTGATTTTCTCCTGAGGTTCATGTGCTTGCCAACATGCTACGTTCCCGTTGTGTCAACCGCTCACTTGGTGGTTCGACGGCTAATTGGCATCACCCGCCAAGTCCGCACGTCGGGCACCGCAAGAACCTACCCCGAAAGTGAGGGTAGCTCAATGACACGCTCAACTAGAGTTGTGAAAGGATCAAGATGCCCAAGAGGGGGGGTGAATTGGGCTAATTCTAAATTTTCTTGTAATAATTAAATCCTACGGTTAGCCCAATTAACCCCTTGTGCCTAGAAAAATGTTTCTATTACTCTAACACACAACGGCCTTGCAACCTATGTTCCAAACTTACTCTAGCATGGCAATTCTATGAATGTAAAGACAAGTATTGAATTGCTCAAAGTAAATGCTCAAAGTAAATAGAGAGAGAGGAACGCGGCGATGTTTTGTCGAGGTATCAAAGAGTCGCCACTCCCCACTAGTCCTCATTGGAGCACCTGCGCAAGGGTGTAGCTCCCCCTTGATCCGCGCAAGGATCAAGTGCTCTCTACGGGTTGATTCTTCGACACTCCGTCGTGGTGAATCACTCAAAGCCGCTCACAACTTGAGTTGGGTCACCCACAAGCTCCATCGGGTGATCACCAAGCTCCCAATCACCACCAATCCGTCTAGGTGATGGCGATCACCAAGAGTAACAAGCACGAACTCTCACTTGACCACGCGAAGCCTAATGAGAAGATGGATGCACACTTTGCTACTCTTGATTCACTAATGAGCTACTCTCTTGGATTCTCGAATCTCAATCACCTCACTAGGACCTTGCTCTTCTTGGCACTCATAAACATGTTTCTCAGCTGTTGGAATGAGCAAAAGTAAGTCCACACACGAGTGGAGCTTCTATTTATAAGGCAGACTAAAAAACAAACCGTTATGAGCTTCTGCGGGGTGACCGGACGCTCCGGTCAGGTTGACCGGATGCTCTGGTCAGTTCAACCCGCATTCCAGTGATAATGTGTTGGCCGGACTCTGGCAGGGTCCGATCACCACTGATCGGACGTGTCCGGTCGCATTAAACCCTCACTGGAACCTTACTGTACTCGACCAGACGCTGAACCCCCAGGGTTCGGTCAGCACTGATCGGACATGTCCGGTTGCAGATTCCCTTCTCTGGAACCTTAATAGAGTCGACCGGACGCTGCCTCTTAGCGTCCGGTCACTTGACCTCTCCAGCGTCCGGTCGCACCGAATGCAATCTCTTGATCAAATGAACTGATCGGACCCTGCGGCCAGCGTCCGGTCGCACTAGAGCCAGCGTCCAGTCAGCATTTGACCCTCCATTCACTTCCAACTCTCGATCATAAGTGAATGAAGTTTGCTCCAAAGGATCATAGGGTTGTTGTGGAGCTACCTAGTGCTAGTTTTAACAAGTGTGCACCACACCTAACTCACTAGACTCATCTAGGTCAAGCTACCCATCCATACCCCCCTTAATAGTATGGCCAAAGGAAAAACAAAGTCCTAAACTACTCTAAGTGTCACTTCAACTTCAATCGACACTTAGAACTAGTCATCCTTAACCTTGTCGTCCATCCTTTGAAAACTGAAATGATTTCCATCGTAGGGGCATGACCACCTCGATTGCCCAATCGATCTCCATTACCATGACCTAACTTAATTGCCTCTGCAAAATACACATTAGTCATAGTAATCTTGTATTGTCATTAATCACCGAAACCCAACAAAGGGGCCTAGATGCTTTCAATCTCTCCCTTTTTGGTGATTGATGACAATACCACCTCGAGTATGTGAAAGAGTGAGGTTTTTGATGGGCTTGGTTCATATAAGCTTTTGTCAATAAGAACAAAAGTGTTAGTCAAGCTTATATGACCCAAGCCAACACAATGTACTCAAAGGATATGAATTAAGCATGAGTACAAGTAATAAGGCTCATTTGCATCGGAGTATAAACATGGAAGCAAAGGCAAATGAGCATAACACAAGTGATATGACATATAAATAATGTAAAGTAGAGAGCACACATGTCATATATCACAACCACGTAGATATCACTATCACATAGATATAATAGTATGCATGAAAGTAACACATGAATGCATAAACGTAATAGTGTATCACACAAATAAAACTCCAAATGTATATAATAAGCTAATACTAGATAACTAGCTCCCCCTAAATGTCACTCCCCCTGAGTCTACATACTCAAACCCTCTCCCCCTTTGGCATCAAACACCAAAACCTAAGGGTCGGTCGGCAGGGCTGCAGCGGACGAGCCAAGCGCTAAAGTACTTGGAGCAAGATGAAACTGGGCGCCATCATCATCTGACCCTGAGCTCTGTACTGACTGACCCTCTGTGGCTAGAAGCGTCTCTGAATCGGTCTAGGTCTGAGCTAGGGCAGGTGCTGCCTATGATGCTGCTGGTATGTCTATCATAGTATCTGAAGAGGCGATAGACGAAGGAAGCCTCTAAGTAGTCACGACGACAGGGGCTACTGTAGAAGGATCGGCGGTATGCATATGTGGCAGGGTAGGCATGTCGGTCAACTCACTGAAGGATGCTCCAAGACTCCTGGAGACTGACATGTCGGGCACAAATAGCGAGGAAGACTGGTCCGGTGAGAAGCCTGTATGATATGGTGTGAACTGTAGGGCTACCACTAGTGAGGACAACCACTGGGACACCTGAACTATGGGAGAAGCAAACAGAGCTGGAGGCTGTCCCTGACTCTGAAACCCACTAGGCTGTACTGCTAGAGTCATCATAGTGGTGGCAGGCTGAGCAAGCTAGGGCAAAGGCTATGGCTGTGGGGCCCCAAGTGCTGTTACTACATGCTGCATAAATCCCATAAGCTGCTGCTGCATGAGTAACTGCTGCTGATGCATCTACTACTGCTGCTGCTGGAGGATCTGCTGCTACCGCTGGAACTCGTCCTAACGAGCCTAAAACTATGCGAAGTTGGTAGCCATCTCCTGAGCCTGTCGTGCCTGATCCTGCTGCATCTGCTCAAGAATAGCAATCAAAGCGGGGTCCGTCTATGGTGCAGGTGGAGCTGAGCTAGAACTGCCGACCTCTGCATCGTGTCTGTGTGGAGGCACATGAGGAATCAGCAGATAGTCGTCATCTGAACTGTCACTAGACTCTGTCACCTCCTGCTGTGCCTCAAGCTACTCCTCCTCAGTTGCGGCTATGCCCCTGATAATCTTGTCCTACTGAGCTGCTGACTCTGGAACATCTAGACGATGGCTAGGCTGAGTGGGTACCTGTGGTGTGCTATGCCTGATCCTCTGTGCCATGTTATGAGCTAGAAACTCAGTGGTGGCACCCTTGTACTCTACAACCATCTCAGGGGTCCTAACCTGCATAGCCTTAAGCATCAAGAAAGTGATCTAATGTGCATATGGGAGCTGCCTGTGACCTTTGAAGCCCTCAGCTATAGTATCCTCTATCTTTGATAGAAGGAGGTCCCAAATGTCGAACATAGTCTGCTGCATCAGGGTATTGAGGAGCCAGAGCTATAGGCGAGTCAGACCCTCTCTGTATCCCAACCTGGGAAGTAGTGTCCTCCTTATGATAGCCTCTAGCACATGAGCTGTAGGAGTAAGGTCACTAGGGTTCCTCCTCGACCCCTCACCAAAGGGCTCCTTGAAGCAATGGCGCACAAGATCTATAGGGGGCACCATCCCTCCATGAGGACACTTGGGAGGCTCCTGCTGTCCATAACATACCTCATGCAATCTGACAGGCTAATCCTATAGCCTCAGTATCTCCCTGGCCCTAAAACTCATCACCCTATAGTCTCTACATTGAATGCAAAGTGTATGAAGTTATGCTGTGGGTCAACATAGAGTGAAGCATAAAACTGCTGAACCGAAGATGGTACATACAGTCCAGTCCGACCAATCAGATCTATCAGCCCTAGCAAATATGATAAGTAAGGGCTGATATGCTCTCCGGCTGCTGCCATAATAGACTCTATACTGCATACCCGCTAAGATCTGAACACTGTCCCACTGTTGAGATAAGCATTGTAGAAATCCTCCTAGAGCGGGGTATAGAAACCCTCTGCTGCTCTCTCATCCCTCCTCGGAGGGAACCACACCTCAAACTCAACAAACCTCAGCTGCCAAACCTGCCTAGCCGTGGCAGCCCTCAAGTCAAGATGTACCACTGGAGGCAGACCCTGTGGTCTAGGCGGTGGGAGTGAACCCCTGCGCTGTGTAGCAGGCCTCGGTGGAACTATAGCACTGGTACGACCAGAGCAGCGTAGCTAGGGTGCCTGCTCGGTCTCCTTGGCCTATTGGCCCTTCTAAGTCTCCTGAGCTGGCTGAGGCTCTACTGGTGGGGGCTGCTGCTGTGGCACCTGCTAGGACTCCCCCTGAGGTCAAGGCTCCTCAATAGCCAGTCGACGTCCTGCCATCATGACAGTCCTAGGTGGACCACCATGACAATGCTCAGCCTCCTCAACTGCTGCCTGCTGTGCTGGTGTGAGCTGTGGATCTACAATGACAACACCACTACGTGCACCGCCTCTCTCGGCACGCTCTACGGCCTCAGCGACTGCTGCTGCTCTCGCTGTCTCTGCATCGAGGTACTTGCGCTTCTTAGATGTAACCTGCTTCGTCGCCTTGCCTTTGGTTCCTGCGGGCAAGCGAGGCGGGGGCCTCCGATCATCATCTCCTAGACCACCACCAACGTTCTTCATGCGAGCCATTTGATCTAACAAGAGGATGATCTACCACTGACGAAGATCAACTGTCAAACTGACACTCCTGAGGCTTGGCCTCGATCCGTACTCGCGAGTGTCGGTGTTTCGTACGAGCACCAGCAAGTAAATTTATAGTAATGCGTGTTAGGCTCGGATGGTGCGCTAAAGGACACAAGATTTATACTAGTTCGGGCTGAATGTCCCTACGTCCAGTTTGTTGCTGCTCGTGTTATTAGCATCGTGAATGGTCTGTAGTAAGGGGTACAAACGATCGAGAGAGGGACTGGTCCCAAGTCTCTGATGGAAGGGTCGAAAGGAGGTCAAGAGCTTCGTAGCCGCTTGACTATGTGTATGTGTGTGTTCTCATATTGTTCGGTCAAAAGTCCCCCCCCCTTTGATGGGAGAAGCGCATCCCCTTTTATAGATGAAGGGGCTAGCTTTACAAGGATGAGGGCTTTACCTAATCTTGTGGCTCACGTCTACATGGCCTCGTTCTTCATCCTGATGAGTGCGAAGGAAGATAAGTGCCTACAATACTGTCGATGTCTCTGTAGAATGTTAGGTTGATTACAGAACACTGCCCTACGCAGGGTATGGGCTGTAGTATAGTGGTTTTGACTTATTAGCCTCTCCCAGCCTTGCTTCGTACGCCTTCTAGTTCCTGTGAGTCTTCGTCGAAGGGACGAGGGGTCGGGGTCCGACATAACGCCATGGTCAAGGCCTTCTGACTTAGTGGACCTGAGGGGTCAGGAAGCGGGCGCCGCTCCCTCGGGTCCATAGCGTGGTGATGGAATATCCATCGTTCGTGGAGATAGCAAATCCTTTTTTGGAGCGTAGCGGTTGTCGTATATCTTCGTCAGGTTCCGTGTCCTAGGGCTGAAGGCGGCGCCTACAACTCTACAAGGCGAGGAGCACACACCTGTACAACCTTTCGGGCTCTACGGCGCCCGGAAGGGTCTAAATCACCTGTCCCGTCACCCCCTGGCAGTACGTTTCCTGCCAGGGCGCAAGGTATGGTCCTTGGAGCCATGGTTGACCCGAACGTCTTGTCTTGCCCTGTACCTATCATCTTGAGGGAACGGGAAGAAGTTGTCAGGTAAGATGAATCCAGTCTTTAGATATGGAGCAGGGTGAGGCTCGTTCCTTGCCGTCGGGCGAAACGGAGACCAATCCCTATCTCTTGGGCGAGATCAACCCTGCCCCTCTGGGGTCGGGCGAGGCGGAATCTGTCCCTCAGCCCTCGGGCGAGACCGAGCCCGCCCTAATGGTGTCGGGCGAGACAGAGATTAGCCCTAAGCCCTCGGGCGAGGCAGAGCCACCCCAAAGGCATTGGGCGAGACGGAGTCTATCCCTCGGCCCTCGGGCGAGACCGAGCCTGCCCCAAAGGCATCAGGCGAGACAGAGACTAACCCTGAGCCCTCGGGCGAGGCAGAGCTATCTCAAAAGGCATCGGGCGAGGTGGAACCAAACTCCTGTCATTCGAACAAGGGATGAAAAGGTGCTCTTATGCGTCCAAAAGTTTTTCACGTTCAGTGGTTATTGGTTCCACCTTCTAGGGTACCATGGTATTAGGTCCCCGACAGTAGCCCTCGAGCCTCTAGGTGATTCGAGTAGAACCGCCTGGAGGGTGTTTTTTGATTTTGTCGAAGTTACTTTGCCGAAGGGTGCGCGCGAGCGCCCCCAATGGTTGTAGCCCTCGAGCCCCCAGGTGATTCGAGTAGAGTCGCCCGAGGGGTTGTATCGGATCCTTCGCGGGTAAGGCTAAAGGATTTAGTTTTTCATCAACTGGATATTTTTCGAGGGGGTCGTGGTATCCTGTTCGCGGGGATTTCATTCAGGGCTGACCTAGCCAGGGCTCGACCATGGATCGGGACCCCAGTAATGCTTGTACCCTTGATTTTGGATTGTTCGTGGACCCGTCCCTAGTTGGGCCGGTCGCCAAGCTTTTGGGCCTTAGGTGGGCCAAAGAGAGAAAAAATCTCCATGACCTGTGTTTCCTAGGTGGGTAGAGAGTCCAGATTCGCCTGGGGAAGGCGAACCGTCTGCCATGATGCTTGGGGTGAGAGGATAGGGACTGCAGGCGCATGTCCCGTGATATGACGCGGTGGTGCATGTGGCAGGCCCGGAGATCGAGGCGGACGGTTGCCCTTCTCGTGTCTGTCTCCCCTATAAAACCACGGGGTTCGCCCCCAAGGTTCCGTATTTCGCTCCCCTGCCTTTGCATTCTGAAACATCTGCCGCCAATCACCCTTGTCTCCTACGCCCACATCGCCACCCTTGATTGGCTTGCGTTCGTGTTTGCAGCCGCCGTCAAGCTCGCGCCTGCCCTTCTCCCCAATTGCTTTAATGGAGTTGTGGGGCAGATCTAGCATCACCTCACGGTGTTTGGAGGGCCTCGTCTGCCGTGGCCTTCTCTGCCCACTGTTCGCCATCCAGGAGTGGCTGCTACCTAGCGACGAGGGTGAGCCGGTGCCACCTGAAGGGTATGTCGTCTCTTTCGCCATCTTCCATGAGCGAGGATTCGCGGTACCCGTGCATAGATTCCTTCAAGGGGTGCTGGATTATTATGAGGTGGAGCTGTAGCATCTAACTCCCAATGGGGTTCAGCATATGGCGGCGTTTGTTGCCCTGTGTGAGGGTTTCCTAGGGATCGATCCCCACTTCGATCTGTGGCGGTATTTCTTTACCGTTAGTTTGTCGAAGAGGAAGGTTGGGGGAAGGATGTGAGCGTGCCAATGGGATGTGCCAGCGTTCATCTACGCCATAACCAGTCGAAGGGTTACCCGTCCATACGTCTAGCGACCTCCAACAAGGGATGGCACTCGCAGTGGTTTTATGTCAGGGATGATGTGAGTGCCACCTTGCCGAGGTATACCGGGTGCCTTATCGAAAAGGCTCTGGAGTCGTGGACTTGGGGCGTCCAGTACAAGGACAAGAAACACCTCTCCGACCTTCTTTCTGCCCTCCAAGCCCTGAAGGAACAGGGCGTAAAGGGGACGGGGATTATCGGTGCCTATCATGCGAGGAGGGTGGCGCCGCTGATGGCGCACGTGCTTCCCTTGCATCAGATGATGCCCGGGATATCGTTCGAGGGGACGGTGCTCATTGACGAGGCGCTCCCTTTCTCGGAAGTGGCGCAGCATATTAAGGAGGCGATGGAGCCGACGAAGGATTCCACAGGCAGTGTCCTCGACATTGTGTATCCGGTGCCCGGACATCCCCCAATGCGGCCGGAGCCTGGGTTTTTTTTGAATTCGTAAGCCTTCTTCTCTCGTGCTCTTTTCTTTTTTCTGAATCTCTATTTATTGATACTCGCCTTCGTGATGTTGGAACCAGCCGAGGGGGCTAGTCTTCAAGGACAGTCTGGTTCCGCTGCCCAAGGACAAGGCCGTGGCGGTGGCGAATTGACTCGTGGCCAAGCGGGACAAGAAAGCAAGAGAGCAGATGAAGAAGGCAAAATGACAGAAGCAGGAGGCACGAGATCGGGGAGAAGACATGAGCAGTGATGATGATGATGATGATGTTGATGACGATGACGAGGTAGTCATCGACATGGATTGGGGTGTCCTAGAGGACGAGGACACGCTGATAAGTGCCCACCCGTCTGTGCAGGGACCCCTCCCGTTCCACGCGGAGGGAAGTGAGATGGTGGGGGCCAGAGAGTCTGCCACTTCGCACGGCGTGCCGGTCGAGGATCGGTGGATGGGGGATGGCGGGCCTACCGCCGTCGACCCCATGGTGATGGTGGAGGGGGGTGGCTCTGGTGTTGCGCCCCATGAGACGATGGAGGGGAGTGGCTCTGGTGCCGCGCCCCATGAGGTGAGCCCCCCTGCCCCGGAGCAGGGGGCAGGCTCGAAACGGTCCCACCTAGACGAGTCGAGGCAGGGATCTGGGGATCCGTCCCCAAAACGCTTCCGCCGGCCGAGGACGTCAACATGAGCTACTAATTCCCCTGTTTTCATCCTTTTTCCATTTCTATTTTGATCTAATGGTTAATACCTTTGTGTAGGTTCTTGCGGACAGGTCACCCCTTGGGGCTGGCGCCCAAGAAGACTCTCGCTATTCAAGTGGGACAGATGGCGTCGCCTGGCGTCACCCCTGTTTCGGGTGGGAGTGGTGCCGACGTTGGATCTGCGTTGGCCAACCCAACGGCGTCTGTGGTGGCACCCACGTTCGCGGAGGTTACTGAGTAGGCGGCCTCCTCTATGGAGGACGTGGTACAGTCGGCCGAGGGCCGCAAACCACCGGTGGAGGTGGTCGTGACTGCGCCAAGCCAGGATCAGCCGGGCGCGGTCGTGGTGGCGCTCGAGGGCGTAGTGCAATCTGCGCCACCGGGGGCCCAGGTAGATCCGCCCGCGGCGCTCGAAGCGGCCCAGACGGAGCAGGGTCCAGTCGGAGGGTCCTCGAGTGCGGCGGTAGTGCTACACAGGGTCAGGAGGGAGCCGCCCCCGGCCCCTTTGTCAGGAGGAAGCCGCTCCCCCGCGTGGGGGGAGCCGCCGCTTCAGTGGATGGCCGCCCAGGACCCGACATCAGCTCTTTTCTCGCTTGATGATCATTTCGAGAGCATGGAGCGGGAGGGTCTTGACATCGGAATTTCGACCATGCTAGAGGCCCTAGACCAGGCCAGAGGAGCCCTGTGTGAAATTGTTGTTCCTACTACCCAGGTATCCGCTTGATTTTCTTCCTTCTTCGCATGTTTTTGTGTTTTCGCATTTTTGATACCAGTCTTCTTCCTCTTTAGGTTCTTGTTGCTCGTAGCCAGAATAAATCCCGATTCCTCCATGAGGAGAAGATGGAGTGGGATCGCCTCTCCGAGGAGGCTCGGCTGCAAGCAGACATGGCCGCACAGCTTGCTGCCGCCTAGGAGTGGGAGGCCTAGGCACGTCAAGATGCGGAGGAGGCCCACAGGATGTTCGAGGATTTGTCGGCGAGGTCCAAGCTAGATGGGGAGGAGATCGCCAGGCTCCAAAATGAGCGAGACGAGCTGCTGCAGAGGAATGCCACGGCTAATGAGAAGGCCGGCAAAGTCCTGAAGGAGCAGGAGATGGAGCAGGACCTCCGACGGAAGGCCGAGAGTAGGGCCATGGCCCTTCAGCAGAAGGTGGACGAGGACGTCGAGGTGGTCCACTCTCTCCGGGCGGAGCTCAGTGACGCGGTGAGCCGAAGGTTGAGCGCCAAAAATGTCTCCGTCAAGCTGGAAAAAGAGGCTGCCTATGCACGAAGGGCCCTTTAGGTTGAGAGCGATGAGCATGATCTTCTGCAAGCTACGGTCGGGGTGGTCCTTAATGCCCTGAAGGTGGTGGAGCCGGTGGATACCAGCCCGCTCGCGGCTCGTGCCGCAGGTATCACGGCTCGGGTGGGCTAGCTTGAGGAGAGTGCTTTTCACGTCGGGATCACCCAGGCCTTCACCGTCGCCCATGCCCATTACGAGAAGGAAATCAACCTGAAGGTGATGAGCGAAGGTTTCCCATCCACCTATGAGGATGATGAGCTAGAGGAAATGGAGAAGATGGTTGCTCCCCTTGCGAAAAACCTAGCAGATAATCTGAAAGAGATGGTTCTCCCTTCGTGGGAGTAGTTAGTCGAATAATTTTGAGAACAACTTATATGTAATATGTGGACAAGTGTCGGAATTTTTCAAGTCTGGACGCGGTTTCATGATTTTGCGTCGTAATTTCGTTTTGTTTGATTTTTTGCGATCTTACCAATCTGTTCCCCCGAATCTTGCCGCTGGTCTTGATGTGAGGAGATTGTTTCGAAAGAAAGAAAGGAGGTAGCCGTACCTTAACCAGCCCCCGAGTAAGGTCCGACCCCCTGCATTTGCTGGGGTCGGGGGTTACTGGAGATTGGAACTGTGGTTTTGGTGACAGGGTCGACGAAGTCCTTGGATGACATTGCAATATTCCCCGCCCTGTCTTCCAACAGAAATCCCCAACTAGGGACTCTATGGGCTCAACAAGGTGGGGCCTTCGAACCTGTGTCCCTGTATTGATTGGCTCGAGCCCCCAGGCCTTGTTAGGGTCTGATAGGGGTCGGCCGTAATTTGCGTGTCACCCCGTCCTCGATTTTCGCAATCGGAGGGGCTGAGTAAACGACACTTGCCTCGACGGCTCGAGTATTGTGCTCAACGAGCTCACTAACGGGTATGTTCGTGTGGAATCCGGGTCCATCATTTGCTGATGGGGTCGGCAGAGCTCTCTGGTGGCACTCCACAACTTCTTAACCTGCCTCCCGGCAGATGTCCGAGCCGTTCGATAGGCTCAGGCGGCCCGATGGCCTCTCCTCGATGGAGATTCTGTGGGTTTGGCACGGGGTTAGAATCGAACGAGAAAAGGTCGAGACGTCCCTATCCGCTTCTGAGCGGGGTCGGGCAGGGCCGCTGGGGCTTGTCTCAGTTATTTCTCCCTGGCTCTGTTCGGCATGAGGCGGCCTCGAGCCCTTCGTGGGCCGACCTTCGAACCTCGGCCTGTGGTCGCCTATATCGAATGAGGCGACGGCCGTTTCGTGATGCGACACGAAACGTTGGGATGTTTTGCATATGTATAATATAATCGGAATGAAGGCGGGGTCGGTGACGTTGCCTTGGCGGTATGAGTGATGAAAAGCTCCTACCAGATATGTCCGTGCGGGGTTCGGACCCTGATGTTCGTGATGAGGTTGGAGTAACCTACATAAGAATCGCTATTCTTTGTTTTTCGTATCTCGGTGGTGGTCTGAGCCGTTTAATTAACTTGGGCAACCTGACAGCTTCTCCTTTGGGGGAGATTCTGTAGGCGGACCCCTCCGAACCCTTCTTGAGAAGGCAGACGTCGAAGCTAGAGATGCGAGGGGCATTGAGCATGATTTTTCTGGCGAACAGAAACACCGTAGCTACCGAGGCGTAGGGTCTGCTAGTTCGTCCAGTTTTACTCAAAGTTTTATGCCCGTATTTCGCATCCTTAGTTTCAAGCATACGGAGGGGGTCGGATGAGGAGGATGTCTAGATTGGTAGACATCCTCGGTAGCCCCCGAGTGATGTTCATGTTCCCACCGTTTGACGGGGTCGGAAGCTCGAGAATGAATTTTAACGCGTAAAGTAAGAAGGCAGAGATGCTTATCTTTCTTTGGACGTTCGTTCGTCGTCTCTTCTGGGCCGAATGGCTGGCCCAGGAGATCCAAAAGGTCCTGTTGTCGAATTGTCCGTTGTCCTGCATGGGGAGGCAAAGGGTTGTCTGCCTATGTGGGTGCCTTAACTGCCGCGTCTGGAGCGGGTCAGTGGCAGGCCATACCCAGGCAGTGTTCAGTTTGACCAAGGGGGGATGCCTCGTCGACCGGGGTGCGTCCCGTCAGTTCCGGTGCGTCCCCCCAGGTATCAATCAGCATTGATTCCGTATTTAAAGAGGGGAAGGGAGAGGGTTTTTTGTCCAACCTTTCGCCTTTCCTTAGCTACAGCGCCTCCTCTTTAAATAGGGAGGGGGAGGGGAGTTCTCATCCCACCTCCTCTTCTGCCTCTGAGCCGCTATTTCTCCTTCTTCTTCCTTTCCGCCGAATGCGTCCGTGCATCACGGAGGTTCCTGAGTGAGGAAGAGTAATGCCAGAGAGAGAGAAAACTCACAAATTTGCTCGTGAATCTGGAGCATGATGTCGAGCCAAAGGTTATCCAGCGTAGATGAGATGGTGCGTGTCGCCCTTGCCGAGGAGTTGCTACTGCCGAAAGAGAAGAGGTGCCGGTGGGTGCCATACGTCATCGACTGCGCCGTCGTTCGCTGTGCTCCTCCTTTGGCGGGAGGTGTTTCCTGCCTTTACGCCGTTGTCAGGGTGGTGGCTGGTGACGATGGCGTAGTCCCCGAATGCCCTAGCAGAGGCGTCGCTGTCGGGGTTGCGGCTGACGACGATGGCGTAGTCCCCAGACGCCCCGGCGGAGGCGTTGTAGATGACGGCGCCTTCGAGGATCCTGCGAAGCGGCGGGATATCGGGATGTTGCCGATGGAGAGCGTGGCGCGGTGACCGCAGTAGACGAGCTGGCCCATGTACACGCCCTGGGCGTTGCCGATGGAGAGCGTGGCGCGGCGACCACAGTAGACGAGCTGGCCCATGTACACGCCCCGAGCGTCGCCAATGGAGAGCGTGGCGCGGCGACCGTAGTAGACGAGCTGGCCCGTGTACATGCCCCGGGCATCGCCGATGGAGAGCGTGGCGCGGCGACCGCAGTAGACGAGCTGGCCCATGTACACGCCCCGGGCGTCGCTGATGGAGAGCGTGGCGCGGCGACCGCATTCCTTTTTGTAATAAAATCGCTTTGTAAGTGGCGAATTTGTGCAAAAAATGAACAAATTTACATCTTTTGCTTATGGCAAGCAATTTTTTATCTTTCTCCTTTTTGTAGAAAAGATTTTAGTGCTTTTCGACCCCTCTCACGGTCGAAGTCATAAGAAACTAGGAACGTGGGTGAACTAATTCTGATTGAGCTGGTGAGCAAAGAGGTTGCAGCCGCTGGGGCGTGGGTGTCCCGTAGTCCTACCAGTCATATTCAGAATTGGTTCCCAAAATCTTAGCCCTTAGGACTCGTTTATGAGAGGAATGGAAAACTTAGAGAATGTTTATAAATATAACACAGGAGGTTTTTGCAAGCGCAATACCTGTATTACATATGTCACATGTTATGATCACATGCCAGCCCCCGAGTGAGGTCTGTCCCCTCATGACTTGTAGGGGTCGGAAGTCACTAAGGATCGGGGTTTTGTTATGACAAAATCTGATAAGGAAGAGTGTATGCTTATTTTAAGGATAGAAATGACATAGCTGCTCAATGTTCCAGGCGTTGGTGAAGACCTCACCGTTGATGGTTTTCAACCAGTAGGCGCCTGGGCGAAGTACTTCCGCGACGACATAGGGCCCTTCCTAGGGCGGGGAGAGTTTATGGCGGTCCTTGTTGCTCTGCACAAGATGAAGGACGAGGTCTCCGACGTTGAAGGCTCGACCCCACACCCGTCGGCTGTGGTACCATTGTAACGCCTGCTGGTAGTTAGCCGAACAGAGGAGGGCGACGTCGCGGGCTTCTTCTAGCTAGTCCATGGCATCTTGGTGGGATGCCTTGGCTCCCTATTCGTCGTATGCTCTAATTCTTGGCGCTCCATAGTCAAGGTCCATTGGAAGAATGGCCTCGGAACCGTAGACCATGAAGAAGGGTGTGTAGCCGGTGGCCCGGCTAGGAGTTGTCCTTAGGCTCCAGAGCACGGCCGGGAGCTCAGCGAGCTAGAGCGCGCCGAACTTGTTCAACCGGTTGAAAATTCTAGGTTTGAGGCCTTGAAGGAGCATGCCGTTTGCGCGCTCGACCTACCCATTCGTCCAGGGGTGTGCGACGGCTGCCCAGTCGATTCGGATGTGTTGTTCATCACAGAATTGAACGAATTTACTACCGGTGAACTGCGTGCCATTGTCTGTGATGATGGAGTTTGGTACTCCAAAGCGATGGGTGATGTCGAGGAAGAACAGCACCGCTTGCTCGGATTTGATCGTGGATATTGGTCGAGCTTCAATCCATTTTGTAAACTTGTCTATGGTGACATGCAGGTGGGTGAAGCCCCCGGGCGCCTTTTTGAGTGGCCCAACCAGGTCGAGCCCCTAGACCGCGAAGGGCCACGTGATGGGGATCATCTGGAGAGCCTGGGCCGGGAGGTGTGTTTGCCGAGCGTAGTACTGGCACCCTTCGCAGGTGCGTACAATTTGCTCGGCATTAGCTACTGCGGTGGGCCAGTAGAAACCTTATCGGAATGCATTCCCAACCAAAGTTCTTGGTGCGGCATGATGACCGCAGACTCCACCGTGGATGTCGCCCAGCAGGAGTTTTCCCTATTCGCCAGGGATACAGAGTTGCAGAATCCCGATGTGACTCCGTTTGTAGAGTTCACCCTCTACAAGAATGAAGGACTTGGTGCGTCGTGCGAGCCGCCGGGCTTCCGTCTTGTCTGCTGGTAGTATGTCATGGAGGAGGTAGTCGAAGTAAAGCGTTCTCCAGTCATCGAGAGGGTCGGACTCCGCTGCTGGGTCCTCTTCAAGCTCCATGACCTCGAGGTCGGGCGGAGCAGTTGGAGGATCGGCCCCTGGGGTTGGACTAGATGGGCCATCATTGGCTTGTTCCGACCCAGTGGCAAAGATGCCTACCGGGACTGGCTCGCGACCGGATGCTGCTTTTGCAAGCGTGTCGGCTGCTTCGTTGAGGTGCCTTGGGATGTGATTGAGTTCAAGGCCATCAAACTTGTCCTCCAGCCATCGGACTTCTTGACAGTATGCCTCCATCTTGGCATCGTGGCAGCATGACTCTTTCATGACCTGGTTGACGACTAGCTGAGAGTCGCCCCTGACGTCGAGGCGTCGGATGCCCAGCTCGATGCAATTCATAAGCCGTTGACGAGCGCTTCGTATTCTGCAGTATTGTTTGATGAGGGGAAATGGAGCCGAACCATATACCTCATGTGGACCCCGAGGGGAGATACAAAAACTAGTCCTGCTCCGGCGTTCATCAGTGATCCATTGAAGTACATTGTCCAGTACTCTTGATCGACGGCCACTGGTGGCATCTGGACCTCGGTCCACTCCGCGATGAAGTCAGCTAGTACCTGAGATTTGATCGTTGTTCGGGAGGCATAAGAAATGCCCTGATCCATCAGCTCGAGTGCCCACTTTGCGGTTCTTCCCGTAGCGTCATGGCTACGGACGACCTCGCCGAGGGGGAACGATGTCACTACTGTCACGGGGTGTGACTCAAAGTAGTGGCGTAGCTTCCTTTTGGTGATGAGGATGGTGTAGAGGAGTTTCTGGATTTGGGAGTAGCGGGTTTTGGAGTCGGATAACACCTCGCTGATGAAATATACAGGGCGCTGCACCTTGAAGGCGTGCCCCTCTTCCTCTCATTCTACCACTAAGGCAGAGCTGACCACTTGGGTGGTGGCCGATATATACAGTAGGAGGGATTCTCCGTTGCATGGAGGAACTAGGACCGGAGGTTTAGTTAAAAATCGCTTAACCATGTCAAGCGCCTCCTGAGCCTCGGCTGTCCATTCGAAGCGGTCAGATTTCTTCAGGAGTCGATAAAGGGGGAGTCCTCGTTCACCGAGGCATGAAATGAATTGGCTGAGGGCAGCAAGGCACCCTGTGATCCATTGAACCCCCTTTATGTTTTGTATCGGGCCCATCCTTGTGATGGCCGATATTTTCTCCGGGTTGGCTTCGATGCCACGCTCGAAGACGATGAAGCCGAGCAGCATGCCCCTTGGGACCCCAAAAACACATTTTTTGGGATTGAGATTGATGCCGTTTGCCCGGAGTTTCGCAAAGGTTTGCTCAAGGTCGGCGACAAGGTGGTCAGCTCGTTTGGATTTGACTACGATGTCATCGACATAGGCCTCAACGGTTCGCCCGATGAGGTCTCCGAAGCAATTGAGCATACATTGCTGGTACGTTGCCCCAGCATTCTTCAGACCGAAAGGCATCAAAATGTAGCAAAACGATCCGAAGGGGGTGATAAAAGATGTCACGAGCTGGTCAGACTCTTTCATCACGATTTGGTGGTAACCGGAGTACGCGTCAAGGAAGCAGAGGGTTTCGCACCCTGAGGTGGAATCGACTATTTGGTCTATTCGTGGCAAAGGAAAAGGATCCTTTGGACATGCTTTGTTGAGGCTAGTATAATCGACACACATTCTCCATTTCCTGCTCTTTTTTCGCACAAGAACAGGATTTGCTAACCACTCTGGGTGGTACACTTCCTTAACGAATCCTGCAGCCAGCAGTTTGGCTATCTCCTCGCTGATGGCCCTGCGTTTCTCTTCATCGAAGCGGCGTAGGCATTGCTTCACTGGCTTGGAGCCCGAGAGGATCTGGAGAGTATGCTCGGCAACCTCCCTCGGGATGCCCAGAATATCCGAGGGTTTCCACGCAAAGATGTCTTTGTTGTCGCGAAGGAAGTCGATGAGCGCGCTTTCCTATTCGAAGGAGAGCGCGGCCCCGATACGGACTTTTTTGCCCTCGGAGCTGTTGGGGTCTAAGAGGACCTCCCTGGAGCCTTCTGCTGATTCAAACGACCCGGTTGATTTCTTCATGTCGGGTGCCTCTTCAACGACCTCTTCCCTGAGGGTGGTGAGTTCTTTGGAGGCGATGACTGCGGATGCGTGTCCGTAGCATTCGACCTCGCACTCGTAAGCGCGCTGGAAGGAGGTGCCAATAGTGATGACCCCGTGGGGGCCTAGCATCTTTAGCTTAAGGTACGTATAATTGGGGATGGCCATGAACTTCGCATAGCATGGTCGTCCCAGAATGGCATGGAAAGTCCTCGGGAACCCCACTACGTCGAAGGTGAGGGTCTCAGTCCGGTAACTGAACCGATCCCCGAAAGTGACAGGCAGGTCGATCTGCCCTAGTGGCATGGCTTGCCTACTAGGCACGACGCCATGGAAAGGCGCTCGAATGGGGCAGAGGTTCGTTCGATCGACGCCCATCTTGTCGAGCATCTTGGCGTACATGATGTTGTGGCCGCTGCCTCCGTCCATCAGTACTTTCATGAGCCGCTTTGGTTTGACGATCGGATCGACGACAAGCGGGTACCTTCCCGGATGTGGGACGGCATCCGGATGGTCAGTCTAGTCGAAGGTTATGGCGGATTCCGACCACCGGAGGAAGGCTAGCATGGTCGGTCCAGCTGTATAGACCTCGTGGCACGTGAGCTTCTAGCGACGCTTGGAGTCATAGACCATTGATCCTCCGAAGATCATGAGGGCACCGATCGGCGTTGGGAAGGCATCGTCCTTCTCCTCTGTGTCATCTGTGGAGGGAACAGGTTCCTTCCCCTGCTCCCCTTTGTTAAGGCCCTCGGCCAAGTATTTGCGCATGAGGCCGCAATCCTTGTATAGATGCTTGGCCGAGAAGGCGTGGTTTGGGCATGGCCCCTCGAGCATTTTCTCAAAGAGGTTCGAAGTGCCCTCCGCAGGCTTCCGGCCACCTTTGCGGTCGGCAGCGGCCATGAGCGAGTTGTCGCGTCGTTGCTTCTTATTTTTCCTTTTGGCAGGACGGTTGGAGGCGCCTTCGCCGGCGTCCTTGTCCCACCTCATCTTTCCGTCTGAGCGATCAAAGATGGCTCTGACCGCCTCCTCTCCAGAGGCGTGACTGGTGGTGATGTCCAGGAGTTCCTTAGTAGTCTGCGGGCCCCTACATCCTAGCTTGTGGACCAAGGATTCGTAGGTTGTTCCAGACAGAAAGGCTCCTATCATGTCGGCGTTGGCGACATTAGGGAGCTCGTTGCACTGCCGAGAGAAGCGTCGAATGTACCCACGAAGGGTTTCATCGGCCTTCTAGCGGCAGTTCTTGAGGTCCCATGGGTTTCCAGGGCGTTTGCACGTGCCCTAGAGGTTGCCCATGAAGATCTCCGTCAGATCCGCCCAACTCTGAATAGCATTGGACGGTAGGTGCTCCAGCCATGCTCGCGCCGAATCGGCCAAGAACAGCGGGAGATTGCGAATAATGAAATTGTCATCACTTGCACCACCGGCCTGACATGCAAGCTGATAGTCTTTGAGCCAAAGCCCGGGATTTGTTTCGCCAGAATATTTAGGGATGTTGGTAGGCGGTCGATACCTTAGGGGGAACGCGGTGTTGAGGATGTGCCGACCGAAGGCCTAAGGACCTGGCAGGCCGAGGCTCGGGCTTCGGTCTTCATTGCTGTCATAGCGTCTGCCACGTCAGGGATGGTAGCCATGGCGTGCTGCTTCTCCATCATCGCCATGGGCGCGTTTCCGAGCGTCGATGATGTTGTGTACGTCGCGGCCATGGCCGAGGCGTTGATGTACTGGGACAGTGGAGGGCTACCTACCGGCTGGCGGTGTTTGGTGAACGGACGTGTCCCTGGTGGGATGCACTGAGGGCGTGCGCTGGCTGGTGTCGGGTTCGCATCGTCGAGACAACGAACTTTCCGCCTGCTGCGCCACCGCACGCTCAAGCAACGTGCGAATCTCCCTGTGGGCCCAGTGATCTTCGGCTGTCACGGCCTCTGGAAGGCCATGCAGCAAGGCGGTTGCTGCGGCGATGTTCTGGCTGGCTCGGGCAAAGTGAGGAAGGGTCCCATCGTCGGTGAGGATCCTTTGGTGTACGGTGCGGGCCGTGGCGCGTGCGCGCCCCCCGTCTTTGAGGCGTTCAATCTTGTGATTGATGTCCACGTACTCCCGGACGAGCCCTTGCCGGCCTCATCGATCTCTTGCTGACGGGCCCATAGCTGCTCCATCCTTAGGTGAGATGGGGCTGTCGTCTCTTCCCTGGATCTACCGTCAGGGTTGTTCGTAGGGGTGACCTCTTCCCTGGAGACACTTTCAACGTGACCCTCGGGGGTCTGCGTCATGAAGCATTCCCAGGAAGGGTGGTGGCTCCCCCTACTGGAATCTGAGCTGGAGAATGATCCTGGCTCCTCGTTGAGGAGCCCGTAGAGGGTCTCCGTATTATGCTCAATTGCCCCCATGAACTCGATGTCCGTGGGTGACTGAACTACACATAGTGCCAGAAGGTGGCCAGCGGTCGCCGTAGCGTTGCGGAGACCGAACAGAAACGCTGTCGGGGCGCTCCGTACGGGACCTTCTGGACATAGGATGATGTTGTGCGAGGCCTCCCTTGATGACTGGGGTCCAAGGGAGTTGCCCGACGGGGCCTCAAGCCTAAGACGGCTGAGGTCGATGGAAGAGAGAGACCGGGCGGCTATGTGAGTCAGCGCCAGCTCTCCTTCTAGTGTGATGATGAAATCTAGGTCGCCAAAACGCACGTGTGCGCCCAGGGCCCAGCTGATTGCGTGGGTGGCCATCCGAGTCCTTTTCTGGAATGCGTAAAGTCCCCTACCTGGCGCGCCAACTGTCGGTGTTTCGTATGAGCACCGGCAAGTAAATTTATAGTAATGTGCGTTAGGCTCGGATGGTGCGCTAAAGGACACAAGATTTATACTGGTTCGGGCCGAATGTCCCTACGTCTAGTTTGTTGTTGCTCGTGTTATTAGCACCGTGAACGGTCTGTAGTAAGGGGTACAAACGATCGAGAGAGGGACTGGTCCCAAGTCTCTGATGGAAGGGTTGAAAGGAGGTCAAGAGCTTCGTAGACGCTTGACTGTGTGTATGTGTGTTCTCGTATTGTTCGGTCAAAAGTCCCCCCATTTGATGGGAGAAGCGCATCCCCTTTTATAGATGAAGGGGCTGGCTTTACAAGGATGAGGGCTTTACCTAATCTTGTGGCTCACGTCTACACGGCCTCGTTCTTCATCCTGATGAGTGCGAAGAAAGATAAGTGCCTACAATACTGTCGATGTCTCTGTAGAATGTCAGGTTGATTACATAACGCTGCCCTACGTAGGGTATGGGCTGTAGTATAGTGGTTTTGACTTATTAGCCTCTCCTAGCCTTGCTCCATACGCCTTCTAGTTCCTGTGAGTCTTCGTCGAAGGGACGAGGGGTCGGGGTTCGATGTAACGCTGTGGTCAAGGCCTTCTGACTTGGCAGACCTGAGGGGTCAGGAAGCGGGCGCCGCTCCCTCAGGTCCATAGCGTCGTTCGTGGAGATAGCAAATCCTTTTTTGGAGCGTAGCGGTTGTCGTATATCTTCATCGGGTTCTATGTCCTAGGGCTAAAGGTGGCGCCTACAACTCTATAGGGCGAGGAGCACACACATGTACAACCTTTCGGGCTCTGCGGTGCCCGGAAGGGTCTAAAGCACCTGTCCCGTCACCCCCTGGAAGTACGTTTCCTACCAGGGCGCAGGGTATGGTCCTTGGAGCCATGGTTGACCTGAACGTCTTGTCTTGCCTTGTACCTATCATCTTGAGGGAACGGGAAGAAGTTGTTAGGTAAGATGAATCCAGTCTTTAGATATGGAGCAGGGTGAGGCTCGTTCCTTGCCGTCAGGCGAAACGGAGACCAATCCCTATCTCTTGGGCGAGATTGACCCTGCCCCTCCGGGGTCGGGCGAGGTGGAATCTGTCCCTCAGCCCTCGGGCGAGACCGAGCCAACCCTAATGGCGTCAGGCGAGACAGAGATTAGCCCTGAGCCCTCGGGCGAGGTAGAGCCACCCCAAAGGTGTCGGGTGAGACAGAGTCTATCCCTCGGCCCTCAGGCGAGACCAAGCCTGCCCCAAAGGCGTCAGGCGAGACGGAGACTAACCCCGAGCCCTCAGGCGAGGCAGAGCTATCTCAAAAGGCGTCAGGCGAGGCAGAACCAAACTCCTGTCATTCGAACAAGGGATGAAACAGTGCTCTTATGCGTCCAGAAATTTTTCACGTTAGGTGGTTATTGGTCCCACCTTCTGGGGTACCCCGGTATTAGGTCCCCAACAGCGAGCTTGGCTCTGAGTTAACTGACAACTGCCACAAGAACCTCAACGGCACCGACTTGCTGCACGATGGAATAGATGAATATACAAATAAATACAATATATCTAATAGATGTGAAAACCCTAGGAAGCAAGAAATGTAGGTACGAAATTGAGGCGATGGGCTTTCTACCTGACGAACCGATGATCCAAGAAAAGAAGAGACGTGTCACGTGGGGGAAACCTCGGAACCAGCTAGGATTAGGGTTTTGAGCGGTGAATAAATTGATAGCCCTGGATGTGATTTGAAATCAGTGATTTGCAATTGATCTAGGTCACAAGTAAGGGAAATTGAAAGCAAGGGTTTGGCCTTATCAATGAGGAGGCAGGGCTAGGGCACGGCTGGTACGGGCTTGGATGGCGCAACCACGGCGGTGGAGGCCAGGTAGGGCATGAGAACTATGGCTGCGGTGGTGCTTGAAGGCTAGCCCGAGCACTGCTGGCACGGTAGATCGGTGTGGTGGAGCTAGCTCGCTGGCTGGCGGCGCCAGGCGCACGGGCTCGGCTACGGCGGGGCTCGGTCATGGGAGGCGCGCGGCTGCGGTGGCCTGAGGTCGCGGAGCAGGGGTAAGCGCGGGCAACCAGTGGTGGTGCTTGGCGGCGGCTAGCATGGAGGAGCTACAGCGGCACTGGCTAGGGCTCGGTCATGACGGATGCGGGGCAGGGTACGACACTAGCGGTTATATGGATCCCCCAATGCGACAGAATAGGAAATGGAAGAAGAGTCCTGATGCCGCACAAGATCCACTGACCAGACACTACGGTGGTAGCGACCGGACGCTACCACCCAACGTCTGGTTGATTCCAGAGAGGTCCAATTCCTCTAGAATCATGACCGGACGTGTCTGGTGGTCCATGACCGGATGCAGGCAGGGTCCGATCAGTTGCCCTGAACTCCATGTAGATCGACCGGATGGTGGATCCCTTCCTGACCAGACGTACAAATGCAGCGTCCGGTCACTCCTTCAGCTTTTGTTCACCTCCTGTGAACTGACCGGACGCTGGACAGCAGCGTTCGGTGCAGCGTCTGGTCACCCTTCTCCAGCAAATCTTCAAAGTTCCTTCGTGCTGCCTGTTCCCAATCAAGTCCCAACTTGAATAAGAGCCAAATAAACACCAATTGGGACTGATGTGAGTGACCTCTCTCAAACCCTCATATTTTTCAAAATATTTTGCCTTAGGCTATAATTCTTTTTAAGAAAATAGGCAATAAGAGGGCAAATGGAACAAAACGACAAAAACAACATCCATGCATATGCAATACTTATAAGTAAATCTAGTTGCTTGTCAAGTTTGATCCAAGGTTAAGCTTCTTCACACGCTTTTCGGCGGTTATCTTAACCATGTTAGACAAGCCCTATATGCATTACAAAAAATTAAACATGTTGTATATTACAATGAATGCAAGGGATGGCACAAGCTCAATTTTTAGTGAAGTTACTAAAATCAAGTACATTGAGCTCATTCTGCAATCTACAAAATGTAGCCTCATCTAGCGGTTTAGTGAAGATATCCGCTAATTGATCTTCGGTTCTTACATCTTCTAGTGATATATCATTTTTAGCAACATGATCTCTTAGAAAGTGATGGTGGATATCTATGTGCTTGGTGCGAGAGTGTTGAACCAAATTATTTGCAAGTTTTACCACACTTTCATTATCGCACAAAAGAGGTACCTTTTCTAGAACTACACCATAGTCTAGCAAAGTTTGTTTCATGTATAAAATTTGTGCACAACAAGCACCTGTGGCAATGTATTCTGCTTCGGTGGTGGACAAAGCCACACTATTTTGTTTCTTGGAGGACCAAGACACAAGTGATCTACCAAGCAAATGACACCCTCTGGATGTGCTTTTTCTATCAACTTTGCAACCAGCATAATTCGAATCGGAGTAGCCAACTAATTCAAATATAGCTCCTTTGGGATACCAAAGGCCAATGCTTGGTGTGTGCTTAAGATACCTAAGGATTCTTTTTTGACAATTAAATGTGTTTCCTTAGGATTAGCTTGAAATCTAGCACACATACACACACTAAACATGATGTCGGGCCTAGATGCGGTTAAATATAATAAGCTACCAATCATAGAACGGTAGAGAGTTTGATCATCCGGGTTACCTCCCTCATCTAGGTTGAGATGTCCATTGATAGGCATTGGTGTCTTGATTGGCTTATATTCATCCATCTTGAATCTCTTGAGAAGATCTTTTGTGTATTTCTCTTGAAAGATGAAAATGCCTTCTTTCATTTGCTTGACTTGAAAACCAAGAAAGAATGTAAGCTCACCAATCATAGACATCTCGAACTCCTTCGACATCAATTCACCAAATTCTTTGCATGAGTCTTCATTTGATGATCCAAAGATGATATCATCAACATACACTTGACAAATGAAGATATGCCCATCAAGCTTCTTGGTGAATAGTGTGGTGTCGACCTTCCCAATGGTGAAGCCCTTCTCAATGAGGAAGTCCCAAAGGCGCTCATACCACGCTCTTGGGGCTTGCTTAAGCCCATATAGTGCCTTGGACAACCTATAAACATGATTAGGATATCTAGGGTCTTCAAACCCAGGAGGTTCATCAACATAGACTAGTTCATTAATAAAGCCATATAAAAATACACTTTTCACATCCATTTGATATAGTTTCATTTCATGATGTGATGCATATGCAAGAAGGATACGGATGGCTTCTAATCTTGCAACCGGTGCAAAGGTCTCTCTAAAATCCAAACCTTCAACTTGAGAGAACCCCTTTGCAACTAGTCTTGCCTTGTTCCTCACAACAACACCTTGATCATCTTGCTTGTTGCGGAACACCCACTTTATTCCAATGACTCTTGCACCTTTTGGTCGCTCTTCAAGAGTCCAAACTTTATTGCGAGTGAAGTTCTTCAACTCTTCATGCATAGCATTGATCCAATTTGGATCTTTAAGAGCTTCTTCTACCTTAGTAGGCTCATAGCAAGAGACAAAAGAGTGATGAGCAATAAATAAAGCAAGTTTTTGAGATCGAGTCATTACACCCTTTGATGGACTCCCTATGATGAGATCTTATGGATGATCTTGTAGGAGAGGTGTATTTCTTCTATTGACCACTTGAGGAGGATGTTGTGGAGCATCAACAACTTCTGCTTGTACCACCATTTGCTCATGGGAGATATGAGTATCTTTATTTTCTACTCTCCCATCTTTTTCACCATCTTGTGGCACACTTGATGAAGAGGGTGGATTTATCACTTGCACATCATCTTCATCATCTTTAGGCTTGATGTCTCCAACCGAAATGTTCTTCATAGCCTCCCTCAATGGTTCATCACCTACATCATCAAGATTCTCATATGCGCCTTAGGAGCCGTTAGATTCATCAAATTCCACATCATATGTTTCTTCAACCAAGCCGGTGGCATGATTAAATACTCTATATGCTTTGGACTTTGATGAGTAACCAACAAGAAAACCAATATCACAACGTCTTTGAAACTTCCCTAGGTGTTGCCGCTTCTTGTAGATGTAGCATTTGCAACCAAACACCCTAAAGAAGACGTTCGGCTTCTTCCCATTGAGCAACTCATAAGGTGTCTTGTCAAGGAACTTTTGAAGGAATAGGTGGTTTGATGCATAGCATGCGGTGTTGATTGCTTCCGCCCATAAAGCTTCGAGGGTGTTGTATTCATCAAGCATAGTTCTTACAAGAGTGATCAAAGTCCGGTTCTTCCTCTCAACTATACCATTTTGTTGAGGAGTATAAGTTGCGGAGACTTCATGCTTGATCCCAACTTCATCACAATAAGCTTTAATGTTTGTGTTGTCAAATTCTTTTCCATTGTCACTTCTTATCTTCTTGAGCTTCACTTCAAATTTATTTTGAGCTCTCTTGGCAAACTTCTTGAAGCAAGATGCAACTTCGAATTTGTCATAAAGGAAGAATACACATGTATACCTTGAATAGTCATCAACAATCACAAGACAATAGAGATTCCCTCCCAAACTCTTGTATGTTGTTGGTCCAAATAAATCCATGTGTAGGAGTTCTAGCACTCTTGTGGTTGACATGAAAGCTTTGGTTGGATGAGTATTTGCAACTTGCTTGCCGGCTTGACATGCACTACAAAGCTTGTCCTTTTCAAACTTCACATCCTTCAACCCTCTCACCAAATCATTCTTCATAAGCTTCTTGAGTGAACTCATACCAACATGAGCAAGTCTTCTATGCCATAGCCACCCAAGTGTTGTTTTGGCGAATAGGCAAGTCTTCAAATTTGCATCTTCAGAGGTGAAGTCCACTAGATATAAGTTGTTGTATCTAAATCCATTGAATATCACTTGATTATTATCTACCTTGGATACAACAACCTTCTTCTCGGTGAACAAGCATTAGAAGCCAAGATCACACAATTGTCCAACGGATAGCAAGTTGAAGCTCAATGAAGCAACATAGAGCACATTGGAGATGGAATGATCATTTGATATTGCCACTTTGCCCAATCCTTTAACCTTGCCCTTTGAATTATCTCCAAATGTTATTTTCTCTTATCCATCTACCTCTTCATCTAGTGAGGTGAACATACGAGGATCACTGGTCATATGTTGAGTGCAACCACTATCAATAACCCAATGACTTTCACCGGTCTTATAGTTCACCTACACATAAGAGATTCAAGCTTTAGGAACCCAAACTTGTTGAGGGCCCTTCACCTTCTCAACAAGTGACTTAGCCACCCAAATCTTCTTAGGCTTATTCTTGTTAGGGGGTCCTAAGAACATGACTTTCATCTTTCCACTAGAGTCATTTCTAAGCATGTAGTGAGCATTGAAGGCAAAGGGTCTAGCATGCTTGGGCAAGGGTTGTGGCGGTGGAGTTTGGCACTCATGAGCAAAGTGGCCTTCTTGTCCACACTCAAAATATCTCTTTGGCTTTGGCTTTGGCTTTGATTGTTGTTGTTGAACTTGAGCCTTCTTCTTCTCTACACTTGCCACATATCCAATGCCACTTCTATCCATCTTCATGACGGTGTTCATGAGTAGCTCACTTTGGAGGTGCTTGCCTCTAGCAAACTTGCTCAACCCAATCTTGAGATGCTCTTTCTCCAACTTGAGCTTCTTATTTTCTTCCTTTAGAGCATTATCTTTCTTCTCTTCCTTGAGCTTCTTGTTTTCTTCTTTGAGCTTCCCATTCTCAAGGATCAACTCTTTATCATGATCAAGAGTTTCTAGCACAATGGTGTTGTGGCTTCTCATTTCTTCAAGATCTTTCATAAGCTTTTCATTTGTGTTCTTGAGCTTGACATATTCATCATAGTCATTGCACTCAACCACTTGCTTGCCTTTGCCACTAGATCCTTGCTCAATGCTCTCATCAATCAAATCATCACATGATGTAGCTATATCAATCTTAACAACATGGTTAGTAGCATCATGTGGCTCATTTGGTAAAAATTCTTGAGCAATAACAAGAGTGTCATGATTGATCTTAAGAGTTGTATATTCATCTTTTAGCTTATTGTGGCTAGTGATGAGCTCATTATGCACCCACTCAAGTTTATCATGTTTATCTTTAAGCTCTTTCTTAGAAGATTTGAGCTCCTTGAGTTTGGATGATATAGCATCATTAGTTTCTCTAAGCTCATCATTAGCCTTTTCTAATGTGTCGCACTTTGCTAAGAGTGAATCATTTTTAGCATCAAGCTTTTCATTTATAGCTCTACTCTTTCTAATGATCTTAGTGTATTTTCTTAGTATTTTGACAAGATTATCATATGAAGGTGAATCATCATCATTGCTATCGCTATCATCATCACTAGCTTGCTCATCATCACTACTATCATCATTCTTAGTTACCTTGCGTTCACCCTTGGCCATAAGGTATAGGTGTGTAGAGGATGATGGCGATGGTGGCGGTGAAGATGAAAGGTCAATAGCAATGGTAGCCACCTTCTCATTGTCACTATCATCATAGGATGATCCACTAGATGAATCAATGTCCGTGAGCCAATCACCAACGATGTAGGCCTTTCCACTCTTCTTCTTGTGGAAGTCCCTCTTTTTGCCATCTCTCTTCTTGTATGGCTTGTTCTTCTTATTCTCTTCTTCATCTTCATTACTTGAGTCATCTTTTTTGCCCTTGTTCTTGTTCTTGAACTTGTCTTTCTTGGGCTTGGGGCATTGATGTGCTAGATGACCAAGTTCACCACAATTGAAGCAGTCCATTTCGGAGATTGGCTTTCTTCTAGAGCTTGTGAAGAACTTCTTCTTCTTGCCGTCGAACTTGATGCCACTCTTGTTTAGCTTCTTTAGCATCTTGGTGGCTTTCTTCACCATGAGAGCAAGATTTTCATCTTCATCTTCTTCATCACTTGAGCTCTCATACTCAAGTCTTGCTTTGCCCTTGTCTTGGCTAGCTTTGAATGCTAAGTCTTTCTCTTTCTTCTTGGTAGAGGATGAGCCATCTTGTGGCATGATGTGCATGTACATCTCATGAGCATTGATCTTTCCCAAGATTTGTGTGCGGGTATAGCAGTGGAAAGATCACCTTAGTGTAGCACGGTCACAATGTGCCCATATTTGTCAATGGGGAGGCCACTCAAGATCTTTCTCACAACGTCACATGGTGATATTTGAGTAAGTCCAAGCCCATTGACTTCCTCTACAAGAACATTCAAACGTGAATACATCTCATTAGCACTTTCTTTGGGAAGCATCTCAAATGAATTTAGCTTTTTAATCACAAGATGATAGCGTTCCTCATGCTCACTCTTGGTTCCCTCATGGAGCGCACAAACGTCCGACCATAGTGCATGGACGTCTTTGTGGTTCCTTACGCGGTTGAACACATCTTTGCAAAGGCCTCTAAAGATGGTGTTGCGAGCCTTTGCATTCTATTTTTCATAATTAACCTCATCACCTTGTAGGTTAGTAGCATCCCGAGGTTTTGGGAAGCCTTGTGAGGCGGCTCTAAGAATACCAATGTCTAGAGCTTCTAAGTACGCCTCCATGCGGATTTTCCAATATGGAAAGTCATCTCCCTCAAAGATAGGAGGAGGTCCATCCCCGTGAGACATCTTGCTCTAAGCGGTTAAGCTTAAAAACGTAAGCACGAGGCTCCGATACCAATTGAAAGGATCAAGATGCCCAAGAGGGGGGGGTGAATTGGGCTAATTCTAAATTTTCTTGTAATAATTAAATCCTATGGTTAGCCCAATTAACCCCTTGTGCCTAGAAAAGTGTTTCTATTACTCTAACGCACAACGGACTTGCAACCTATGTTCCAAACTTACTCTAGCATGGCAATTCTATGAATGTAAAGACAAGTATTGAATTGCTCAAAGTAAATGCTCAAAGTAAATAGAGAGAGAGGAACGCGGCGATGTTTTGCCGAGATATCGGAGAGGCGCCACTCCCCACTAGTCCTCGTTGGAGCACCCGCGCAAGGGTGTAGCTCCCCCTTGATCCACGCAAGGATCAAGTGCTCTCTACAGGTTGATTCTTCGACACTCCGTCGTGGCGAATCACCCAAAGCCGCTCACAACTTGACTTGGGTCACCCACAAGCTCCGTCGGGTGATCACCAAGCTCCTAATCACCACCAAGCCGTCTAGGTGATGGCGATCACCAAGAGTAACAAACACGAACTCTCACTTGACCACGCGAAGCCTAATGAGAAGATGAATGCACACTTTGCTACTCTTGATTCACTAATGAGGCTACTCTCTTGGATTCTCGAATCTCAATCATCTCACTAGGACCTTGCTCTTCTTAGCACTCACAAACGTGTTTCTCAGATGTTGGAATGAGCAAAAGTAACTCCACACATGAGTGGAGCTTCTATTTATAAGGCAGCCTAAAAAACGAACCGTTATGAGCTTCTACAGGGTGACCGGACGCTCCGGTCAGGTTGACCGAACGCTCCGGTCAGTTCAACCCGCATTCCAGTGATAATGTGTTGACCAGACGCTGGCAGGGTCTGATCACCACTGACCGGATGCGTTCGGTCGCATTAAACCCTCACTTGAACCTTACTATACTCGACCGGATGCTGAACCCCCAGGGTCCGATCAGCACTGACCAGATGCGTCCGGTCGCAGATTCCCTTCTCTAGAACCTTACTAGAGTCGACCGAATGCTGTCACTCAGCGTCTGGTCACTTGACCTCTCCAGCGTCCGGTCGCATCGAACGCAATCTCTTGATCAAATGAACTGATCGGACCCTGCGGCCAGCGTCCGGTCGCACTGGAGCCAGCATCCGGTCAGCATTTGACCCTCCATTCACTTCTAACTCTCGGTCATAAGTGAATGAAGTTTGCTCGAAAGGATCATAGGGCTATTTTGGAGCTACCTAGTGCTAGTTTTAACAAGTGTGCACCACACCTAACTCACTAAACTCATCTAGGTCAAGCTACCCATCCATACCCCCCCTTAATAGTACGGCCAAAAGAAAAACAAAGTCCTAAACTACTCTAAGTGTCACTCTAACTTCAATCAACACTTAGAACAAGTCATCCTTAACCTTGTCGTCCATCCTTTGAAAACCAAAACGATTTCCATCGTAGGGGCATGACCACCTCGATTGCCCAATCGATCTCCATTACCATGACCTAACTTAATTGCCTCTGCAAAACACACGTTAGTCATAGTAATCTTATATTGTCATTAATCACCGAAACCCAACAAAGGGGCCTAGATGCTTTCAAGTTGCTCTTCGCGGCTCCTACGAGGCGAGCACAATGCCCCTCACAAAGCTCTTCTCCGGAGCACCGCACAAGCTTCTTGCAGACTTTGACAGAGACCACCACCAAGCCATCTAGGAGGTGGCAACCTCCAAGAGTAAGAAGCATCACCGGCTTACAACTCGATCACCTAGTGCCACTCGATGCAACATCATGATGCAATCGCACTAGAATTGCTCTCACACACAATCAGATGATCACTATCAAGCATATGTGAGATGGAGGGCTTCCAAGCACTCTCAAGCATGGACATAAAGTCCCCCGAGGTGCTCAGCACTAGCCATGCCCAAGACTCACTTCTATTTATAGCCCCACGGGCTAAACTAGTCGTTACCCCTTTAGTAGGCAAAACTCAGGACGACCGGACGCTCCGATCGTATCGATCGGACGTAGGACCCCAGCGTCTGGTCAACGAATGTTCACCACATGTCACCTCCATTCAAATACTGAGCGCCCAATGTCAATGGTTAAGTTGTGACCGGATGCTGCACAGTGAATGACCGGACGCAGGACCTCAGCGTCTGGTCACTTCTAGTAAGCTTCGAGAAGTGAGAAATCATGACCGGACCTGTCCGGTCGGTCACGATCGAACGCATCATCAACGTTCGGTCCATCTCCTCTTCTTTGTGCAACCATGTCAGCACGACCGGACGCACCCAGTCAGCATTCGGTCGCTTTTAGCGCCAGCGTCCGGTCGAAGACCGAGACCGTGTGCTTACGACTGTAACTGACCGAACGCAGAATCCCAGCGTCCCTTCACCACGCGACCAGTGTTCGGTCACTCACAGTGACCTCCTTTACTTCGCCAAGTTGATCCACATCAACTCCAACTACATCTCCTTTGCAAATGTGCCAACTCCGCCAAGTGTACATCACCATGTGTATGTGTGTTAGCATTTTCACAATCATTTTCCAAAGGATTAGCCACTCAACTTGCCACGCCACTCAATCCTAGCGACGATGCAATGTTAGATCACTCGAGTGGCACTAGATGATAGATATGCAAATAAGTTTGCCCCTCTTGATAGTACGGTCATCTATCCTAAACCTGGTCATAAACTTCTCAACACACCTATGACCGGTGAAATAAAATGCCTTAGGTTATACCTTTGCCTTCTGTATTCCATTCCATCTCCTCTAATGTTGATGCAACACATGCACCAACATGATCAATAATGATATGATCCACTTCATATCATCACATGATCATATTGGTTCATCGATCTCAACTTCACTTGCTTTTCACCGTTGCCTTCGTCCATCGGCGCCAAGTCTTGCTTAAGCTTCACCACCACGTAGTCCATCACTCCAAAGCCTCTGACTTGCCCTTCACGCTTGCTACCAGTCCATCAAGCCAAGTCATGTCTTGATCTTCTCCACCTTGATCACATGACTCAATGTCATGTCTCATTTGCAATGAGCTCCTTCATCATCACATGTGTGAGCTTTGCAACATCACTAAGCCATTTTTACCTTCATGGCATATGTTGCTCACACACATGTACTTATGGACTAATCACCTATGTATCTCATATGAACACAATTAGTCCACCTAGGTTGTCACTCAATTATAAAAACCACACAAGGACCTTTTAACCTTAGGGTATGCGAACCTTGGGGTTGCTCGTACCTACTCCAGGTTTGGCATTGGGAACAATGGCCCGTTGGGAGGCCCCTTAATACTGGTTTACCGGTAAGTACTTCGGTTCATTATATTCTTCGATATGGTTACATATGATGAGTTTATTAATGGCTAATTCATTATCGTGTTTAATGCAGCAATGGAATGGGCAGGATACACTCCCTACAGCACTGTTTATCTAGACGGAATCAGAGTTAGAGGGAATGCGAGGTGCAAGTATAGGGAGTACACGGACGGCCTAGACGTCCTGACACAGCACCAGGTTACGCTCTCTTTACTATCATACATGTGTCTTGTTCAATCTACACTATATCACAGCCTAACTCAATTATGAAATCTTCAGGTGCATTGGTGTCCTTGGGATGCTCTGGAGCTCCAGTACTATCTCAGTCCTGTCACTAGGGACGAGTTAGAGGAGTATCGCTGCAACGTCCCTCTTATTTTCTTCCACATGGTCGAGATTCACTTGCCCATCAGGGTCTGCAGACAGTTTGAAAGAATGACAGGCTACCCACCACCGCTTTACTCCACCAACCAAGGATTGCACGGGTGCGTTATCGATTAATAACAAACCTACAATTCAGAGGTGTGTGTGGTACAACTAACATCATTTTGTTGTAGGTATGACCGCAGGAAGAGGTACAAGACCAATGATTGGCGCATGACACACAACGCACACATCCACTTGTGGGAAACCAGGGAACGACAGCCGGTCCATGTGGGTCCTCCACACGACCAGCACACCTTCGATGAGTACCCACGCTGGCTTCACAGGTCTACGATGACACATATCAAGCCCCCGTACACTGAGGAGGTGATTGACGAGCACTTGGAGGAAGATGTGATCGAAGATGTTTACAACGTTGCCACTAGAGAGGACACGCAGCTACAGAGAGCCCCGCTAGAAAGATACTTGAATGGTATAATTTATTAGCCATTTGGTATTAAGTATATATACTAAAATTGTTCAACCACGTTTCTGTACCCAGGCGACACAATTGTCAAGGCTATCCAACGAAGTAGCGTTCCGACTTCACGAGTCTAGAGAGCAGGGGCCAGGCGTTCTCGAGGCTTTTGTGGAGGTAAACATAAACTAGTTCGTTCTAAAAATGTTTCTTTAGTGTATATGCGTTTGGAAAATGCACTAACTTTAACGTCTATTTATGCAGAAGGTGAAGAAGAGCTGTAGAAAGCTAGCTCAAAAGCTGAGCTGCATGGACACTCCTTATGAGGAACCGCCACTCCCAGCACGGTCAGGTGGCACGTCTTCAGCCTCTTTGAGGACACCAGCCGGCTCTTCTCAGCCGGTGACAGGTGCCACTTCTGCGGTACGTACACCACCACATCATAGCGCTAGGAAGGACCTTACAACCGAGGACGACGAGGACGACGACGACGACCCCCCGGGCTTCCGCAGACAGCATGACCAGTGGGACAATTGGCCGCAGGATGAGATCGACATGTCTCAGCGAGGTGGTGCCCCGCTTGGTACCCAAGGAGCCTCACAGGTACTAACAAAGGTAGTTTCTTTAAATACGTAGGCTACATGAACTAACGATCATAAAGAATTCTAAGTAATCGTGCATATCATATACTTGCAGGGTACGAGCCGTACGCACCGGTGACGCGACCACACCGATGTTTGTCAGGTCGAACTATTATTGACGTTCGAAACTTGCAGGCTTAGTTGGTTATGTTATGTCAAAATTATGTCAAACCAATGAAAATGTTATGTGGCAGCTTATGAACTTACGCATGAACTTTATTTATTTGCTTCATATTCGTTTCAATGCGTCGCGGCATCACTGCATGCGAGATTAAGTAGCAACTAGTTCGGAAACCGGCAGTCCCGAGGTATCTCGACGCCGGTGGCCGACGTCTTGCGCGAGGGGTCGAGAAAGCCAGGGTCCATGGTCGTGTCGCCGCCAATCCTACAATATGGGGCCAAAAAGCCAAATAAATAAGTTCCCTTAAAAAATATTCGTTTCAATCTGATCCAATTTTTCATAATCGATTAGTTAACATGGTGGTTAACCATATTATGAAAAATAGGAAAAAAATCATTGGCTTATCAAATTCTCTATTCGGCCGTGAAAAAAATTCAACAAAAGACAGAAACAAATCTACTATTGATTTTACGTCAAGCAATACTTAGAATAACTCCCACTATCGGTGTGACGCGTTCCGATTAAACTGTCCAGGTACCGCCGAGCGAGCGGCGGGCGCGGCGGCCAGGCGGGCTTGCTGCTCGGACAGGCAGGACTGGTCGCGGAGATTTATTCGGCTCTGCTGCGTCACGGATCAGGGCGCGGCCCTGCCACGTCAACGGTCAGCGAATCCGGTCGCCGCCACGTCAGCCCTCTGCCGCGCCACCATGCATGGCGCGGCACAGACATTTGGCCGCGCCAGGACAATAGGAGCGTCCAAAAGTGTTAATTTAAAAAAACAGACAATATTAAATTTAAAATTAGTTTTTAAAAAATATTAAAATAAAAAAAATCGTCATTTCCGCCTCCCACGCGAGCCCGCCGAGGCCACCCATCTTGGGCCAATGAGACAGACGAGCACCCACTCTAGCCGAGCCTGGGAGATTTTTCGTTTCCCCACGGCTAGGCTCAAGGGTGCTTTAAGGGTCGTGCTGGCCTAGCTTGTGAGCTGGCCCAGGCAGACGAACAGCCTGGGTTACAGCCCGTGGGCTTGATGGCTCTGCCGGGCCACGCAAACAAACACGCGCTATGACTATCCATAACATGGGAGAATATCGAGTTGCCTTGTGCTGGCTACTATCTATAGCTTGGCCAGTCTAAATAATAGCTAGACTTAAATGAAAACCTGGAAATCGAACGTACTCATTTTTTTGGCCATGTCGGCTACGCTGCGCTTTCCTTCGTGCATGCTCACCACACTCCATCGGGTCCAGTGTTCAACAAACCCTGAGGTCGATCGCACACAAACATAAAACAAAGCTCGATAGCTCTAGTGTATGAATCAGTTCAATGTTCAACAAACCCTAAGGCTGATCGTACGCAAACACAAAACAAAGCTCGATAGCTCTAGCGTATGCATTGTTCGTTTCGTCGTAAACGATCGTGGATTATTTACTGCTGGTTGGTTTGGTGCAAAAAAAATACTGTTCTAGCTTATAATCCTATACGAGCAAGCGAAGAGACCGCAAGTCATGGGCCTACAATGGCGTGGAGTGCAACGGCATGTGTACGATAGATTATTTTATGCCACTCTTAGCGACTAGTCTATAGAAGCCAATTTCGATTTTGATATAACGGGGCTGTTCGGCAGGACTGAAAAATAAGCCAAAATACTGTTCCGGCTGATTGTTATGGGAGAAAATATTGTTCTATCCGAAAACACTGTTCATGTGAACAATGTTTATGTGAGTGTGCCGGCCAGCCAGCCCCAGCGCAGCCAGCCAGCCGAACGCACCCAACAACGGTTTGGATGCGGCGATGCTAAGATCCGATTTCATATCACACTGAAGCTACTCTTAGCCGTTCTCCGTCGAGTACAGAGCAAGTCAGGGCGCAAAAGCCAATTGAGCCCAGATTTGCTATCGTGTATGTGGCGAGTGCTGCCCTACAAGAACTTGGTGTATGCAGAAGACATAACATCTAATTCAATTTACTCCATCCAACTATTTTAGTTAGTCCAATTCACACCTTAAAAATTCTTTTTTGTTTCTTTATGTACAAATTGTCTTTTAGTTTTAGATTTTTGTGAGGTGATAGAGGAAACCCCCCCCCCCCCCCCCCCCCCCACCCCAACATTCCCATACCTCCCTAGATACACCCCTAAATTAGGTATTTAACTATCTAATTAGCTAGTTAATTTGCTATTTATATTTTAATTTTTGTTTGTCCTCTATATTGATCTTTAATAGTATATTATATAATTAAAAGTTAGGTCTTCCTATTATTTTTTTTGTTTCTTTTGTTATTATTATTGCCTACTAAACATTAGTTTGTCCTCATAGCAACCCCTATAATTTGTAATTAGTGTTTTGCTTGTTTGCTCCCTCCAAAATGATCTCCAACAGCATCTATATTATTTAGCACTAGTCATCCTTTATCTCCTATGTTTATGTAACTATTCATCTCAATGATCTTTTAGCCCATGTACTCAACGTTTAAACGCTATATGGTGGTACACCATTTCTGTTTAATCGTCAGTTTAACATGACTAAACTACCATTTTGCCCGTTTAAGTGGTCATTTAGTTCAAATAATGGCTACACGATAAACGACCGATTGTTTAACATTTAACATTTAGGATGTAGGGCTAATTAATTTTGCCCTAGTTTAACTACTTCCCGTCATTGCCTTGATTCTTTTTATGGACAAAGAATTAGATTGATCAGGGAAAGGTTAGAGACTTCAGGTTAATTAATTATGTTCCCTTTTTCAGTTTTTAGCTATCTTTGTACTGCAACACAAATGTTTGATTTTGTTGTTATGTATACTTGTCGTATATGTATTTCCAAAAGCATGGTTTGAATGCCCTTCCTCGTGTTGAAATCCTGGCTCCGCCCCTGGCTATGTCACCGACCAATGTGTATAGCGTTTGGTTTAGAGACAAAACCTTGGCACTGTTCGGCTTACTCCATATTCAGCTTGTTCGGTTTCTTTTTTCAGCCGAAACAGTATTTTTCCCTCACAACAATTCAGCCGCAACAGTGTTTTCAGCCAGTTTCAGCCAAGTTTCAGACCAACGAACGGGGCCAACAACGCTAACCAGTTGTCAGAGGCCTAGTTGACTTTGTAGCCCCGGTTGACTTCGGTGCCTGCTCGAGCACTGGCTCACCCTCACCTGTCAAGCAAGCGTGCTCTGAACCCATGTTGTCAGAGGCCGCGTCGTGCAGGCAGCTGGTGTCTGCAGCCGGGAATGCAGGCGCTGTCGAGGAAGAGGCGTGCGCTTTTGATTTTTCGTGCTCGGTGCAGATGTTTGACTCCTGCACATCGCCTGCTTTGGGGAGTCGCAGTGCTGTGCCATGAGGCGTTCCTCCGCGAGCCGGTTTCGGGTTCGGTTGATCCTTCTGCGCGGAACAGGCACGCGGACCTGGGCGACCCTTGGCTGTCTCGGGCAGTCGGGCTGCGCCGCGGGGCTCTGTGCACGAACAGGAGCTGAAGGAATTCGAGCACGACCCTGACCCGATGGTTTTAGAAGCAGCTGCTGTTTATTTTGACGCCAGAAGCAACTGCTGTTACCCCTACGCTCCCGCCGGGCTGCCTCTTACAGGGCTAGTTTAGTCTCTCTCTCTAAAGTATAAAGTTTGGTTCTATCATATCGGATTTTGATACATGTATAGAATATTAAATATAGACTAAAAATAACTAATTGAACAGATCATAACTAATTTGCGAGACGAAATTCTTAAGCCTAATTAGCTTATGATTTGACAATATGGTGCTACAGTAAGTGATGGATTAGTTAGGCTTAATAAATTTGTCTCGCTGATTACTGAGGACTTATGTAATTTGTTTTATTATTACTATCGAAATACTCCCATACGACACATAAATATGACACTCTTAAACTTTAGCCTCTAGATTTAAATATCACTTTTCGTGCCACGGTGGGACGCAGCGGCGGGGGCCACAAGCCCTGATGATGTTCTCCTGCTTGGGCAAGATATCTCTAGCGGGCCAGGCCAAATGTCGCTGCTGGGCTGCTCGGCGCCCCCAGCCCAGGGAGGGGTTGTGCTTCTTGCGTGTGACCCTGCTAGGCTGCTACCCCTTCCACGGTGGCATCTGCCTTCGTGGAACGCCGAACTCGTGACAGCGCCTCTGCTTACCCCGCTCAAAGCACCGCGGTTGCGGGCATCAAGCGCTCAGGCTCAGCGGACTGCTGTCGTCGCAGTGCCCGCTTAGCGAAGAAGAGTCGTGGAAGATTGGCAAATCCCGAGGCTCCAGGCTCAGAGCGTCTTAACGAGCGGCTACGGTTGACGGCTACAACGGGCCATCCGTGCTGGAGGATTCCGCGTGAAGCACAGCACGTTGCCTAGGTGATTAGATGAGGTTGACTCCGCTTCTCGTTCGTCGGTCCCAAATTGTAACCGTGTAATAGCAGCTTCTGTCTCCCTGGCTTGCCTTGTGTAGCCGTGTTGCTAACCTCTTAACGAAAAACGTGCTCCTCGAACGCGGTCGCGAAACATTGGGCTGTGAGGCAACCAGACACAATCTACATAACCACTTCGCATGAAGCGATTTTTTTGCCTTCATGAAAATCACGAGAATATACCGTCAGATACTTTCATAAGACAGAATAGAAGTGTCTTATTATATACAGCTAGGGTTGGGCTTCCATATCCAGGGATAGGCTAGGATCATCCATGGATATGCAGCGTTTGGTTGGATGGATCACTGAGACAAACAAATCCATGGGTAAGGAATATACCTTCAGACGCTAGATTTTCTGGTCCGAAAAAATCCGGCGGACTAGTTTATCCATGTTTTGTGATATTTGTCATTAGTAAATAAATTAAAGATTATTAGTATGTTATATTATTACTTGGTAATTATGATGGTAGGATTAGTTTTGATAAGTGCTAATACGTTGATTAGTGCATGTTTTGTGTGCTAATTAGGATATTAGTGGGGCTAATTAATATATTTTATTTTAAATTAGTTATTATCTTGACAAAATTAGTATTAGTGTATATTTATTAGTGTCTAATTAATTGTTATTATTTTTAAATAATTGATATAATTAGTCAACTATTCTCATTCCTCCCACTTTCATCCATCCAACCAAACAGAAAAATAGTTCTTTCCATCCATCCAACCAAACATACATCACAGATATCCTTATCCCAATATCCATGGATCGACATATCCCATCCAACTTCGTCCTCCAACCAAACACACCCTATTGAGTTTAACGGGCGGCGCTCTGTCGGACTTAACAATGGCAAAACTAAGCACAAAATGCCCTGAAACAATACTCATTTTGTTATGCCACATCCAGATGTTAGAAATTTAGGTATTTTCATGGTTAATTTAATCCAGAAATATAATATCAGCAGGTTCATGACAACATATATGTGTATGTGTAAATCACTAACAAACTCTACAGCATGCAGACAAGACATACAGATCGATACAGTAAGAATGCAAAATGCGGCAATCATTAAGATCAGATTGTACCCAGCAGAGGCTCCCATGCCGAGGGCATCGGAGGCTCCATTCGCACTAGTCGACATAGTGTGTTGCTCGAAGTCGTGGACCACAGTCGATGCAGGATGCAGGACGATGTTCACAGTGCAGTCCCACGAACGGATCACCAGGAAGAAGACGGGTTCCGAGAGGATTTTTTTTAATTTTAACACTTTTTGATAACTAATTTTAAATCTAACACTGCAAGGTTTTTTTAAAACTAACACCTTTGGCCGCGCCTATTGCCCTGGCGTGGCCAAATGCCTGTGCCGCGCCATACATGGTGGCGCGGCAGAGGTCTGACGTGGCGACGACCGGTTTCGGTGACCGTTGACGTGGCAGCTCTTGCCGCGCCACCGAGCTTGGCGCGGCAGTGCCGCGCCCTGATCCATGGCGCGGCAGAGCCGAATAAATATCGTGCCCAGTCCCGCATGCCCGAGCAGCAAGCCCGCCTAGCCGTCGCTCGACCAGCGGTACTTGAACGGTTTAATCCCAACGCGTCGCGCCGATAGTGGGAGTTATTCTAAGTATTGCTTGACGTAAAATCAATAGTAGATTTGTTTCTGTCTTTTGTTGAATTTTTTCACGACCGAATAGAGAATTTGATAAGCCAATGATTTGTTTTTGGTCTTTCATGATATGGTTAACCACCAATTTAAGTAATCGATTATAAAAAATTGCCACCGGCGTCGAGATATGCCGGGACTGCCGGTTCCCGAACTAGTTGGTACTTAAGCTCGCCGGCAGTGCTGCCACGACGCAAAAAAATGAATATGAAACAGATAAATGAAGTCCGTGCACAAGTTGATAAGCTGCCACATAACATTTTCATTGTTTTGACATAAGTTTGACATAACATAACAAAATAACCCCGCAAGTTTCGGACGCCAATATTCGTTTGACCTAACAAACTAAGACCCAGGAGTGTAAGGATCCATCGGACGCTTTTGTCTCTTCGGATTTGTTGGCAACATATTGGAAGTGTAGCCAACGTCGGTATGGTCGCGTCGACGATGCGTGTGGCTCGTACCCTGCAAGTATATGATACGCACGATTACTTATAATTCTTTATGATCGTTAGTTCATGGAGCCTACGTATTTAAATAAACTATCTTCGATAGTACCTGTGAGGCTCCTTGGGTATCAAGTGGGGCACCACCTAGCTGAGCACATGCCGATCTTAGGCTGCAGCCAATCGTCCCACTGGTCGTGCTGTCTGTGGAAGCCCGGGGGTCGTCGTCATCGTCGTCCTCGGTTGCAGGGTCCTTCCCAGCACTATGATGTGGTGGTGTACGCACCGCGGAAGTGGCACCCGACCGCGCCGAAGTCATCGGCTGAGAAGACGTGCCACCCGACCGTGCCAGGAATGGCGGTTCCTCATAAGGAGTGCCCATGCAGCTCAGCTTCTGAGCTAGCTTCCTGCAGCTCTTCTTCGCCTTCTACATAAATAGACGTTAAAGTTAGTATATTACCCAAACGCATATACACTAAAGAAATATTTTTGAAACAGACAAGTTTATGTTACCTCCACAAAAGCCACGAGAACGCCTGGCCCCTGACCTCTAGACTCGTGAAGCCGGAACGCTGCTTCGTTAGACAACCTTGACAATTGTGTCGCCTGGGTACAGAAATGCGGTTGGACAGTTTTAGTACACATACTTAATACCAAAAGGATAACAAATTGTACCATTCAAGTATATTATCATGTATCTTTGAAGCAGGGCTCTCTCCAGTTGTGTGTCCTCCCTAATGGTAACGTCGTACACATCTTCGATGACATCTTCCTTCGAGTCCTCGTCAATCGCCGTGTCAGTGTACGGGAGCTTGATATGTGTCCTCGTAGACCTATGAAGCCACCGCAGGTACTCATCGAAGGTGTGCTGGTCGTGTGGAGGACCCGCATGGACCGGATGTCGTACCCTTTTCTATCACAAATGGATGCGCGAGCTGTGTGTCACGCGCTAATCCTTGGTCTTATACCTCTTCCTACGGTCATACCTACAACAAAATGATGTTAGTTGTACCACACACCTCTAGATTGTAGCATTGTTATTAATCGATAACGCACCCGTGCAATTCTTGGTGGAGTAAAGCGGTGGTGGGCAGCCTGTTATTCTCCCAAACTATCTGCAGACCCAGATGGGCAAGTGAATCTCGACCACATGGAAGAAAATAAGAGAGATGTCGCAGCGATACTCATCTGACTTATCCTTAGTGACAGGACTGAGATAGTACTGGAGCTCAGGAGCGTCCCAAGGACACTAATTCACCTGAACATTTCATAATTGAGTTAGGTTGTGATATAGTGTACATCGAACAAGACACAGGTATGATGGTAAAGAGAGCGTAACCTGGTGCTGTATCAGGACGTCGAGACTGTCTGTGTACTTCCTGTACTTGCGCCTCGCATTACCTCTAACTAACTCAGCTTTCGTCTAGATATACAGAGTTGTAGGGAGTGTAGCCTGTCCGTTCCATTGCTGTATTGAACACGATAATTAATTAGCCATTAATAATCTCATCATATGTAACTACCTCGAAGAATATAGTGAACCAAAGTACTTACTGGTAAACCATTATTAAGGGGACTCCAAACAAGCCATCGTTCCCAACACCACACCTGAAGTAGGTACGAGCAACCCCCAAGGTTCGCATATCTTGAGGTGTGACGACAAGCAACGCATAGCTGTCGATACGTACATGTCAGAACTACGCTGCCCTAGCTGTACGCTGCTATGTTCTCCCACGGCTATCGTAGTATGTCAAGGAACATCCAGATGATCGTGTTGCCCGAGGCGTCTGGGAAGAGGAAAGCACCAAGAAAGTGCCACAGCCACACATGAGCGAACTTGTCGATCAGAGCCTCCTTAGCCTATGGGTCCAAGTAATCAAAGCATTCCGTGATCCAGGATGACAAAACCCTAGAACTTTTCCTAAAATTGACCAAAGAAAATGAGACCCCATGGCTGTAGAAAAGCAATGCAAGTATTAAATAGGCTTGAATTACTCACTTATTTTTCTTGGAAGCGTCGTCGTCTGGTGGAAGAAAGCCAGTAAACTGAGCCACCAGCTCCCTCCAGTAATCGTTGTCAACTATCCCTATCACTGGAAGTCCCCCCAACCGAAGGCCTAAAATAGCCTTCACATCCTACAACGTCAAGGTCATCTCACCATAAGGTAGGTGGAACATGTGGGTCTCAGGCATCCACCTGTTATAAGAATAGAACGATTGTTAGTTGCCTCAAATTTGTTAGAAGAAAGTTTACATACAAAGAATATACTCGCACCTATCTACAACTGCAGTAAGTAGTGCTGGGTCAAGGGGCGGAAGACCGTGGTTGACAATACGGACAAGCTCGAGGAAGCCGGCACGCCGTATGTACGGCGCATAATGCTCGTCCCACTGGTGCGTCCTGGTGTGCGTGCGGGGCCTCAAAGGAGGCAAGGACACCTCTATGTCATTGTTACTCAAGATGTGTGCTCGGTGCTGGTCGTCGTACTCTACCTCAAGAATGGGGTACAACGGGTGCTGCGTGGGAGGAGCCATCCTGTTACGAATTGATAAATAAAGCATTAGAGTATTCAAATTAATAAAATTTAAATTAACATTAGTAAGTTCACAAATAAATCACTAACCTAACTATCCTAAATCTCTAAACCCAAAATCCTAACTATACTAGATAATAAATACATAATCAATCCCTAAAATACCTAAACTCTTTTGGGTTTAGAGTAAACTAGTATCTATACCCAAAATCCCTAACTAAATAACTAACTATAAACTAAATAATAAATACATAAACAATCCCTAAACCTAAAATCCTAACTATACTAGAACACACAACCTCAAACCTACGTAAACCACAAACAAATTCACTAACCTAACTATCCTAAATCACTAACTATCATAAATCAATACCAATCATAAAACCCTAACTATCCTAAATTACTAACTATCCTAGATCACCAATTATCCTAAATCAATAATAATAAAAAAATATGAAATCAACCCTAACTATCCTAAATTACTAACTATCCTAAATCACTAATTATCCTAAATCAATAACAAGCAAAAAAATATGAAATCGAGAGGTACCTTAGGAGCGGGCGGCCTTGACGCTCCGGCGTTCGTGGCGCGGGCGGCGCGGGCGGCGCGGGCGCTGCGCGGCGGGTGTGGCTAGGCGCGACGTGGCCGGGCGGGCGCTGCACGGCGGCTGGCGGCAGGCGGGCGGGCAGGGTGCGGGCGAGGCACTACCGCGTCAAGCTCGGTGGCGCGGTAAGAGCTACCACGTCAACGGTCACCGAAACCGATCGTTGCCACGTCAGACCTCTGCCACGCCATCATGCATGGCGTGGCACAGGCATTTGGCCGCGCCAGGGCAATAGGTACGGCCAAAGGTGTTAGTTTAAAAAACTTACAGTGTTAGATTTAAAATTAGTTATCAAAAAGTGTTAAAATTAAAAAAATCTTCCGAGAGCGATCACCGGGGAGAAGACTGACGAAAGACTCTATGAAGAAGACGTACGTGGGCGAGCAGTCGCGGATCGCTCCCCAAAAACCTAATCGCCGCTCACCTCGTGTAAGGTTCTTAGACGGGCGAGGGTTCCGGAGGCACCTGCTCTCCCGCTACTCCGTGCGCGCAGAGGTACGGGACGGGGAAGCCAGAAGGCAGCTGAGATGTGTTTATCTCGGGAGCGGTTGCGAAGGGGGGGAAGGACTAACGGAAGACTCAAGATATATGGCTGCGACGGGATGGAAGAAAGGCAGCGGAGAATCCCAGGAGACGGAAAGCGGAAGGAACGGTAACTGGCGCAATCAATTCGTCTCCACCATAAAGGAGAGAAAACTCCCATAATTATGTGGATTAAGTGGCAAAAGACTGGCCACACCTGCCCACTCGCTCACCGCCCGCCTGCCATGGCATGGCACGGCCACGGCCCGACCGGTGGTGGCGGCGTGCGCGCGCGTGTGGCACCCCTTTGTCCTTTTCTCAGCTTCTCAATTAAGATGAATAATTTCCAGCCATATAAGCTGAGTCAATGTTCAGTCAAAATCTCGTATGGTATTAAACCATACAACGCTTAATGTTACGTACCATATAGTTTTATTTGATTAATTAAACATTATATGGGCCAAGCCCATAATATATCCAACAATCCTCACCAAACTCTAGGGTTTGTAACAAAGTAGTCTCAGAATCACATTTCTTTTATATACCAGTGTTTTGATGGAGACTGTTAAGTTGAACATCCATCTAGAGCAATAGTTTCACTCAGTCACAACTGAATAATGGACTAAGCCTTGAATTATCAGTTTTGTGTGAGGTGAATGTTACTAAAATCCTTAGCTGATATTTGGTTGCAAAAGGCATCCCCTCTATTTAAAGCATATAAGTCATACTCTAGTGCCTTTCATGAGTATTTAGAGATCACCCAAATCTCATAGACTGTGACCAGCAGTCTGACTCATATAGGTGTGCTCCTCAAAAGATGTTCTGTAGGACAACATCTTTGCTTTAGCAAGCCACTTGGAACACAATAAGGTAAAAACTAACCTGCCTTACAAAAATGAAAGATATACATCAGAAATGAGTCTTACTAAGGATCTTTTCTCCGAATTTACTACTAGCTTGTTTCACCATCCTACTTCACGGGATCTCCGATCACATAGAACAGGTTACCACTATAGTAAATTTCAAGTGGGTCTCAAACCCATCTCTCTCGATGCACTTTCTATCATATTGCGTGATAGACCCTTAGTGAATTAATCTGCCAGATTGTTAGACGTGTGAACATAGTCCAACGCTTTTACTCCAGAGTTTCTCAATTTTCTGATAGATTTCAGTTGTCTCTTAACATGCCTTGTAGACTTTATGTTATCCTTAGAACTGTTAACCTTCGTAATCACAGTCCGGTTATCACAGTTCATAGAAATAGTCGGTATGAGTTTTTCAACAACCAGAAACCCATAAGGAGATCACAAAGCCATTCGGCCTCAGAGCCAGCGGTGTCTAATGCTATGAGTTCTGCTTCCATTGTAGACTTCGTTAAGATAGTCTGCTTGCAAGACTTCTAGGAAACAGCACCACCTCCAAGCAAAAATACATATCCACTTGTGGTATAAAGCTCATCAGTATCAGAAATTCAGTTGGCATAACAATAGCGTTCCAGCACTTTCGGATGTCCGGTATAACGAATACCATAGCTCATAGTGCCCTTTAGATAGCGCATCACTCTCTCAAGAGCACGCCAGTGATCATCTCCCGGATTTGACACAAACTGACTCAACTTGCACACAGCAAATGAGATGTCAGGCCTTGTTGCACTAGCAAGATACATGAGTGAACCAATGATCTAGAAATATCTCAACTGATCCCTTGCTATTCTTTGATTTTTCCTCAATAGCACACTCGGGTCATAAGGTGTAGGAGCAGGTGCACAGTCACTAAACCCAAAGCGACTCAAGATATTTTCCACATAGTGGGATTGTAACAGAGTTACCCCACCATCACCTTCTCTTGGAAGCTTGATATTAAGAATAACATCAGCCTCTCCCAAATCTTTCATCTCAAAATTATTAGATAAAAATTCCTACACCTCCTCAATCACTTTGAGGCTAGATCCAAAGATTAGTATGTCATCAACATATAAGCACATAATGACTCCTTCGCCCCCACTATACCGATAGTACACACATTTGTTAGCTTCATTCACAACAAAGCCAATAGATGTTAAAGTTCTGTCGAACTTCTCATGCCACTACTTAGGAGCTTGTTTTAGGCTATATAATGAATTTAATAATTTACACACCTTGTCTTCTTGACCATTTGCTACAAACCCATCCGGCTGATCCATATAGATATCCTCCTTTAACTCTCCGTTTAGGAAAGCTGTCTTAACGTCCATTTGATGAACGATGAGACCATAAGAGACTGCCAGGGAAAGCAAAACTCGAATTGTGGTCAATCAGGCAACCGGAGAATAAGTATCGAAGAAATCCTCACATTCCTTTTGAGCATAACCCTTGACCACAAGCCTTGCCTTATACCTCTCAATAGTACCATCAGGCCTAAGCTTTTTCTTGAACACCCATTTACACCCTATAGGCTTGCACCCATAGGACGATCAAACTATTTTCCAAGTTCCATTAGACATAACAGAATCTATCTGATTCCGTACTGCTTCCTTCCATAAGTCAACATCAGGAGAGGAATATGCCTCTTCAATAGTCGTTGGTGTGTCATCATCACCAAAAGACTTTACAGTCCTCTGTCTCTTACTTTTCCTTGTGACTATAATGTCATTCTCCTCAGGATTTTACATATAGGGTTCCTCAGTTTGTTCTATCGGAGTAAATTTTTTATGCTCATGGGGAATTATAAATTCATGACCAGTTATGCTAGGTGCATTTTTTATGGAAAACTCATTCTTAAAAAATGTAGCGTCTCTAGATTTCATGATTGTATCAACAGCCATCTCAGGAACATTAGAATTTATAATTAAAAATATATAACCCACGTTGTGAATAGCATAACCAAGAAAAACACAATCAACAGTCTTTGGTCTAAGCTTTCGCTTTTGTTTATTGGCACATTCACCTTTGCCAAATAACCCCAAGTTCGCAGATAAGAGAGATTTAATCTCTTCTTCTCCCATTCCTCGAATGGTGTAATTTCTTTGTTCTTTGTGGGCACTCTATTCAGGACATGATATGTTGTCAATATAGCATCACCCCACCATTCCTTAGATAGTCCCGCAGTCTCTAACATGGCATTAACCAAATCAGTTAGAGTGCGGTTCTTTCTCTCGGCAATCCCATTGGACTGCGGTGAGTATGGTGGCGTTCTCTCATGAATAATTCTATGCACCGCGTAAAACTCAGAAAATTCATTTGAGAAATATTTTTCCCCGCGATCGGACCGCAAACGCTTGATTTTCTTTTCAAGTTGATTTTCTACCTCAGCTTTATATACTTTAAAGTAATGCAACACTTCATCTTTAGTTTTTAATAAATATATGTAGCAAAATCTAGTGCAATCATCTATAAATGTCATGAAGTATCGTCTACCGTCTTTAGTCAATTCGTCATTCATTTCGCATAAATCAGAATGAACGAGTTCTAATGGTGCCAAGTTCCTCACATCGGCAGTCTTGTGAGGCTTGCGCGGTTGCTTCGATTGCACACACACTTAGCACCTAGAATCTTTGACTAAGTTAAATTTCGGGATTAAATTTATATTTGTAAGCCGCGTGAAACAGCCAAAATTAATGTGACAAAGTCGTGAATGCTATATATTCAACTCATCTAAAACATTAACATTGTTCACTACTTTATTACACACATCATCAAGCAAAGATAAGCGGAACAAGCCTCCATAATCATAATCTTTTCCAACAAATGTTTCATGTCTCGACACAACACACTTATTGGACTCAAGCACAATTTTAAAGCCATCACGACACATTTGAGAACCGCCAACAAGATTCTTGATGGAGGGGACATGCTGCACGTTCTTTAATAGCACCGTCTTTCTCGAAGTAAACTTCAGAACAACCGTACCAGCACCAAGAACACGCGCATGCAAACCGTTTCCCATCAGCAAGGCTCCAGTCCTGTCGGCCTAATAGGAAGTAAATAAAGAAACATCATTACACACATGAATATTAGCACCGCTGTCTATCCACCACTCAGGTGAAAGACAAATTAAAAGAACAAAAGGTAAAGAATTACCATACCCAGATGTTCCTCCTCCAGTCTCGTTAATTACCACGTTTGCTGATTTCTTTTTTTGCTTATATTTGCGGTCTGGGCACACACTTGCACAATGATCATTACTCCCGCAAACAAAGCAACCTCCACCTTTCTTGTTATTTTTCTTTCTTAAACTGAGCAGTCTGCTTAGGCTTTGCATTGTTGTTCTCTTGCATGTTCTTCATCTTTTTATTATGAAATGCAAATGAGTTTTTCTTCTGCACCATATTGGCAGCAGAAGACTCAACTCATTTTCCACGGTTGTCCTTTGCTCTCGCCCTCTCCTCAACATCATGAGATCCAATAAGTTCAGCCACGTTAAACTCTTGTCTCTTATGTTTTAGAGAAGTAGCAAAATCTCTCCAAGAAGGTGGCAGCTTAGCGATTATACCGCCGGCCATAAACTTGTCGGGCAACAAACATGTGAACTATTCTAGTTCCTTTGCTAGCGTCTGTATCTCATGAGCCTGTTCGACTATAGAACGGTTTTCAACCATTTGTAGTTATACAACTGATCCATAAGGTATAGCTCACTACCAGCATCAGAAACTCCAAACTTTGTCTCAAGAGCATCCCATAACTCTTTGTCTGATGTGCAAGATATGTAGTTTTTCTCATACTTAGGATGTAGTACACTAATCACGGCGCCTTGAAACATGTTATCGGCAGCCAAAAACTTTTGCTCCTCCTCAGGAGTAAATTGTTCAGGCTTTCCCTGTGCGACGTGATAACAGTTTATCGCTGTCAACCACCATACCATCTTAGCACGCCATATCATAAAATTCTTGCCATCAAAATTATTTGGCTTCAAAGCAACAGCAAAACCACTGACAGAAAATTGTCTAACATTAGGTTTTTGGATTGTTAGAAATTTAGGCATTTTCATGGTTAATTTAATCCAGAAATATAACATCAGCAGGTTCGTGACAATATATATGTGCATGTGTAAATCACTAACGAACTCTACAGCATGCAGACATAACATACAAATCGATACAGTAAAAATACAAAATGCAGTAATCATTGAGATCAGATTGTACCCAGCGGAGGCTCCCATGCCGAGGGCATCGGAGGCTCCATTCGCACTAGTCGACATAGTGCGTTGCTCGAAGTCGTGGACCACAGTCGATGCAGGATAGAGGACGATGTTCGAAGTGCAGTCCCACAAACGGATCACCAGGAAGAAGACGGGTTCCGAGAGCGATCACCGAGAAGAAGACTGACGGAAGACCCCAGGAAGAAGACGTACGTGGGCGAGCAGTCGCGGATCGCTCCCCAAAAACCTAATCACCGCTCACCCCGTACAAGGTTCTCAGGCGGGTGAGGGTTCCGAAGGCACCTGCTCTCCCGCTACTCCGTGTGCGCAGAGGTACGGGACGGGAAAGCCAGAAGACAGCTGAGATATGGTTTATCTCAGGAGCGGTTGCGGAAGGGGGGAATGACTGACGAAAGACTCAGGATATATGGCTGCGACAGGAAGAAAGAAAGGCAGCGTAGAATCCCAGGAGACGAAAAGCGGAAGAAACGGTAACTGGCGCAATCAATTCGCCTCCACCATAAAGGAGAGAACTCCCATAATTATGTAGATTAAGTGACAAAAAACTGACCACGCCCACCCGCCTGGCACGGCCCGCGCGGCGGCGGCGCCGCCACGCGTGCCACCCCTTTATCCTTTTCTCAGCTTCTCAATTAAGATGAATAATTTCCAACCGTATAAGCCGAATCAACGTTCAGTCAAAATCCCGTATGGTATTAAACCATACAACGCTTAATGTTACATACCATAGAGTTTTATTTGATTTATTAAACATTATACGGGCAAGCCCATAATATATCCAAACAATTTCGTGCAATCAACAAACTCCACTATACATCAGCGTAGACAAATGCAGAGGACGACTGGACCCTGCTTACAGCACAAGCACACTCAACGACTCATCCAATTATAATTACACAGCCTAGGTACACACTTTGTCAGCAAAATATAAGCGGTAAAAAATGCAGTGAACTAAAGGATATATAATAGTAAGCCCATGAAGGCTTCTAAGCCGCGACACTAGCATCTATGTACATGTTAAGATACCCTTAATCAATGGTTCCTATGAATGAAACGATACCCTGCTGGTTCTGAAACGAAGGGAAGCTCTCCATCAATCTTTGTTGTTTTCAGTTTCAGGAAGGGGCGCTCCTGACCTGGCATAAAATACCTTCAGCACGAATTCAGCCGCAGGCGTGCCCACAGATGACCGCACTCGGCCCTTTGGTCGTTTGTCAATCCAGTAATCTGCTAGGTCGTGCAGGGGAATTCCTGGGTTCACTGGCCTGCCGCCGCAGAGTATCTCAACCTGCAAGCACACCTCTGTTGTAACTAGACGAAATGAGAAACAAAACGGTATCTGCTACACTGGCCACATCTATACTATCCACCGATGATAGCAAAGTTTGTTAAAATATTCGAATGCACTAAGCTATGCGAAAAACTTTGGGGGCTACTGCACTCATAGAATCTGTATGTTGCTCACTGCGGACTGCTTGGCTACTCTTCTTTTCTTTTCTTTTCTTTTCTTTTCTTTTCGGAAGCAAACTGATTGACTGCCTTGTTATCAGTTTGGAAGCAATCAGAGTTTTTGCTGTGTTGGCCACAGAACAGAAGATGATTGGATGGACATTGGGCACTAGGCAGTATTGTTTGTTAGCTTTTGTAGATGTTGCTCAGTACAAAGATAATAGCAATAAACTCTCTGAAGTGAAACAGCTTCATGGAAGTAATATTTGGAAACAATGTCTCGCAGTTTTCATCGATAATTAAAAGATAATCACAAAATGATATGCATTGATTTTTAAAATAAACAAATAAAGAGCTAGATCTTATGAGATACAACTAATTGGTATTAATTGCCACTAGGAGATAAAATACAAACCTCAGCTTCACTTGAAAGATTAAGTTTCTGCACAAGGTATTTCTGTATGAAGGAAGCAGGCAAATTTACATCCCTAGGACAACAGAGTAAGGAAATCACCCTTAGTGCAGAAAAAGTATATAGTGTTTCAAGCAAGAAAGTGCGTCGAGAAAACTCACTTGATCCTCAAAAATTTTGATGGTATCTGCGGTAGAGGAGGCTGTCCTTTCCTGCAACAATCAACACAACAGCATGATTTCTGATGTTCCTTTTAAAAACAACAAATAGAACTTTGTAAGACAAGCAGCCTAGTTTCTTACTGGTCAAAAGCAGCAAGAAGGTAGAACCATAATGCTTGCAATCTCCTCTTATTAGGCATATTCTTTGGCTTTGTATTTTTCTGTTTTCCCTTTAAAATCAACAGTTTCTTGGTTCCAGTTTTCTTCTCCAGATTTCCACGTCTTGTAAACTGCTTCTTAGTCTTTGCTTGACTGGCAAGAGTTACATCAACTGGATCATCAGTCTTTTTTTCAGCTGTCATTACATCTTCTGATTTAGATCTAAGAGACTTTTTGTTTTTAGCTGCTCGAAAGTGACACCCTAAAGGTCTCCATCCCCCAGATTTTTTTGTGATATTACTACTTGTGATATTACTACTGCCCCGCAAGGTTGAGTGCTGCATCATTGGCATAAGGAGCAGTAAATAAGACTTAGTCACAACAAAATACAATGAATTTCAATCAAGTAAATCAATTTTAAAACATAAAATAGCACTGAAATTTCTCTCACTGCAGGAACCAAAGGAAGTTCAGATATGAAAGAACTTCGCCAACAAAATAATGCAATTGCATACGACACATGCATATATCGTATTCAGGTTCCATGCTTCCTTACCAACATGGAACATGATATTGATATATATGTGAAATTATAAAGGTTTGAAATAAAATAGAAGAAGGTTGAACGTGTCTTCTTTTTTCCAAGGGAAGTGAACATGTGTCATCCATAATGTCCAAAGGCCTAACACATACAGGAACTCTTAGGCTCAACACATCCGTACAAACAAAACAAAGGAAAAATAGAAGGGCAAGAGTGAACTACACAATCTCCTATAAAAGGGCGTACCCAGTGCAGAGAGCTCCCGCTCTGTGCGGGGTCTGGGGAAGGGTGTCAGTAGCAAGCCTTACCCTCGCCTGTGCAATGCAAGGAGACCGCGACTCGAACCCGGGACCTTCCGGTCACAGGCGGTAAGACTCTACCACTTGCACCGGGTCCGCCCTTCTACACAATCTCCTATATATACACATAATGAGACTTTTTTTTTCAATTGTGGGGATTTAGCTTATAATTTCTTAACACAATCGTTTATTAAGGATATCCAGTAAAAGAAAAGCTACATACCAAAGGGGGTTTGCGTAAGCATGAAGCTTTTGTTCTCCTCTTTGTCAAGCATTTTTGCATAGACATTTGAGGAGTATGTTTTGTCAACGAAGATAAAGACCGTTCTTTTGTCTTGATAGGTGATGTAATTGGCGATGTTACTTCTTGGCCCTCAACCTTTTGTTTTTTAAAAGGGAATACCTTTGACCTTACATACTGTAGGCTATGATCAATTCTGTACAAAAAGTTAGTTGACATGAGCCATAAGCTATAGCTATAAAATATATCAAGTGCATTACAAGAAAAACTAACATACAGAAAAGTAAACTTTCTTGCTGCATGTTGCTTCAATGCAAGGGAATAATTTATCAGAGTTCAGATTACTGGGCCAATCTTGGCATTTCAGAAGTTACCAAAAAAATAAAGCATATTTACAATCATGTCAAGATCACCCGATAGCCAAGGTTGTACAAAAGGAGGTTACATGGAGCAGTAGCAATTTAAATGATGCAACCAATGCAGCGGTATGGTAATGCAATGGTGTCATTGTGAAAACAAGATGATCCAACATGGCAGGGTGCTGATGCAGGGGAATGTCAAAAGCCAGGACGGCACATTTAAATAGTAGATCGCTAAAGGCTAACTCACTTTTGATACTAGAGAGAATGTTGGAGAACATTTTCACAGATTTGTCCCTGTATGTTCCGCTATGTTGCACACTAACACTAGCTGACAACTGACATGCATCTGGCATGCATCAAAGCTGATGCCATAACTCAAAATGGTTCATTGAAACAGCCCAAGATAATGCAATACTATACAACCACACACAATATAAGTATATTTCAATAAAAAAACGAACCTGAGTTTCTCCAATGGAGCACAGCCCAAATCAATGCTACAAATAGGGCAGCAGCATACTTCCTTATTTATGAACTCCTCTGATATGCACTTCCTGCAAACTGATGGTATTTATAACATTAATGGCAAAGGCGCAATCACGATTCACGAAGAATAACTGTTGGAAGATACTAATCCAATTAAGAATAAATGAACACAGTAGTACAATACTGTATTTGTTATGCCAAGCACTGTTAGGTACTACCAGCAGCGAGCCCGACTTGGTTACACAGCTAGCACAGCTGAAACCTGAAGGGAAAGGTGGCAATTTGGTGTGGCTTGAGGAAGTGACTTCAAATTTGTTAGCACATCTTCCTCAGTTAAGGCTAAAAGCACTCTTTACATAGATAAAAAAACGAAGTCCTTGCCCCTCTGGCTCTCCCACTAATGATGTGCTACAGTACCTCACCACAAACAAGGACTTTGTTTCCTGACCAAAGAGTATAACATACTCCGTACTTGTTCTCAAGATGGTGTGTTGCAGAATCACCAGAACAGGATAAATGAAATATCACCATTTTTTGGCCATATAAGCAACTCTTGAAGCATAAAACCATACATTTCACACACATGAACGAGATTAGCAAGTCGTCTTTACAAACATTCCAAGTCAACTCTACAAACACACTGGAACACTCACCCAAAGCTGTGAAGAAACAGGTTGAGCAGCGTTTCTATTTTCTAGTGGACTAATGGTGCTCGACATTAGCAATTTCTAACTTTTTTTCTTTCCCCAACCACTACAGAAATGAAATGAACAGCCAACCTAACAGTCAATGGTTTTTCCAGAAAGCGTTACCTATAAAATAAACAAATGATGCAACACTTTTCCATGCAATGTGATATGCATCTATTCCCAGCACAACGAAAGGTTTGTGATGTGTTTTGCTGCATTAGGAGACCAATCTAGAAAACATCCGGCCTACAACGTGGAGACACCACAGTTGCCATGTTATGCGTAAAGCTTCACGTTTTGCATGAAACGACAAGGCTAGAACACTTTCAGGTGAACATTAAGTTTAGAACACTTGCGCAACAAATAAATAACATAAGGCCATAACACACTCCCAGTAAAAACAGGGTCCATGTGATTTTCTCATGGATCATGGCGTGCACACGCAGCAACCACCACTCATGCAATCAACAGCGCTTATCACCTCAAATCCCTCCAAAAAAAAAACAGTGCAAAAGTGAACCAAGCCTTCCATTCCCGGAAAGTTAGAGCGTACCCACTCCGTAACAAACATACAGAATTACAGATGATGTGAATTTCACACACTAAAAGTGCACACCTTTACCCTCGTAATTTTTCAGAAATTCTCAACGCTTGTCGCTTGGGCGACTGAAGCCTGAAGATGCCACCTTTCGCGCATCACCTCAAAAACCAGACAGATCACTGCAAAATTTCAAATCCGAAGCGCGGAAGGATAGCCGTGACCACCTTCCACGTTGCACGACGCAGCAGCCGAGAAAAAAAAGGTTTTGAGCGAGCTACAGGACCCGAGCCGACCTATGCACGCCAGTTACTGAAAGGTTGGCGGAGCGGCGAGTTACTCACAGGTGTGGAGGCACTCAGTGATGGTGGCGGCGTCGCGGAAGAGGCGGCCGCAGAGCGGGCACGTGAGGCACGCCGCGAGGGCCGACCGCCTCAGCATCACCACGTCCCCCGCTCCTCCGTCCCCTCCCGCTCCAGGCGCCGCGGCGGCGCCGGCGGTTGGCGCCTCGCAGGCGAGCACGGCGCTCTCCATGCCGCCAGCCGTAGAGGCAGAGGCCCTCCCTCACGGCTCTCACCCGCGTCGCGCTCGATCGCGTTGCTCGCAGCTTCGATTTCCTCGGCCGCGACAGCGACAGTGCGCCGTGCGCTTTGGGGGCTTTGGGTGGGCGGTGGGGACGAGGCGAGACCGCGAGAGTGACGACGCGTAGCGGTTCCTGGGCTTGGTTTCTGGAACCACTCGGCGTGTCGGCGTCACGCTCAAGCCGACCGGACCGCTTCAGCGTCTCGCCGCGACGCCGTCTCCCGGGTCAAAACTTTCCAGAAAAAAAAAGCCCCTCCAAATTTCTCTACATTTCACCAAAAACAAATCATTTTTTTGGTCGAGCCCGAGAAAAAATTTCGTGTTGTTTATCTTCTACTAGTACTGTACAGTATTATTCTTTCAAACTTTTGTGGTATATACTCCCTCCATCCCAAATTGTAAGTCATTCCAAGAATCTTGGAGAGTCAAAGCATCTCAAATTTGACCAAGTTTATATAATAAGATAATAACATTTATGATACCAACTAAGTACCAATAAATTCTTTGTTAATTATATTTTTATAGTATACATATTTGATGTCATAAATCTTTGTAATTTTTTTTATAATTTTGGTCAAACTTGAAAAGCTTTGACTCTCTAAGATTCTTGGAATGGCTTACAATTTGGGATGGAGGGAGTATATGCCTTAAACATTTAAAATATTATATAAAAAATATTGGTTTCCTTTTTTCGAACAATTAGTTTCTGATTTATCTTCATGAACTACTCCGTATTAATGAAGTCTGATTTACTCCTCGCAGCACGTAGCGCCAGGCAAAAAGTCTAAGTGCAAAAATAAATAATTTTAAAAGTTATGGAGATAAAAAAAATCCAGTTTTAAAGACGAGTGAGGAAAATCTCGTAGAAATTTCCTGACCAAAGATTTGGACCTGGATCTACGCAGGGTTGAGGCCCATAGTATACATGGGGTTTCGTTCGCCGTCGGCCCGCTTCAACTCTGGCACTCTGCCACGCTGGGGCACGGGCATCCCACGATGGAAACGGATAGCCCCTCCCGTCTTGACGAGCTGAGGTCAGGTCCTCTCGGGTCTCGGCCGCCGCCGGAGGATCCGGTGGCAAGGCAGCTCTATGTTGCCGCCGTATCTCAAGGCGAAGTGCCGGCGACACCGACATAGATCCTCTCATCCCGTGCGCCTGAGTTTCGCCGCAATCCGCAGCGGTCCTCTTGCAGGTAGAGAGTCGACGGCGTCGGAAACTACTGAGCCCATGTTTGCTCGTTCATGTGATTCTGGTGTGATCAGCTTGGTGTATGTTTTTTTTTTTCGAAAGGTGATCTTGGTGCATGTGGAGACTGATTAACTCTAGAGCTCATGGGCTAAGTATTTTTTTTTCCTTCTGTAAACACATAACCAGGCAAGAGAATCCTAATCCCGTTACCTACACGGTCGTCGGCTGCACTCAGCACTTGGTCTCCAGCTCCAGGTTTGATTACCACCTCAATCGGTTCCATATATTACTTGGTCACTGTAGCTTCTACAAAAAAAAAAATTTCCTTGTGTGCATGCCTCCAAAGCCTGCAGTTATATTGTACAGTCACTCTCCGTAGCATCTGAATAGAATTGTGTCATTAGATTTAGATGTCATGCACTCTATATTGGATATATCCTGTACCACTAGCAATATCTGCAGCAGTAAGGTCTAAGATGTGTATGTCAAGTTTTAGATTGAAGGGCACTTTATTACCTCTTTCCATGGAATACAAGAAGTCGTTAAGAATTAGTGATAATAAATAAGGTTATTAACTAGCAATAAGTAATAAAACATTAAGTTTTCATTAAGTAGTTGTGTTGAAGGGAACAAGCCTTGTCTAGGACTCTATATAATACTAGTACGGCATCCTGTACTATTCTCCTTTTTGAGAGATGCAATTAGATAGCAAACTCGCAACTCAATCTCTCTCCTTCCATCTTACATAGCTTCTGAGATCCTCATGGATTTCAGTTGCTTTCAGCCCCACACTGGAATTTGTAGTTACCTGCCATTTGATCCGTATATGCAGCAAAATGGACGCTATGAGCTCCATCCTGTTGATCATCATCCATTTGAAGTTACTGGGGACTATACATCTGCAACCTTCAACGACCTTGGACACCAGTTCTTTGTAGAAAGAGAAAACAAGAAGCCCATGTTCGACCATGGTTCATCGGTCGGTTATAGAGTTGGAACTCAAGTGCCTCTTCGGACTCCCAAAACTGAGGTTTCAAATCTCATGAACGGTGGCCTTGGATCATATAAGGCATATGAGATGAATGGCAGGTTTCTGCCAAGAAAGAAGACCTCTTTGAAGAAAGTCAATGTTGTGAAAGGGCAGTGGACTCCAGCGGAAGATAGGTAAAAGTTAAATTCTATCAATACTTTTTTTCTTATTCCTCCTAAAAGTAAAAGTTCTCTATTGTTTACTGTAATTCATGACTTGTTCTCTCTCATCTGTCAATGAGCTCATTCTTGGAAAATTTAACAGGAAGCTGGTAAAATTAGTGGAACAATTTGGATTGAGGAAGTGGTCTTACATAGCACAACTGCTGCCAGGAAGAGTGGGAAAGCAGTGCAGAGAAAGATGGCACAACCATTTGAGGCCAAACATCAAGGTAAACTTCTTCCTTAATCAGTTTAACGTTTTTCGTTTCTGAGCACATCCTTCGGTTCAATGCCAATACTATTATGTTGCTTCTCAACATGTAGCAAACTATGCATTCTTATCAATTACATAGTACTCCCAGTGCTTCTTTTTATAAGGCGCATTAGAATTTGGAGAAGTCTTTAGAAGTGTACTTTGACCATCTTACAATATATCATCAATTGCTACAAAATCGATCTGTATTTAAAAGATGTTTAGGATGTGAATCTAGCCATACAAATTTTATGTACAAAGTATGCAAATATTTTGAATAATTATTGGTCAAACTTTATGAAGTCTGACTTTATTGAATCCTAATATGCCATATATTTCAAAACGAAGGGATTAGTTTTTACCGTATTCCAGTGCTGGACATTTCTTTATTTTGTTTGGTCGGTTCTCTGACATTTAGTAATATTAGAACGGTCATAGGTCAAACATGCATTATGGGCGCAGTAATAAATTCTAGGAGTTACTAGTCAGCCTTAGTAATTTTTTGTTGTGTATTAGATGCATTGAGTGCCTGAGAGGAGAGACTGGGATAGAGATTAACCAGAGAGATATGAACAAGGGAGAGAACAGAGAAGTCACGTGTTACTGTATTTTGGGTTTGTACACAATCAAATAATTATTCACCTTATATTAAAGTACATTATTATTTGAGAGTATTAGTTATATTTTTTTGTCAAGTAGTAAAACAAGAAAGGGATTCTTTTTAGCTTGACATCGTGTAACAAGTTCAAAAAACTGAATGATAGATGGTCACAACTCACAACAATGAGAAACCCCCCTCACTCTCTCCAAATAAATAAATAAAAATAAAATGAAATCTATGGGGTTAGCCAATCGCCATTAGTAATTGGGAAATTCTTTATATAAAAAGAAAATATGGGAAACACAAGAAATTTAAGGCGTGAAAATGGCCATTCAGGTTTCTATAATTTTAGAGGTGTTTTACGATATAAAAAAGCTCATGACATTATGATAATATCTAGACAATACAATTCATTCATCCATTTAACCTCCTTTTATTTATGGAACCTCAAATGCATGCAGAAAGACATTTGGAGTGACGAGGAAGACATGGTTCTGATACAAGCACACAAGGAAGTGGGCAACAAATGGGCAGAGATAGCAAAGCGGCTACCCGGCAGGACAGAGAACTCCATAAAGAACCATTGGAACGCAACAAAGAGAAGGCAGTTTGCACGGAGGCGGAGCCGTACTAGCTCCAAGGGGCCCAAATCAGGCACCCTTCTGCAGAGCTACATCAAAGGCCTTGGTATTGTTGGCCCAAGCAACAAGAGCGCTGCTGCACCTCTTCCTGAACCTACACTGTCACCATCCTCACCTGAAACTCTCGGAGCAAAGTCAGCAAAGACTGATGAAATAGCGCTGGAACACAGCTCGTCGTCCAACATACTGGATCCCCAAGGCATTCTTCTTCTTCCCAACATGCAAGAGTACAACAACTGCAGCGCGTCTCAGTCTTGCGAAGAGCTTCTTGCCCCTATCTGTGACGGGTTTTCAGTCGAAATGTGTGACAGTCTGTTCGACACGAACGAGGACGACTTCCAAGTGTACACCACCGTGGATGACGACGACATCGACATGAACTACATCTTCAACCATATCGACCATGCTGCGATCAAGGTGGATCCTGAGATAGACATGGAGATGATGATGATGTGGGATGACGACGCCGACGCCCTCGTGTGTACTGCTGAGCCTGCTGGACCAGCAGCTCATGTCGAAACTGTGCATGTGAAGGAGGAGATGGACCTGATCGAGATGGTGGCAGCCACACAGAACTGTGGCGAGGCAGAAAATCACTAGACTACTCAAGTAATTATATACATATAGATAATCGCACGACCTAAATTAAAGATGTAACCATATACAGTATAAGGTATCCATATAGAACTGATGCACGGCCTTTTGGATGTGTCCTTCCTGGCGGGGGATCTCGACATTCAGTAAATAAATAAAGCTTCAAGTGAAGCATACTTGGACAGTTTGTTATTTGAAACGTGCTTAACTATGTTCTTGTTGTAGGAGTATTGCTGATTTGCTGTTATTATATATTTTTGAATAGCTGTCTTTGTAGCTCTCTATATGATCAAGAAACAAATTAAAGGTGAGGAGTCCAAGCTGTATCTGTGTCTGCATGTTTCCTAATCGCGGCCATGGACATCATTATGCGTATCACGAAATGCCTATGCGTTGATACTCCGCGTGATCGTGATGATCTGAACACTACACTAGTTACAAGTTGTGCTTTAGCGTGTCCTTGCATTGGTGTCAGGATCTTTGCATTGGCTGAAGAGTCACGGATGCAATTTTCAGAATCAAGAGATAGGACTAGGATGCACAGGCTGATAGCCAACCTGGGCAAGCTGCCCTGCCCATCAAGGATTCAAGGTACTACGGTGCGGTGGTCTAGCCCAGCACCAGCTGCCGGCCCAGACCCTCCAGGTGCACGCGAAATCGTTTCGTTTCGTTTCCCGTGTGGTGAATGGTCGCGGCGGCCGCGGCGGCAGAAAGCAGAGCACGGCATCTCTGGCTCTGGGCAAGCAGCGATCCACCAAACAACGCTGCAACGTCACCCAGAGTCCCGGAAGAAGCCTCGCGCTCGCGACCGAGGTGGCAAGACACGACACGGCGCGGCAGGCGCGCACGGGCACGGCCCACAGGACGGAGACGGGCGAAGGCGCCATCGGCATCGTTGGCTTTTAGGTACGCGTGAGATGTGGTGTTGCGATGGTGGGCTGTGCGCGCGACCGCGCATGTGTGCGTGCTCGATCGCTGTCGCTGGGGCGGTGGAGATCGGGGGCGGGAGATGTGGCCGTGGGCCGGACCAGAGGACGGAACGCGCTCGCGGCCGCGGAACCCTGCGGACGCGTGCGGACACGGACGACGCATGCACCACGTAGCTCGATCGGCAGGCTAGAATTAACATTTAACGTACGCACGCGTTGTACGTTTGGACCGGCCGGGACCCGGGGGGGGGGGGGGGGGGGGGGGGGGGGGGGGGGGGGGGGGGGGGGGGCACGGGCGCACGGCACGGCACGCACGCCCACGCCGGGTCGGTCGCGCGCGGGCGGAGGCGGTGGTGGCCAAGCAAGCTAGGCGTGTACGTGTACGCGCTCGTGAGCTAGCTTGTCCCGTGGGCGGGGATGCTTGGCCGGGGCCTGGGGGCAAGCCGGCAGCCGAGTAAAGAGGGGCAGGTGCATGCGCGTAGTGGCGTAGGCACGAAGACGACGCACGGCACACGGGCATCGCACATGCACGCACGGCCCAGCTTTGCCTTTGTGTGCCGCCCATATTGACCTGGCGGCGCTGGTGGTGGCTTTTGCATGCATTGAGTGATCGGGGTCTCTCCGCGCGACCGTGCCCGTGCAGCATGCACCGGGCCCGGGGTGGGGGCTTCGCCAATTACGTTACGAGCGTGCAAGTGCGCTCCTTGCTTGCCCGGCCGGGCGATCGGATCGGGGCCCGACCGACCCCAGGCCCGGATCTGTCAAGCCGCCTTGCGATGGGGCCTGGGGGCCTGGGCCCTGGGGCTGCCTCCATGCCGTACCTCTGGACGTACATGCATCATGCGCGCATGTTGCCACACCATGGTATTCTCAAATGCCTACAAATTATAATGTAATTAATCAGGGAAAATAAAATTAAAGTGCCCCCAACATATCGATAAACTGTATACCACAGTCATTATATAAAAACTAACCTAGAATATCATGTTTCTTTATTACCTACACATGCTATTAATAAAGAGGCCATTATTCCGAAAAATTGATTATATATACTATTATATCTTTGTTGCACTCTCCTGCAATTGATAGGTTAAAACAAAACCAAAAGTTTCAGGATTGCAAGTAATGCACGTGGCCTCAACCACATCCGCACGCGAGGAGCCTCGCGCTCCACCTCCTCTCCTCCTTGTCCTGGCGGGGGCGCCCCGTAGCTCATCTGCTCGAACAAAATCCTCCCCGATGGCCCTCAGAGACCACACCATGTCACTCACACCGTCCTTGTCTCGCCGCCACTCCCCAAAAGGTGGCAGATAAACCACAGCCGGCCGCGGCAAGGACAAGGACATGAACTTAGAGAAGAAGGGAGGGAAAGGGCCGTCGAGAGGTCTAAAGTTGAGTTGTGGGCATGGTGGTGGTAGTTTGGCTGGAGGTGTCGGCAACTTCTCAACCCTACGGTCTTGTCTGCGGCAATCGCTACTACGGTGGGCCAATGGGCGGAGATTAGGATGGTGAAGCGTTTGTGGAGGAAGACATGGATGGTGTGGTGGGTTATAATGGAGACGTTCCCCTTAGGCAGCAACAGGTGGTAGTGGGCAACAGTGGCAGCGTGCGCCAACCGTAGGGCGTGAGGGCACCTTGGCTGACATGTCGAGCGATGTCCGGTGGGGGAGGGAGGCGAGGAGCCACGAGGGCACCAGATGGCAAGGTGTCCATATTGGCCCCAAGCACAACGGTATGGGAGGGGCGAGGAGCCACGGGTGGACCAGTGTATGGCAACGCAAAGGTCGACCCCAGACAAAGGAAATCCAAAAATGTGCCCCCTTTTTTTGGGGGGGGGGGTACAATGTTTTAAATAAAAAATATAGTTAAAATTTTAAAAGTTTAGCGAAAATCATATGGCCCTAGGGGGGTCTCTTCCTCCTCCGCCCCCCTCCCCCGATCCCCTATCTCCGCCACTGGCCCTAGGTGCGGCGGCACGAAAGGGAGGTGGTGGAGCGACCGGGGTTGAAGGATGGAGTAGGAAATGAGGTAGAGAAGGGAGATGAGGAAGATAGAAGATAGCGAGAGAGAATTCACATCAACGTCGAACAAATCAGTATACCACATAGGATAGTGAATCGGACAATCGCCTATTTAGACCACCGAAGGGATCCAAGACAGGTTGGGGGACTCAAAAATCAAAAAATAGGAATTGAAGACCTAGATGACACATCTTCCTAAATTTAAAGACCACAAGTGCATTTTACTCGAACAAAAATATATAGTAACCAACGATGTGACCTAGGGGAGAATCTAGGTTCATAAGTTATCGATGTCACCACAATAAACCATGATAAATCATCACTTTTTGAAATGCGAAAAAAACACACACAAAATCATTGTTGTCATGTGACAGCATGAAAATACCCCACTTGGTGGTCACATCAGGTGGGAGCTTTTCTTTGAGAATATTCAAGCTGAAGAATGAATAGAAACTTGCTGGCATGCATGGCACCTCACCTCGCGATGCCAGCAGATGATGGAGACGTCGACTAGACGCGCGCGTAACGAGCAAACCTTCTTCAAGTTGAGAAAATGGGAATTTTGCCATCCTCATAAATAGGCTTCGTTACGGCTTCGTTACTTTGCCATCGTGCAAATGGGATTCACTGTTTTGCCATTATAAAACACGGACATCACACTAGAATGTCATTCAGTGTTGTTGTCCAGTTTATATTCTAAAATTACCCCTGCCTTCCTCTCTCTATGTTTGCACGCGAGGCCGCAGCCATGGTTCCTGTTCGATGGCGCAGCAAGCTCCTCGCCAGCGCCGCCCGTACGCCATAGACGCCCACGGCCCACACCTGAGCTCTCCGACGCCTGCCCCCACGTCGCTGGTGTCACGACTCCCCCCGCTCCCACTCCCACTCCGCCTCTGCCCCACGCCGTCGACCATGCTCACCCCCATGGCAACAATACGACAATTTTCTCAAGCAAAATAGAAATAGAATGCAGGATATATGTACCTCATACCTTAACCACTAGACAATCCTAGTGCACGAATAAAATAATTTACAATCACGAGCTGTAAGATTTCTGAAGCCACTACTTAAAGGGATCTTCACGTCCGGGTTGCGCATCAGCTTCAGCCACATGTTAGCCATCACCCTCGACGACATGCCCCACAACACTTCATGCGCCATCGTCGTGAGCCGCTGCTTCTCGCCATCCGACATGTTGCGCCAGCTTGCTATGCTTCCGAGCAAACTAAGGAGGAGGACAAGAACCGGTTGGCTGTAGAGCTTGATGCCTCCGTCCTCCATGGAGTGCCAGCTTGAAGATGGGCACCTTCACAAGAAGGCTCAAGTCCACGGCATTCTAGCCCAAGTCAAGCTCCGACGCCTCCACGACGACCGCAGATACGAGGAATAGCCGCGACCAGGAGCCTTGAGCCCACGCGGCCTGCCGGAGCTGCACGTGTTCGACCCAGCGCCCCGCTCAGAAGCGAGGCGGCCAGGCGCATCGAAGCGTCGCGCGAGCCGACGACCTGCTTGGTGGCGCTGCGGCGGCCCGGCGACCCTCCTCCAGATGTGCCGCCGTTGCTGGCCCTTGCCTCCAGACGCGCCGCCGCCGCCGACACCCGCCTCCAGACACGCCTCTGCTGGCCCCACACGAGCAGCAGCCGTTGCCGAACCAGTTCGTGACTGCGGTCTGGTCTGACAGTCTTTCTTCAATCGGAGCAGAGGAGCGCTTGGCATGAAGGTCACCGGCAACGACGAAGTGACGGGGAAGCACCCAGGGGCGGAGGCGGACTCGTGGGTGATCTCGGCTCCGTCGGAGGTGGACCGAGGCTCCTGGCTGCGCGCGCACGCGACCCGGTCGCATGCAAGTCGGCGGCGCCGTGCGGCAGAGGTGCTCCGCGACGGGGTCAGTCAGAGAGACGGCATTCTGTGATCACACGGCGATGGGCTACTTGGCTCGGACGGAGAAGGAAAGGAGGAGGGAGCTTGCTGCGCCACCGAATGACAGCCATGGCTGCAGCGGGCGTCCAGCAGCATAGCGAGAGGAGGGCAATGGTAACTTTGGAATAAAACCTGGACAGCAGCACTAAATGACATTCTAGCGTATGTCCGCGTTTCATAATAGCAAAGCAGCGAATCCCATTTATAGGATGGTAAAGTAGCGAAACCCACTTACGAGGAGGCAAAATTCCCATTTTCTCCTCCAAGTTGCACGCACTGTCCTGCTGTGCATTAATCGATCGCAAGTTGCCCATCGCATTATACCCCGGCCGATCCGGCGAGCACGCTACTGCAGCTAGCTAGCGACTCCATGGATCATATCGGCACAATAATCTCCGCACACACGATGCCGTGCCGGTAGGGAACCCCACCTTCCGATCCTCTCGCAATCGACCGTGGCGCTGGCGCGCGCGATGGACAGGTCGCACGCACGGCATATGCATTGCAGTTGCAGGCATCTATCCCTCTCATGCACACTGCCGGCTGCCGCTGCACACGCCTGGCTGCTGCCTGCCGATCGAGAGAGACCCACACACGCACCGACCGAACGAACAATCAAACTAACGTCGCCACTCGCCACAATGCAATGCATGCAACAGGTCGTCGACGACTGGGGCGTGTGCGTGTGCGTGCGGGAGTGACAGGCTGACAGCGAGTTCGCCCATTCCCGGCGCTGTGCTGCGGCGGCGGCGCACCTACTAGCAATGCGACGACCGCCATTATGGCCAGATCGCTGTGCGGTGTGTGGCCACGCACAGCGGGAGGATTTGCATGGATGGCACGGCAACGACGACACGAGGGGGAGAGGACAGGGACAGCCCGGGGGGATGGATGCGCGCGCGCGCGTGTTGGTTCCTTGTCAAGAGGGGACAGAGGCACCAACCGGCCGGGCAGCGATCGAAAGCATGTCTGGTCCGGTACTCCTTCCGCTGCCGCTGCCGGTGCGCTTGCATTGCATTGCATGCGTCGCCGGCGTCATCGTTGCTTCGGGCTGGGCTTATTGCTTAATTGGTTTGGTATATGCTAGCTCATTTATCCTATACCGAGCCCGCGACATGCATGTGCGTGTGCGCGCGCGCGTGCGTTGCATGATTTCTCTTTGCGTGCGGTTGCTTGGTTGGTTGGTGCATGCTCTCGCCGTTGGGCCATGCCATGCATGGCCGTGCCCGTGCATGCAGCCATTGCAGCAGCTAAGCTAGCGCATGTTATTCCCCGGCCCCGTCGATCGGCATCTCGCATCTCTCGCGACTCGCGTGGCGTGGCCGTATCGATCCGCCGTCTATTGCTGCTCAGTCCGCGGGCATATGGGCGAGATACGAGGAGCGATGCTGCCGCAACGTTGCTTGCGTTGCGTGTGTATTTTGTGCCCGGTTCCGAGATGCGTCGCCTGCTCGGTTTATAATTGATGATTTGCTTGGTTCCCGGCCGGAATATACGATGATTTTGTTCCTCGCAGCACAATCAGCTGGCGTACACGCTGCCGGCCGGAGTGTAGTAGTCTGATTACGCAGGAGCAATCTCCAACTGAATCAAATGCCAGTATTCGGGATGTGATAAGTGCCTCGTTGGAATAAATCGTACCAAATGGAAATAAATATACACTTAATTAGCTTTTTATCGTTGTCTTGAACTCTTTCTTTTCCAAATATTTAATAATGTCCTGATGATCAAGCTTTGTTTTGTTTTGTTTTGCTTTTTGTTCATCGTCGTTGCCTCCTTTTCTTTTTATTACCAGAGCTTGTTTGAACACGATTGCTACTAACCTGCTGCACGTTCTACTAAATTAAGAAGCATTTATTACCACGTAACATGCTTATATTTCGGATTTTCGGCCTGTTCGCTGGTTGGTTTCTGTGCTGGTTTGGGCTGGCTGGGGCTGGTTTGTTGTGAGAGAAAAACACTGTTGATTAGCTGGTTTGGGCTAGCTGAAACCAACAAGCGAACGGAATGTTTAACAGAAATCAGTTGCAATTGCAAATTTGCAACAACACCAGGTTTAAAGTCTCCAGACTGGCTCTGCAACTCTTCTGCATGAGTGCCGGGAATCTACGGTACCACTACCGTGACGTCGCTAGCTCTCTACGCGTATGCATGAGCATGACCAGAGACCAGTACCCCATCAGGCCATCATCCGTCGTTTACGCATACGGCGGTACCGGAGGACGCGCCGCCGACGTGGCCCATGAGCTGGCTGGCGCCTGCATGCGATGCGCCCACGGCCCACGGCCAGCCCCATCCGTCCATGATCCATCCAAGCGAGACCAGCAACATGTTTGTTTGGCTGTGGCTTATCATAAATGATTGTAAATTTTTAGTCGAAACAATATTTTTCTCTCACACAAATCAGCCAACAGTACTTCTTCACGAACCAGCAACGATACGAACCAGCCAACCGAACAGACTGGCCGAGCCGCCACACGTGTGAGCCCCGCACGGTGGCAGCAGCAGCGCCATGCCATGCCCTGGCCCACCGACACCCGGGCCCCGCACCCCACACCCACATGCGCCTGCCGCCCAGAGGCGACGGGCATCGCAAGGAATCTAGCCCCCGACCTGCTGGTCCACCTCCCAGGCCCCACCTGTCGGCTGGGCCCCGGCCGCAAACCCACCCGGCCTCCGTGTTCCCCCTCGCAGGGACCCACCTGCCATAGGTGGCTTGGCGACGTGTCATGGCTGGCACGAGCTGCGGGCGGAAGGCTAGACTAGTGCACGCAACTGCTACTGGCAAGTGGCAACCGCCTCTATATATGCGAGCCTCCAAGGCACGCAACCGAACGACGACGAGCAGTGCAAGCCAAGCATTCTCACGCTAGCTGTTCTCTGCTTGTCGTCGTCTCTCGTCTCGTCTCGTGCGTCTCGGCGAGTTCGTCGTCGGTGCATCCACCAGCGAGCATTTTATCTGTGATCGATCGGCGCCGGCCATGGAGATGATCGACGCGGAGCTGCGTCTTGGCCCACCCGGGAGCAACAGCGACGTCACCGTCTTGCAGCCGGCGAGGAAGCCGCTGGCGTCGGCGGCGGCGAAACGACCGTCGTCGTCGGTGGTGAAGAGCGAGGCTTCCGTGACGGACGACCATGACGACGCCGCACCGGCCTCCAAGTAAGTCGCCAGCACACGCATGCGCTTTCGTTAGCTGCAGCTAGCAGCTAGCAGCCGACCGAGCTGACGCTGTGTCCGTGTGAACGCCGCAGGGTTCAGGTGGTGGGGTGGCCGCCGGTGAGAGCGTACCGGAAGAACGCGTTCCACGCGGCGGCGGAGGCGAGGAGGACCAAGGGCGGCGAGCAGGGAGGCTTGTACGTGAAGGTCAGCATGGACGGGGCGCCCTTCCTCCGGAAGGTGGACCTGCGGACCTACGGCGGCTACCGGGAGCTGAGGGACGCGCTGGACGCGCTCTTCGGCTGCTTCTCCTCCTCCTCGGCCGACGGCGGCTGTCAGTTCGCCATCGCCTACGAGGACAAGGACGGCGACCTCATGCTCGCCGGCGACGTGCCCTGGGAGTAAGTACCAACATCTAATCCATCCATTAATTGGATCACGTACGGGTCCAATATAAAGGATCGGAGGAACAACACCTGACCTTTCTGTGGATTTTGCAGGATGTTCATCTGTTCTTGCAAGAAGCTGAGAATCATGAGGGGCTCCGAAGCAAGATAACCCAGCAACGAGGATGCGAGAACCTGTTGGATGCATGCATGGAGGACCAGCTATGGTCGAACTCATGCATGAGAGCTAGAGAGAAGATAGGATTTTGCAGGGTGTTCGGCTGTACTACTTTCAGCTTGTTTCAGCTTATTCTCTCTTGCAGAACACTACGATCACTCGATGGATACGCATGGTGCTCTACAGACATGGAATTGAAGGCGTTGGGTATACCTGCATGGGGAGGAGGGCGCGGCAAGCCGCCAGCCCATGCATGCACGCGTCGTCGTGTTCTACGGCCAGGCAGCCCGGCCCATACACACCATGGAGATGGAGGTGACGATTCAAGAGCTACCTAGGATTTGTACTGTGTGCACATAAGTTGTAGCTTTTCATTTGTAATTTTGAGTTTCCCTTTTGTATGTGCCCTGGGTGGATGGATATTAATTCATTATAGGGGGTGCAGTCGCGCTCGCGCGCAAAAAAGAATTATGTGATTATTAGAGCTAAATTTTCACCATTTTATACACTCCATGTTAAAAATCATTGCACCAACGAGGCAAGCGCATCTCCTCCGGTTAGCTCCAGCTCCACCCCTAGACCTGAGTGAGCAAGTTTGAGAAAATGTATGGAGGAAAAGAGAGGGAAATTTCAAATTCGACTTCGAACTTGTGTCAACATCCTTTTACTTTCGGTATCTCCTGACACTATAAAAGTCACAATGAAAATACCACTACTAGTTTGGCAACTGTTTTGTCTGATAAAGCTGCTGCTTTTCTCACTCAGCCTGTTCACTTGTTGGTTTCAACTAGCCCAAACCAGCCAGCCAACAGTGTTTTCCTCTCACACCAAACCAGTACCAGCCAGCCCAGAAAACAACCAGCGAACAGGCCGACTGTCTCTTCGTGTCTTTTCGTTTCTAAGGCACATCGTTCTCCAATCTCCAGTGGGGGCAGTTGAAATTCATGAGAGAAAAGCCATAGCGGAAGACATCACATTGCGAATGCATCTCAGATCTGGGTAAAGTCGACAAGTCCTTTCTGGTAGTCGATAGCCATCAACGGTCATCGTTTTTCTGCGCTCAACTAATTTGGTAGTACAGGCGTACAGCATGGAGTTTGCCATTAAGACTGCCACACCGTACCTGAGCAGTGAGCAGGCACAGGACAACCGTTCTTTGCTGCAACCATCTGTATACCGATAATAGTATAGACATGCTGATAAACACGCAGATGCCCCCGGTCCCCTTGGTCTTTTGTTTCGTTACGCGCAGATGGAGATAACTAGACAGAAATAGTAGCACTCAATAGTGAAAGCTACCATGGAGCTCAGTCAGATCTCAGATGCATGCCTACCACATGAACATCTGAGAGTGACGATACGTAGCATGGAGCACACAGCAGAGGACCGTGTCACTGCAGCGCACCCCACGCAGCCAGGATGTCACTGCAGCGCAGCGCAGCTGTTCGCTTGAATTTATCAACCGACTTATCAGCTAGAATCTACAATATTTTTCTCTCACAATAAAACAGCATTAGCCGACTTTAATACCAGTCAAACAGTGCAATGCATGGCTGCACGAGAAATTCAGGCAGACGGGCAGAGATGACAAGGGGATGTTTCCGAATCTGGCACGGTAACATCGCTCGGTAAAGAGGAAACCAGAGCACAGTATCACAACAGTAAAAGTCCCCCCCTTGCAACTGACGGTGAATGCTTCAGCAACGGACAACGTGCACCAGACCCACACCCCACAGTAGATGCGAATCAGACAGCAGGGGGACAATGCAACATACGTATCGTGCAGACAGGTCATGAGATCTCTGAGACCTGGGAGCAGCCAGCAGGCAACCAATCCACAGCCTAGCAAGGATAAAAGCCCACCATCTCCAGACCTAGATACCGTGTGTACTGAATCCATGGAGCTGTCGCTGTTCCACCCCTCCAGTAGTACAAAAATCGTTGTAGACCATGAAAACCATACATAATTTCACGGCGAAAATGATGAACACGCATTCGGTACACTGGCAAGATCTGGTCACCGTAAGTGATATCCATGAACAAATGGATGTAGGGTCGTTTTTACATCAGGAGTGAGGATACAAAATCATCAACTTGCTCAGACACATCGCACATGCTGTGTTTTTTCTTTCCAAATTGACCATGGTGAAAGTCAAACTTTGCTGGGAATCAGTTTCCACCCCCACGATTCACGCGCTTTGGGAATATTCATCATGCCTGTTGAGATACAGAAGTGGCATTGTGAGACTGCATATATCTATTATGAGATACAGTTAACCACCAACACTGTTTTGTCTATGGCAGACAAAACGGTACAGGGCAAAACCAACTACACAGATATCATCACCAACTTGCCTCAAAATAGGTTAAGCATATCTTCTTCCAGCCACACAAACATCAGGTGGCTGGATTTCCCTTCATATTTTATTACAGTTACTGTGTATGCGGATCTCCACACGTGATGCATGGAATGTTAATGGTTATGAACTTATGATTTCTAAGACCCAATGGATAAACTTTGATAGCTTGGCCGTTTGATGGTTAACAAAATATAGATCTCATAGCAGACCACAAGGGGATCTACAATTCATAATTTAGGCAGAAGTAGCCATATGGTGACAAATGAGCTTGAAACCCACAGTGAAGTTTGAAAAAAAACAGGATAGACAAAAAGTTTCAGACATAGTTCATCCTATGTTTTCTAAAATATGACGACCTTAAAAAGATGCATAAAAAAAGGGTCTATGGTGTGGATGCGAAGTTATACCAGCTTCTTTTTCTTCTTATGCCTCCTTTTGCGGCGTGGTTTATGAGCATCAGAATTTGAACTCAGATTACTGTTATTATCCCCAGGACGATTGGGTACTCTTCTATTTTTAAACGATTCACCGCTTGTGCTGTTTGAAGTATTGCTCGAGCTGGATATCACACGTTTATCTGCATGTCTGGCTCTATTTGGTGCTAATGAGCGTGGTGGTGGCATAAGAACTCGAGCATCTCTCTGACGCTGCAAAACAGAATATGTTGGGTTAAATACAAGGAAATGCAAATTTCAACAGTTCGTCTGAGCTCTGAAGAAAACTGAAATACCCCTAATAAAAGTACCTGGTTCTTTTCATCACTTGACATGCCAGATGCTGCCCTACCTGAAGCACTGGAAGCTGGTTCCCTGCAGAAGGTTGGTACAAGTAACATTAGCACACCAAGTGAAGAAAGAAGAACATATTAGAACACCAAGTCAAGAAAGAAACAAAAATACATTAGCACAGCAGTAGCAATGCTGTCACAGCACCAGAGGGAAGCATATGGACGATATATCAGAAGGAAGCATTCGATTTAGGACCTCATATACATAAGTGATAGCATGATAGCATATTGCAGGATATATCAGAGGGAAGCTTAAAAGCATCTACAGTGTCCAAGAGCTGTGAGTTGTGAACTATACTTAGCACTTTTGTCAGTCCACTCATCATCAGCCTCTTCGTCGCTTGAACTTCCAGACATAAAGAAGTCATCATCACTCACATCCAAGGTATCATCATCGCTTGCTGTCTCTGTTAAATGACCAAGAATAAAGTTTCGTGCTTTACACATTAGATATCCAGTAAAAGGGTACCATAATTTCGAAGGCCATCAAGAGAAATAGTGACACAAACAGGCACCTTCTAAATCTTTTCCGTTTGCTGCAGCAGCCATGAGATTCTCCTTGATCTGTTTACGCCATTTTTTCCTCTCTTGAACAATATCTGAGCAATTCCCTCCAGTGAACAGCGAGACATATTTCTCATTCTTTGGGAAGAACTACACATGAGTTGAGATATATATAAGCTTTAGTTCAGGAATCAAGCAGGTACAGATAAACAATGGTTGATTAGACCCTCCAATCTAATGCAAAGAGAACGATACAGCAAGGAAAAGAAAGCTGTAATGATACTTATATCTCATATCATCATGGGATCATGGGCAGGGCAGGGCAGGTCAGTAATGTAGTAAGCTTACCCTAACATATTCAAGATCTTCTCGCAGTTTTGACAGATCATTGCTGAAATCATCACCATTTGAACGTTGCTGCTTCTCAAGGCGCCTTATCATCCTCTCAATCTTCCGCCTCTCTTTGTATTTTGAACACCACCATCAAGAAAATGGTAAGTACATACGCGCAGAGAAAAGGAACTTGAAATGAATAGGAAGTGATAACAGACCAAAGAATTTTATCTTTCTATCTCTCAACTGTAATGTTCGCTGAACAGCGAGTTGATTCTGAAGCTCTTGTTGCCTCTTAAGTTCTTCCAGTTTCTTCTCTTGAGCAACCCTAATGTCATCAGGAAGGTCCTGAAAATTAAACATGGCGCAGAAACATATCAACATGGCTAGACGAAAAGGGGGCTATGGTTCATTGATGTAATCAGAAGAACATAAAATGGAAGCGGATGTGCTATGCTTTTATATATGTAGGCTGCTCACATAAAGTGGCCTTGATTTAAATAGCACAAACATGCTAAGCTTATGCTCCCCCCTCTTCCACTGTAGAAGTGAATTATACAATCAGTTGTCACCTATGCCTACTTGACTCTTTCCAATATAAGGTGAAGATTCTGTTGGACAAAAATTATATGTAGTTGATGCATAGAAAGAGGCATGAACATAACCATGACTACACTGTTCTAAATGAAGGTCAATTAGGCTTCCTCACTTCTCTGACAAGAACAAATGCCCTTTCACTGCATTTCTAACTAATCCGTTTGAGCAGCATAGTTAATATTTCAGTATGTTAGTTTTTCAATCAATACTTGATACTTAATAGCACCTATGCAAGCTGCAGTAATCCAGCTACACCATGAACTAGTCTACTGAGCAGAATGCAACAAACAGAGGCCTCAGTTGAAGCGTCAATTAGCCCCTAACGTAACAACAAATAAAAAAAATATTCGTGGTTGAGCTATCCATCATTGCAGAAAGACTGCCATGCTAAAATTCCTAGCTACGTTCGGCGAAACGTCCCAATTAACTAGGAAATGGAGAGGTTCCCAAGAGAAACACCCAGCGGTCCACACGTAACAGCTAAACCCAATCCATGGGAGAAGAACAACGAGCAACTAGAAGATTCAGAGCTCAGCAGAGCAGACCCCAGGTGTCGGTAAGTACCTTGCGGAGGAAGCGCTCAGTGGAGCGGATCTGGTTCTTAAGGGAGGTGGTCTTGGCGGCGGCGGTTCGCTTCCGCTTGCGGTCGGCAACTGCCGCGGAGGCCGAGGACTTGGGCCGGCGGACGGCGGCGCCGCGGCGCGGGTAGCCGCCGTGCGCCATCGCCGGAACCCTAGGTGGAGACGGAGCCTGCCAGGAGCTCTTGGAATGGGCCGAGTGGGTCGCGCGGTTTAGCCCCCAAAATGCAACTGCCATTTGCTAGTGCCCACGTTGCTAAAAAAAATGCCAGTGCCCACGTCACAAATGTTGGGCCTTCATGCGTACTTCGGTCCTGTTCGCTTTTGTTATGATTCGTATTTTTTAGTTTGTTTTTTTAATTGAAATAGTATTTTTCTTTCACAATAAATTAGTGAATAGTATTTTTAGCCATAACTTTTCAGCCAAGCGAACGGGGCCTTATTTAATTTACCACACCCAAGCAGCAAATGGAGACCGTTTCCTCAAAATGAGAATATAAGGTAGAAATATAAAAATTAGGTTGAAGTACTCATTTTCTAGAATCTAAATATCTATTGAAACTCTGTTATTTGAAGACTTCTTAACATGCAAAGACAACAATTTAGGATAAAATATTCTTAAGTTTTTTTAATCTAAATTCTAGATTTTTTTTTTTGAAATTGGATGACTTCATATTACTCATGAGCTGAAGATTCTTCAGCAACAATTACATGAATGTGCGCCGGAAGTGAATTGATGATTGTCTCACTTCCTTCGTCACAATTACACCCAACAGCTGCCAATTCATGGGCAACTCTATTACATTCTCTAGGAATTGAAACACAACGAAACGAGCTAAAATTCATAGTCACCAGGAAGCGCAGTTCCTCCACTAGACCACCCACCAACGAGTCTGAGAAGTCCTCATATTGCAGTGCTTGTTTCACCATCAACGCGTCAGTTTCCAAAATAAGGTTGGAAATTTCTTGATCAATTGCCGCTTGGGCACCCTGCAAGCATGCTATAATTTCAGCTTGTAGGGCATTGTAGAGGTACTGCACTCTCCCTCTTCCTGCAGTCACCACATCCCCGTCGCAGTCCCTAATCACATATCCCCAACCACCCGCCTTTTTAGTAGAAGAGAAAGATGCATCACAGTTCAGTTTTAGAGCTCCTCTCCCTCTTCCAGATTTTACGTCTGTCAAGGGCTTCAAGCCCTAGGGTAGCCGGCCCTCGACTACGGAGATCGTACTCGCGGTCCGTCTTCTAGGGCGAGGTTTTACCCCTCAGCGACCTAGGCTTGAGAATCGAGAGATAGGAGATGGATTGGTTGATAATTCTTTTCTCCCCCTTCCAAAGTGCCGGTTACAGGAGGATATATAATCCTTGATGGAATAAAAATAGCAACTAATCCCTCCTTAATCATAGGGATACTAACAACTGTTGCCTAAACTAGCCACTCGATGGCTCAGCCGCCTCCTGGGCCGCGTCCGCGGCGCGCTGGGTGCGCTCTGCCGCGCGTCTGATGTCGCGGGTCCGGCGCCGCCTAGTGTAGGTCCGGCCGTACATGACAGTCACTATCTAAAATTACTGTGAGAATAGATCCATATTTCGGTCTTGGGCTGGTAAAAAAATATCCATACTGTTTATATATCTCCATTCTTGTTAAAAAAAGGAATAGAATTTCTTCAAACGTCTAACCATAAATAAAAGCTAAAGCAAATTCTTAACCCATCAAGGATGTTTTGCCAAGCGCCGTTCTCGCTTTGCACAATAGTTATTGTATTGATCATTCTGAAATTTCCCACAACCTACTCCAAAACTTTATGCTTCTGTTCTCAAACGTAGTTCGCGCGCTCTTATCGGTTCATTTTTGTCAAAGAAAAAAAATGCATACATAGGTGCTGAACTTAGTGAATGATGGTTGTATCAAGTCATAGTAGTCCATCACAGTAATAGCATTTGCTAAATAATATGCATGTTGCAATGCTAAAAAGGAGTTCTTAACTCAGGCGTATAAAAAAACATATGTTTCCTTTATAAACATGCATGCGCCAATAACCTAGGGGTAAACAGGAATGAAGGTTAGGCCTCAATCGGACTATTTGTGGCTGTGGCATGTATTTCATCAGCAGTTGCAGTTTATCTCCAGGACCTACGATACTAGAATTGTACTATACAAGAATGGTCACTAAATTTATTCTTCCACTTCGATACAAAATTAATCATAATATTTCCATTGTGATGCAATAGAACATTTACATTCACCGATTCATAAACCAATGTGTGTAATCATTAGGACTCAAAGTGCATAAAAGATCGGGTGCCATTGTGTCCTGAATTGTGTACATGCACTCGTGAGGAGCAAGTGATCCGATATAGCACTTCTCTAAGAGGAATTTTGCAATTCACCCAGGCATGGTATTGATCTATGGCGAAGTCAAGGAGCCATCAGGAATTATGTACTCACGCACAATCTAATTACACACTACTACATAATCAGGGTCATTAACAGGTCAATAACTAGAGAGGACAGATCAAAGCCGAAAAAGTGTGCTAATGATCATTTGATCAGTGTGGAGTGAAGTTTGGTACCACACCAACTTGCATGAAAATAATGGTGTTCTAGGGCGAGTCTACAACAAGCAACAAAGCACCATGATAATTCCGTTACATTGCAAAATAATAATAATAAAAGGAGACTGAACAAAGCAGTGCAGTCCTTTCCAACGGCTTTCATAAGCATATCAACTCCTGCAAACATGATCAAATATATGATGTAGGTTAAAATATATATATATATATATATATATATATATATATATATATATATATATATATATATATATATATATATATATATATATATTTTTTTTTTTTTTTTTTTTAAAGTCAGGAGACCTGCCAAATCCATCAAGAGAAGAGGATGCCTACAAAGCTTACAAACCGAGGAAGAGAGAACTAAAACAACAGCATGGCACTGTAAGCAAATTCAAAGGAGAACACCGACACACAGAAGGCAACAGAATGACTCTGCATGAACACAAACTTATGATTACCTCCAGGATGAAATTTCATGTATGGAGCAATATTGTACACACCACCTTTAAGAATTATCCAAATACTTTCTCCACTTTTATGCTGCTTTGACTTCTTTCAAAGAAATTGACCTTGACTGACCCTCAAGCCCTATAAAGGCAAGGAAACCAGCATTGTTTCATCATTTGTTGGTATAATCAATTGAGGGGAGGGGGTGTCAACAGGAAATAAAAATGAGAAAACATGAAATCAGATATATGACAAGCATATAATTCCAGCCAATCTCAGTGATACTTAGAGGTCCTTGGAAGGAGCTAGCTCAGTTGGTTTAGAGGTCCTTGGAAGGCCTCGTTGAGGTTAATTTGGGTGTCTATTTTCTTCTTCATGTAAAGCTCCACCTAGTTTCTCCTGGTTTGGTCTAGTTCCTTTTTTATACTCATATGTCCACATAATTTTAAATCACGATCTAACTAACCTTTGAAAGCTTCTACTAACTACACATTCACGAAGCTATTTCTGCCACTAATATTATCCTGTTCACACAGGAAAAATATTCAACCAACTTGTCTAAAACAATTTTTTGAAGACAACAGAGCTAAGCCTGAACATTTTTATGCATGCTAAGAACATTACAAAATAAAAACACATTTAATTGGTTTTTTCATCAAAACCTTGTCACTATGAGATATCATTGTTCCCTTGAGCGCAACGACAGCCTTAGACCCTTTATGAACCCAGTGGAACTTATCATGCCACATATTTTAAACATATGACTGAAAGCATAAATGTGGTGCTAGTATCCTAGTAGAGCCATCAGCCATTCAAGTCAAAATTCAGAAGACTCTAAATCACACAACAAACAACAAGCATAAAGGCCACATTTATAAGGCAATTTATCCAGGGAAACTAACAAATTAAAAGATGATAGATCTTAACTAAAAGGGTACTCTCAAGTTGGCGATGTTATGTTCTATGTTGATGGAATCTCTAAGGACCAAAATCAACACAAAATATAGGACCTTTCTCTTTGACAAAAGTATATGCATAAAAAACACATTAACTTGAATTGATGTAAAACAGAATGGTTACAGCCCCTTAACTGTCATTCCCAGACCCCACAATAGGGCCTCACAGAGGCATTAATTATGCAGCAGCGTCAAGCCACAACACTAATAACCAGATATGCCAACGACCAAAGATAATCAGAGTTCAAAAAGTACCAACAAAATTCTGTGATGACTTACCTGATAGATCAGGTTGTGTATGTCTCAGCTTTAGCCAATCCATTTGGCTATAGCCCTTCTCAAAAGAAACATTTGCTTGAGCTACAAGTTTCTTTAATGAAGGTTTTACCTGATATAGCACATTTGATTCTGCTTCAATAAATGCTTGTGTAACTGGTCTTTTAATGTTATAGTCTTTTGTTAATGCACTGATGCTGCTGCCAGACATATATTATCTAAATCATTAGGTTTCACTTTGTTAATCTTTGCAGTATGTGCAATATCAACAAAAAAATCCTCAAGGATCATGCTTTCCACAGGAATGGCTTTAGGAGATCCTAATTGACCATCATTTTCTGCAGAACCAACCTAGTGAACAGATATAGCACAAAAGTTCTTACAATCCATACCGGAAAGTAAATAGAAGTAAGCAAACATAAACACACAACCTATGTTTCTAAGTCAATAGTTCAACATATACAAAGGGCTGAGGGAGAACTAGACAATACATATTTAATATAAGAGCTTAAGTCACTATAGTATCGAATGGACAAGTCATCATGCAATTAAGGTTATATGTATAAAGCGCTTCAGAGATATCCATGACTTTAAAAACGAACAACCTAAAGAAAAGGGTAATGAAGTGAGTACCAACAAAGATGCACTAAGAGTCTAAGATTTAAAAAAACAAAAAAGAGCAGCTGTTTTGATGCGTATAGAGAATAATGTCAAGACAGGCATTTCCATAGAGAGAACAACAAATTCCTCCAATTCTGCAGGACTTAATTCAGTATGTTTTCTGTGTTCTTATCTTCTCCCCTTGACATATTTCCATAGTTACTGTTTCTAGAAATGAACATATATCAATGAAACTATATCACTGATTTGTAAATTCTTTAAGCATCCACACGTTTAAGATTTCTAGTGATTAATTAGTGTTTGGAAACAGATAGCACACACATGGTTAACTAAGTTACAGTAAAGCACAAGGTCTGTAAAATCGGCCAGCCACAATCCATATGTTAATCCAACACACTAGTACACAAAAGCTTTTTAGTCGTGGTAAAAAATGATCTTCAGAAATGGTTTAAAAAACTGCTACTATGCCAGTGATTGTAAAAATAAGTGATTTTTAGAGGCGGTTTTCTTAAGACAACCTGCCAGGGGAAGAACCACACGAGGACTAAGCCAGAGGGATCGACGAGTAAAATGACCCGGACCTCAGCCAGTGGTCACGGGTGATGGCACAGCCCATCCGACCCCACGGGGGAAGACCCCGTCCTGGCTGACCCTCAGAGCGAGTCCTCCGACTCGCCCAACCCCGGAAGGGGGTCTCTGCCTCGCCCGACCCTAAGCAGATGAGTCCCACGCCTTTCGATCCCATCCGAGGGTTCCCTGCCTTGCTCGGGGGGAATTATGTAGATAGACCCTCGGGCAAGGTGGGCCCCCGTCCAGGGGAAGCACACGCCGCACCCCGCCGCCCTGAGTAAGATACGCGCACCAGGATATGACAGACGGTGATGATGGACCGTGTCTGGCTGCCCATGACACCCGACGCAAGGCGGAGGGGGCATGACACTATCAACTACAGTACGGCCCTAAGACGGGATCGACCATAGGATGTGATCACCCCTACGGCGGGACGACATAGCGCGTCCCACCGCGACTAGACACATGCACCGCGTGCCTACGTGCGGCATGGTGCGTGTCAGGGCGACTAGGTCCGTGCACCGCACGGATAGGGGTCTGGTGGAGTAGTGCGCCTCTGTGCCTTAGGCCATTGCGTCGCGCGGCTACCGACAGTGCGGGATGGCTGCCGTTGCTAGCGCGTTGGCAACAACAAAGGGGGCTTGGGCAAGAAGGATGGAGGAGAACAGATTTGGCTCTCTTCTTTTCCACCTGGTCCTCCATGCAAGACAGAGGGCTTACCTTGAATGTAACCCGCCTCCTCCTTGGGCTATAAAAGGACGAGATGGGACCACTTAGAAGGGGGAGACTAACACATGAACACACACACACCTACCGGAGACTTGGGATCCTGTCCCTCTCTCTCCTGTTTGTAACCCCTACTGCAAACATTTTTGTGCAAGGAACACGAGCAGCAGCTCATCGACTAGACGTAGGGACATTCTGCCTGAACCAGTATAACACTCGTGTCACTCTTGCAAACCATCCGAGCGAGACACGCAATTTAGAAATTTACTAGTTGGTGACTCGAAACACCAATAGTTGGTGCGCCAGGTAGGGGACTTTTGCGCGTCTCGACGTCATTTCCAAGCTTCGGATGGCCAACCTTAGCGTCAGTTGGCCCCTGGGCGCACACGTGCATTTTGGGAGCCTAGATTTCATCATCACCATGAAGGGGGAGATGGTGCAGGCTCCCTCCACCACCAGACTTCTCCACCCCACTGGCCTCAACGCGATCGACATGGCATTTGAGGAGCTGCGGCTGCACGCGCTAGATGTTCGCGCTCCTAGGAGCAACTAGCTCCTCGACTTTGATTACGGGAGGCTTGAGCGTTAGCTCGCTGCCTTTCTAGGACCCTGACCATCATGGGAGGATCTACCCTGCCTCACCTTCTCCTACGCCAACATCATGACACAACTCGCTAGAGGGGAGCCGCTCACCCCGGAGCAGCTCATCGGTAGAGCCGCAGTGGCGTTCCCCTTCGGCCTGCGCAACACCATGTGGGCTACGGGCCACTCCACGGCGCAACACTTCCGCCAGCCCCCTACGAACGACACGTTCATGGGAGCGGCAGAGTACGCCGTGGAGTCACACCATGACCTTCTCACAGGTGACTCAAAAACGTTTTCTAATTCCAACTCTAGCAGGGGCAGCTGTCACCCCTCACGTGAATGCTTCATAGCGGTGACCCCCGAAGGGCACACCGAAAGCATCCACGAGGTGGCCAATCCAGCGCGCGACGACGACGACAAAGGCGTGGAGGCTCTACCACACGTGCAGGAGGAGCAACTGCGGGCACGACGTCAAGAGCTCGAGGAGGCGTGACTCCAACTTGAGTAGGAATGTGCGGAGCTCGAGCAGGAGATCGCACAACGAGGAGACGATGGGCGTGTGGGTGCCAGGGCCCGCAATGTAAACCAGAAGATTGTCGAGGACGACGAGGGCCTCCCGTGCTTCGCCCGGGCGAGCCAGAACATAGCGGCCACCGTAGCCTTGCTTCGAGGGCTCCCTGAGCCCGCGACACCAGATGACCGCCGGACTCACCGAGAGATCCACACGCTACTCGAGCGTGCCGGGGAACAGTAGGTGGAGAGCTCGCTATCCCGACGATGCGAGCTCGATGCCAGCTAGCGCACACCCTCGGGACCACGTGGCAAGGACGTTTCCCTCCACCAAGCGCCACATGACGATGGGAGGAGGGTTACGGTCCCGGTGCGCGAGCGCCTCGGCCACAACCGCGATGCCCGTGACACTCTGAATGCCTACAAGCGTGCCCATGGCGGCGAGAGGGATGGAACCAGCCACGGTGGGCGCTATGACAGCGCTGAGGACCGGAGTCCAAGCCCCGACCTACCTAGGCCTTAGGCTTTTGAACGGCACATCCTCAACGCGCCTTTCCCGCCGTGATACCGGCCATCAACCAATGTCCCAAAGTACTCTAGAGAAACAAACCCTGGGCTGTGGCTCAAGGACTATCGGCTCGCTTGCCAGGCCAGTGGCACGGATAGTGACAGCTTCATTATCTGCAACCACCCCTTGTTCCTCACCGACTCGGCACGAACATGGCTGGAACATCTCTTGCCCAAAAGTATCCATAGTTGGGTAGATCTAAAGGAGATCTTCGTGGGCAACTTCTAGGGCACCTACGCATACCCTAGAAACCCATGGGACCTCAAGAACTGTCAGCAGAAGTACGGAGAGACTCTTCGTGAGTACATTCGGTGCTTCTCCCGATAGTGCAACGAGCTGCCCGACACCACCGACGTCGACATCATCAGGGCCTTCCCGTCGAGGACCACCTGCGAGTCCCTGGTCCACAAGTTGGATCACAAGGGCCCATCGACCACCAAGGAGCTCCTCGACATCACCACCAGCCATGCCTCGAGCGAAGAGGCGGTCGGAGCAATCTTTGACCGCTCTAAGGGCAAGGCAGAGTGGGATGACAACGCTGGCGAAGGTGCTTCCAACCATCCCCATAAGAAGAAGAATAAGCAATGGCATGAGGGTCCCTTGTGGCCGCTGCCGACCATAAGGGGGGTTGGAAGCCCACTGAAGGCACCCCAACTACTTCGAGAAGTTGCTCGAGGGGCCATGCCCGAACCATGCCTTCCCCGTCAAGCATTTGTACTAGGACTGTGCCCTCATGAAGCGGCCGACGCTAGCAAAGGGGATCCAAAAAAGACCCCAAGCCAATGACGGACGAAGCCGATGGAAAGGATGACGACTTCCTAACCCCCGATGGATGCCTCATGATCTTTGGGGGGTCGGTAGCCTATGATTCCAAATGCTGGCAAAAGCTGGTGCACCGCGAGGTCTACATGGCTGAGCCCGCCACCCCCGCCTTCTTCCGGTGGTCGGAGTCCGCCATCACCTTCGACCGGACCGACCACCTCAACTACATCCTACAGCCGGGGAGGTATCCGCTCATCATTGACTCAATCATCGGCAAGAAGCGGCTCACTAAGGCTTTGATGGATGGCAGCAATGGTCTCAACATCCTGTACGCCGAGACGCTCGATGCCATGGGCATTGACCGGTTGCGCATCCGACCAACCGAGGCGCCTTTCCACAGCATCGTGCCTGGGAAGTAGACCATGCCGCTCAGGTAGATCGACCTACCCGTAACCTTTGGGAATCCGACCAACTATAGGATGGAGACCCTCACGTTCAAAGTGGTCGGGTTCCATGGGACCTACCACACAATCCTCGGGCGACCATGTTACACGAAGTTCATGGTCGTCCCCAACTACACCTACCTAAAACTGAAGATGACGAGCCCACGAGGGGTTATCACCATTGGCACTTCCTTTCAACGCGCTTACGAATGCGAGGCGGAGTGTTGTGAGCACGCCGCATCCGTTGTTGCCTCCGCCGAGCTCACGACCATCTAGGAGAAGACCACCGAGGGGTTGCCCGACTCCAAATGGTCGGTGGGGTCCTTTGAGCCTACGAGAAGGCATCAAGGAGATCCCTATGGACCCTAGCAAGGTGCTCCAAATTAGCACCACGCTTTCCTCCAAATAGGAAAGCGCGCTCATCGACTTCCTCTGCGTTAACAGAGACATCTTTGCATGAAACCCTCGGATATGCTAGGCATTCCAAGAGAAGTCGTCGAGCACGCCTTGAAGATCAGGTCAGGCTCCAAGCCGGCAAAGCAGCGCCTGCGTCGCTTTGATGAAGAGAAGCGTAGGGCCATAAGCGAGGAGATCGCAAAGCTTTTGGTGGCTGGATTCATCAAGCAAGTATATCACCCTGAGTGGTTAGCCAATCCCATTCTTGTAAGAAAAAAGAGTGGGAAATGGAGAATGTGCGTTGACTACACAGGTCTCAACAAAGCATGCCCAAAGGATCTGTTTCCTTTGCTGCGTATAGACCAAGTAGTCAACTTGACCTCAGGGTGCGAAACCCTCTACTTCCTTGATGCGTACTCCGGGTACCATCAGATCGCGATGAGAAAATCCGACCAGCCCGCAACTTCTTTCATCACCCCCTTCGGGTCATACTACTATGTCACAATGCCGTTTGGTCTGAAAATGCGGGGGCTACGTATCAATGTTGCATGCTCAAATGCTTTGATAACCTCATTGGGTAGACCGTTGAGGCTTACGTGGATGACATCGTAGTCAAATCCAAACGCACCAACGAGCTTGTTACTGACCTTGAGTCAACCTTCGCAAAACTCCGTGCTAATGGCATCAAACTCAACCCCGAAAATGCGTTTTCGGGGTTCTGAGGGGTATGTTGCTTGGGTTCATCGTTTCCGAGCATGGCATCGAAGCCAACCCGGAAAAAATCTTGGCCATCACAAAAATGGGCCCGATACAGAACACAAAGGGAGTACAACGGATTATAGGGTGCCTCACCACCCTCGGTCGCTTCATCTCACATCTCAGAGAACGAGGCCTGCCCCTTTATTGGCTCCTCAAGAAGGCCAACCATTTTGAATGGACGCTAGAGGCCCAAGAGGCACTCAACAAGCTCAAGGAGCTCTTAACAAGGGCCCCAATCCTAGTCCCCCGACCGATGGGGAGCCCCTCTTGCTCTACATCATGGCCACCATGCAGGTGGTCAGCGCTGCACTGGTGGTTGAGCGAGAGGAAGAAGGGCATGCCCTCAAAGTACAACGTCCTGTGTACTTTATCAGTGAGGTCTTGTCCGACTCCAAGACCCGCTATCCCCAGATCCAAAAACTCCTCTACGCAGTCCTCATCACCAAACGCAAATTGTGGCACTACTTTGAGTCACACCCAGTGATGGTGGTGACATCCTTCCCTCTCGGTGAGGTCATCCAAAACCGGGGTGCGACGGGAAGAATTGCCAAGTGGGCTCTCGAATTGATGGGTTAGGGCATTTCATATGCCCCACAAACTACCATCAAGTCCCAAGCACTGGCTGACTTTGTGGCGAAATGGACTAAGATCCAAATGCCACCGGCGACCGTCGATCAGGACTACTAGACGATGTACTTCAATGGCTTGCTGATGAGGAAAGGCGCCGGTGTTGGGCTAGTTTTGGTCTCGCCCCTTGGGGTGCGCATGAAGTACATGGTCTGACTACACTTCCCTGCATTGAACAATGTGGTAGAGTATGAGGCTCTCATCAATGGCCTACGTATCGTGATTGAGTTGGGCATCCGATAGCTCGACATCCAGGGTGACTCCTAGCTAGTCGTTGGCCAGGTCATGAAGAAATCGAGCTGCCACAATCCCAAGATGGCCGCATACTTGAAGGGTCGAGATGGTGGACTAAAGGGGGGGGAGGGTGAATAGTCTTTTCTAAAATTAATCGTGTCGGCTAACCGAAACAAGTGCAGAATTATAACAATTGGTCTAGCCAAGACTACACCCCTCTATCAATGTTCTCTAGCACCTTCCAAAGATACTAATCAAGCAACAAAGGTGCCGGGCTAGCTAGAGCTCACCTAACCAATTCTAGGAGCAAGGTCACACAAACCTATGCCTCTAGTACTTTAAGCAACAAGGGAGCTCCTACACATGCTAGTAAGCAAAATCACTAAGCCAACTAAGCTCACTAGCAATGCTCAATAACAAGGCAACCAATGCTAAATTAGAGAGCATAAATACTTAGCTACATAAACTAAGCAATGTGACTAACAAGGTTACACAAACCAAATTAGCCACGCACAAGAGCTACTTCTATGCTACACAAGCAAGAAGGTAACTAGTAAGCTACACAAGCTAACTAATTATAAGAGCAACAACACAAGCTTAATGTATATGAAAATAATCGCAAGCTTGTCTAACGGGGATGCAAACCAATGGGAAGAACAAGGTTGACACGATGATTTTTCCTCCGAGGTTCATGTGTTTGCCAACACGCTAGTCCCCGTTGTGTCAACCGCTCACTTGGTGGTTTGGTGGCTAATTGGCATCACCCGCCAAGCCCACACATCAGGCACCGCAAGAACCTACCCCGAAGGTGAGGGTAGCTCAATGACACGCTCTACTAAAGTTGTTCTTCGTGGCTCCCACGGGGCGAGCATAATGCCCCTCACAAAGCACTTCTCCGGAGCGCTGCACAAGCTTCTTGCGGGCTTCCACGGAGACCACCACCAAGCCATCTCGGAGGTGGCAACCTCCAAGAGTAACAAGCACCACCGGCTTGCAACTCGATCACCTAGTGCCACTCAATGCAACCTCACAATGCAATCTCACTAGAATCGCTCACTCACACAATCGAATGATTACTATCAAGTATGTGTGAGATAGAGAGCTCCCAAGCACTCTCAAGCATGGACACAAAGTCCCTCGAGGTGCTCAACCCCTACCATGGCCGAAGGCCACTTCTATTTATAGCCCCAAGGGCTAAACTAGCCGTTACCCTTTCACTGGGCAACTGTCGGGTCGACCAAACGCTCCGATCATGTTGACCGGACGCTGGACCTCAGCGCCCGGTCGCCCAATGACAGCCACGTGTCACCTGCGTTCAATGGCATTCTTCTGATCTCAACGGTCATCTTTTGATCGGACGCAGCAGCTTCAACTGACCGGACGCTGGACCCTCAGCGTCCGGTCGTTTATAGTAAGGTACCGACCTTGACCAGAAGCGTCCGGTCGCACGTGATCGGACACAGCCCAGCATCCATTCATACTCCAGCTCCTACGTCACCATGCATCAGCCTGACCGGACACGCCCTGCCAGCGTTTGGTCACTTCTAGTGCCAGCGTCCGATGCACTTAGTGAGACTCTGTCTTTTCTGTGTAGGACACTCCACCGGTGGAGTTTCTTCACCAAGTTGATCCACATCAACTCCAACTCCATCTCCTTTGTAAATGTGCCAACACTACCAAGTCTACACCACCATGTGTATGTGTGTTAGCTTTTCACTATCATTTCCCAAAGGATGTTAGCCACTCAACTTGCCACGCCACTCGATCCTATCAACGATGCAAAGTTAGATCACTCGAGTGGCACTAGATGACCGATATGCAAACAAGTTTGCTCCTCTTGATAGTATGGCCATCTATCCTAAAGCCGGTCATAAACTTCTCTACACACCTATGACCGGTGAAATGAAATACCCTAGGTTATACCTTTGCCTTGCACATTCCATTCCATCTCCTCCAATGTCGATGCAACACATGCACCAACACGATCAACAATGATATGATCCACTTCATATCATCACATGATCATATTGGTTCATCGATCTTGACTTCACTTGCTTTTCACCGTTGTCTTCGTCCATCGGCGCCAAGTCTTGCTCAAGCTTCACCGCCACGCGGTCCATCGCTCTAAAGCCTCCGACTTGCCCTTCATGCTTGCAACAGGTCCATCAAGCCAAGTCTTGTCTTGATCTTCTCTACCTTTGATCACATGACTCAATGTCATGTCTCATGTGCAATGAGCTCCTTCATCTTCACATGTGTGAGCTTTGCAACATCTCCAAGCCATTTTCACCTTCATGGCATATGTTGCTCACACATATATACCTGTGGACTAATTACCTGTGTATCTCACATAAACACAATTAGTCCACCTAGGTTGTCACTCAATTACCAAAACCAAACAAGGATCTTTCAATCTCCCCCTTTTTGGTAATTGATGACAACTCTACAAAGATATGGAAATTAAGCTCTTTTGGATTCATGTTGCTTGCCCAAGCAATTTTACCATGTGAAAATGATTTTGGACAAGTACCACAAACCCAAAATGGTAGTATTAGCTCCCCCTACATATGTGCTAGAGTATTTAATTTAAAGCTTGCACATATGCATAGATTAAAATTGTGGGAGAGTAATTACTACAAAATGATGCTAAGGTGTATAGAATAAACCTTTGAAGCATGTACCAATCGGAGTTGCACCTTTAAGTTCATCCTTAGCACCATGGTTAGCTAGATATCACTTGGAAATAAAAGCACTAGATACCTTGTGAGATCAACATTAAAAGCAAGGTACTAGCATTACTTGAAAAGCATACCAAGTGTCTAGCTGTCATCCTAAGCATGCTAGTTATCAAGTCATCATTCAAGTTCTACAACTAGCATACACCACACAAGCATGCATATTGAATTTGAAAGCTTATGCAATGCAAGCAAGCACATGAATATGCACATATCAAATGCAATCAATCAAAGTTCATGAGCATGCTCCCCCTACTTGTGTGCTTCTCTTGTCCAAGAATTTTGATCCATCTCTTTTCTCCAATGATGCTCCCTCTTTGTCCATGTTCATGTCCAACCTCTATTTTTATATCTCATCTCTCCCATTGTACAATCTCTCCCCCATTCAATCAAGCTTTCATATCTTTGTATAATCTCTCCCCCTTTGTCATCAATTTTCATAAAAGGTGTGCTTCTCATTGATGCAAAGGTATGCATTTGGGGTAGATGGTTGAGGCTGGAATCTTGCATTTTTTATGGACATCACTTGATTGTTGGAATGACACCACTTGTAGATACCACTTGTAACTCATACCACTTGTATTTTGTGTAAGGCTTCTTGACATACCACACATAGGATCTTTGATCTTGATACCAATTTGTGTGACACCTCCCTCTATGTGATAGCATGGGTCATCCATTTGATACACTTGAGCTCTTATAGGTGAGAGATGCATTCTTCATTTGACGATCACTTAAAGTTGAGGATCACTTGTGGAACCATCATCTTGCATGATTGATACTATGTATAGATACCACTTGTAGGAAGTGAATACCATTTGAAAGAATCTTCTAGTATGGAACCACTTGTTTGATTTATCAATAAAGACCATTTCTTGAACATTTGCTATCTTTATGAGTACCACTTATAGGATATCACTTGTGAGTTGATCTAGACATCACTTATGAAATCTTGATGAAATACTTGAGTCTAGATACCACTTGAAATATACAAACTAGATATCCATTTGCATTGTTGTCTTATGCTTGTACTCTTATCACTATCATGAGCTTCTATGATTGACTTGAACTAAATTGATTTGCCTAAGCTTCCAAGTCCGGTTTGAACCAGTGACAAGCTTCTTCACACCTCTTTCAAGGGTTATCTTGCCAATGTTGTACTTGTCACTTGTTAGCAATCCAAATTGAGTTAAGTACTTGGGATTACTAGCTCATGAACAAATTCATATACTAACCACTAGATCAAGTAATCATCCAAACAATAGTGGTAGGCTATGAATTTAAACATTTCATTTGTTATGCATGATCCTATGAAGCATGTACTATATGCACTAATCGCATACTAGTAAGGGATGAAATGATTATGCACATTACAATGATACCTTTGCTATGTTGGAGTAGAGGATAGTCACATAGATTCCAATTCATTACTCTAATAGCAATGTAAAGTCCAATTTATAACCTTGGTGAAGACCAATAGATACCATGTTGAATTTTATTCTTCACCCATATGAAATGAGTACCACTTATGATCAAGTGCACTTTCTTGTTGTGGTTGACTTGCTTTATCTTTTCATCTTTGCTTGCATGAGAGTATCAATTTGAGAATACCACTTGAAATATCATGATTAGCTCTCTTTTGGGTGTTGCTTGCTTTTCTTGATCAACCCTTTTGATTGCTTCAACTAAGCATCTTAACTGTTCCTCGAATCACCACTTCCATGTTAGACTTCCAAGTACCACACTTGGTTTACCTACACATAGACGGCAAGCCCCTACACTAGGGAGAAGTGACCTCTTTCCAAGAACCATTGTTGATACTCACTTGAAATAACTTGATTGATTGATCCAAGTGATGGACTTAACTTGATGAGTGAACTTGATTCCTTCTTTAAGTCCTTTTCTTTCTTCTTGTTTAAGTTCTTTTCTTTCTACCAAATGATTTCCAATAGTCACTAGAACTTAACCTTTCAACTTCATCTTGAGTTTGATCTTGATTTTTCAATTTGAGTACCGAATGTGTGCAAAGTACACTTCACAATCAAATAGCCTTGTACTCATATCTTGTCATTCTTCTAGATCATTTCAAAACCAAACTTAGGTACCTCAAACACTTGTAAATATGTTTCCAACTTGAGGACCTTTCAATCAAGGTGACTCTTGATCAATCCAACATTTGTCACTTTTCTGACAGATTTTGTACCCTTCAAAGAAATAAGCATATCTCCCAAAGTACAAATCCAAATACCACAAAATTTGGTGGAGGTGTGCAATACTAAGTTATCTTAGCAGCTATAAAAATTTGAGCTCCATTTAACTTCTAGATTGCTGCCATATTTTAATGCTTCCACCACTGCTACATGTTAAAAACTGCTGCACTATAGCTGACAAGATCCACTCTAAAACTGAAGCATTTCTTATCCAATTTTCATGAAATTTCTACATCATCTTATACCATAAGTCTAGAGTATGTACACCAATTTTTATGCCAATCCAATAAGTTTTGATTTCTCAAACATGGCTAAGTTCATAGCTAGCTCAGATTTTGCAATATAGGATAGATTTCAACAATTGAGCTATACTTCATCAAATATGAATCAAACTTGATACTAACTTGTTTGAATACTTCCATAAGACATATATCCATTCAAACCACTTACTAAAAGTCATATCATGAATTTATCCAATATAAATCAATCCAAACTTGATTACTAAGCAATTTCCATTCAAACATCTCATAGCAAGCAACATTGCATATTTATCCAATTCAATCAACTCATATGCACCCAAATGAAATGATCAACAAGAGATATACCTTGGTTAGCTCATGATCATCCAACTAGCAAGCTTCAACTCAATTATTTGCAAGTCATCAAATATTCCAATAAATCACCACAACTTAAATATGACACTTGTATGTTGTAGCACTTGGACTTTATTTAATTTTCATTTAGCATTGGGTTAGATATGCACTAAGCTTCAATGCTTGATTCAACATATGATGATTAATATGAACACAATTGAATCAAGTCTCCAATGCTGATGGTACCTACAATCAATCATCCACTTTTTGATGGTACCCAAATAAGTTTGGGTCCTCTCAAGTTAGGAGCAACATACTTAGGCATAGCCTTAGTATGAATAGCGGGATGTTTTGCAATTGCAACCAATGAGGTACCATTGCCATCTTTTCTAAGCACATTATTATCAACAATTGAAGTAGGCTTAGAAATATCACCTAGGGGACATGAATGTGTCATGTGTCCCCTTTCCCGGCATGAGTAGCACTTTCTCTTTGCTTGAGCCTTCTCTTCTTTGCTCATGTGATGCTTCTCATTGCCTTGCCTCTCATGAATTGCTTGAGCCTTCTTCTCAAGCTTGGTAGGACACTTAGAGGCAAATTGTCCCGTACTTCCACACTTGAAGCATTTGAAGTGAGCATAATCTTTCTTCTCATCTTCATTCTTGCTCATCATCTTGGCATCTTGAGTTTGCATTGGATGCCTTGCCTTTCCACCCCTTGGTTTCTTCTTCTTTATCATCAAGTCACCACCATCTTCATGGTTGATCTTGATTTGAACTTGGGGTGTCTTCTCTTGCTCAACTTGTGGCTTTAGTTGAGGCTTCACTTGTTGTGTCACCAATTGCTTGGTTGGGCACATTGAGGTAAGATGACCCCAAGTGCGGCACTTGAAGCACTTCACATGCCTTAGCCTCTCTTCTTCTTTCTTCAACTTGAGATTTTCTTCATTGGGGCAACCATTTGCAAGATGTCCCACTTCATGGCACTTGAAGCACATGAAATGAGAGAGCTTCTCTTGTTCTTGCTTCTTCATCTCTCTTTCATATCTTCTCTTGCCCCATCTTTTTCCCTTGATCTTGCTCTTGTTGAAGCCAATGCCACTTATGTCATTGTGGTTTTCTTGATGATTGACTTTGCTAGTCTTGAAGCCGACTCCACTCTTGTCACCAAAGTTTCTTTGAGTCTTCAACATATGCTCAAAGGTGACTTGAGAGTTATAGCACCTCTCTAACTTGTTGCTCAATTTCTTCACTTGTTCATTAAGCTCATTGTTCTCCTTCAAAAGGTTAGTCTCACAAGACATAGAAGTAGAACAAGCATCTATTTGTGAAGAGCATGGCATATCTAATAAATCATCACAAGAGGTGGATACATGCTTTTTGCCTACATCATAAGGGTTAGCAATAATATGTGATTGATCAATTGACCCATGTGATGAACTCTCATTATTTTTAAGTTTCTTTGTAAATACTTTAATGAGAGAAGCATGTTATTCTAATAATTCATCATGAGATGCAAGTAGTGTCTCATGATTCAATTTAAGCTCATCAAGTGAAGATTTATATGCATCAAGTAATTTCTTATGTTCTTCACAAGAGTTCTTTAGAAATGAGTTTTCATTTTCTAATTTCAATGTTTTAGCTTTCTCATTTTCTAAAGACATGGTCATGCTAGCAAGTCTACTAACAAGCTCATCATATGAATCAACATGATCAACCACATCATCATTTGATACCTTGGTGTCACCTTGTGACATGAGACAATGTGGTGTAGTGGATGGGTTTGTAGTAGCATCATCATGGCATGAGCATGAACCATCATCACCATCAAGTGTGCTTGGGGTAGCATCGTCACTTGCAACACTTGTGGCACCATCATCAACCTTGTCAAGTGAACTTGTAGTTGATCGATCATCATCATCACTTGACCATGTGTTGACACAAAATGTGACGCACTGTGCCTCACACACAGCAAGCCGGAAAGCGTGGCTTCAATCGGGTTCTCGGGTGCTTCGTGATCCGGAAGCGTGCCAGTCAGTTTGACCTAAAAACTAACAAGGGATAGAACAATTAAATGTCAAACCGGAACATGTCGGGTAATACTAGACAGTTCCTCATATACGGCCCTGAAGCCACTTACAACGACATACAGCTATAAAAAGCTGTCTGCCAACAAGTTTAAAAAAACATTCGGCTAATCGTAAGATGAATGCACATAAAGGCCTAATTGCCGAATACATGTACATGGGAAGACATGTTTGAACAAGTGAAATTAATTATGAGTTAATGCATAACCAAACTCAGCAGTCCAGCCGAATTAGGGTCCATGAGGAAGGAACATGCAAATAAATACACTTAAACTAATCTAAAACCTGCATCTGCCGCACGACACCTAGTTTCGTCAAAGCTTAAACGTAATTAAAATGCATGAACCCACGACATGTGACAATCTAGATCAAAATAATTCAGCCATTACGAGCGTATTATCTATTTGAGAAGGTAATACGAAAATAATGATCATTGAAGCACGAATAAAACCATAAGAGAGGGCCGAACAACATCGATCTAGATTGGGCAGAAGTGTGTTACAAATATATAAAATATTTAAAACATGCAACACTAGATAACTTAATGAATCTATTTAGATTTGTCATATCTAATAGAGCCGATAACTATCTTGCTTTCACTAAGCATATTGAGCAAACGCCTGCCGCACGGTATCTACTCATAAACGAAGCATAAGCGAAGACTTCTTGATTGTTAAGCAAAGATCCGCCGCACGATCATTGAAAACAAACAAGACTACTTGCATCACGTCTAAATCCACCGCATGATACTAAACATGATAACAAGGTTGTCGGAACTTACGGAGGTCGACGGATCGATGACTCCTCTCGAAGAACTCGACGACACGACAAAAGGACTCGAAAGTTGGCGCGGGGCCGGTTGTATTGATTTGGTTGTGAACCCTTATTACAATGGTCGAGGGTCAATATTTATACCCTGGACAAAACACGAGTCCTAGAGGACTACGATTCACAAAGGAACTTTTAAACAAACTTGGAAACTTACGATTCCTTACCCTAAACTTTTAGATTCCTTTATTATTACAACTTTCATCTTTCCGATCGGCCTCACCTGCCATCTTCTATTTTCCCGAATGGAGTCACCGCCTTCCGGAATAACCGACCGCACAAGCAGTTAGCCGACCGCCTATTTCGTTTGCCAAACACCTTTCTTCCCGCATGCGGGTCCACCTGTCATCCTCCAGAATCGACCAAAATCCAGTGTTAACACATGCCCCGTCACTTTCGGGATAAAAGTTGTTTTATTCTGAAATTGACCACAAGCTCTTTCTTCCTCCTAGGTCAGCACCGTTCAATACCGCAGCCGCTGCCCAAAAAATTCAATCTTTCAGCGCAATCTCGGACCCACTTCGAATCTTCAATGGCGACCCAGGATGAAATTCCAGAGGTAAACTTTACTTATATTCGGCACTTTCATTTGATCCTCCCACTCCTCTTTTGATTTATTCCTCTTTGATTTCAATCACCTTCTAAAGGAATACAAGAACCAGATTTTGATCCCCTATGCTGCCAACCTCGACTCCTATTTCCTCGGCCTAATGGGAAATCCTGACCCTTCTGAAATTATCGAGAAGGAAACCCAAAGAATTCCTTTCAAATCTGGGATCACCTCGCCAAACCGATGGCCAAACACGTTCAAGAATTGGCCATTTCCTCCAATCACCGGATGGCGGAATTGGTACAGGAGAATGCTGGATAAAAGTAGCAGCCATTGGGAAAGTCAAGACATCAGTCATTGTCTGGAATTATCCTTAGCAGAAACACCCAGAAATGATTTCCTTTTAATAGCAGCTTCCCATTTTTGGTCTGACACTATTAATGCCTTCATCTTTGGTCATGGCATGATGACCATCACTCTAGCTGACGTGTTCATGATGACTGGCTTGAACGTGTCATTGCCAGTATATCCTTATAAGTACAAAAGCAAAAGTAATCAAAGAGCCGTCAGCTCCGGATGTGGATGGGTCAAACATATCCAGAACTACATGAATGCATCTGGCACCATCTCTGACAAAGAGTTGAAAGCCTTCATGAATATGTGGCTATGCAGATTCATCTTCTGTGGAAAATCCAATGAACCAACCCTGAATCACATGGTAATGGCTGAAGACTTAGCTGCAGGCACTCAGATCCCACTAGGCAAATATCTCTTAGGGTCTGTTTATCATATGATGCATCAGATTACTCTTCAGATGCGCCAAGGTGGAGAAATCTCTTGTGTGAATGGTCCTTGGTGGCTAGTTCAAATGTGGCTTCAGCTATATATGCATCAGATAACCTCTGTGAGCCTCTTCAATCTAAGTTTTCCTTCAGTTAACTATGCTGAAGGTAGTACAGCAAAGGTTAAGGCTTGTCAGACTTATGAGGAAGCAGCATCATCTATAAGCATTGACATAGACATCGGTCATTTCTTCAAGCTATTTTTCAAAGGATTCGGCAATGTGCTCTAGTTTCCTTACAGAGAAAATGAAAATTTGACTTTGCCCTGCAAGTTTAGTTATGAAATTGGTTGTTCAGGTCAAGAATCCACAGAGATTTTCAACTCCTTTATCAAACCTTGCACTCTGCCAGCCGAATTTCATCATGGGAGGTTAGTGCAGTCCACCTATGAATTCTACTATCCAAATATGGTGGCCAGACAATTAGGATGTGGCCAACTGCCTCCAAGATTCCTCTTCTCAATAATCATAAAGTCAAGGGAAGTAATAACAGAAAGAATGGAAGCTAAGAAGATCTTTGAATTAGGATGAGAATTGCCAACATATGAACCATCTCCATTTGGGCTAATAGATGTTGCTCATCCCTTCTTCGTCTCTTGGTGGCAAGAATGGCATGCTCATATCTTCAATATGTCAGTTCATTCTTTATGCAAAAACTTGCAACCTGACTTTGCTTCTGATAGCGAGGTAATTTCATTATGCTCATCATTTCTTGCATCCTGAATCTACTTCTTATTTTAAAATCTAGTTATGCACAGGATCTTGAGTTTACTCCCCCAGCCAAAGCAATCCAGTACTATTCGGCTGGTCCCAAGCCTGCTCTGGGGTTTGATGCTCCAAACTTAAAGGAATTCATGAAAGCTCCTGTAACTTTGGATTTAGCACCTTTAAAGGCACTCATGAAAACTCCTGCTACTTCAGCTGCTGCATCTTCAAGAGGAAAAAGCAAAAGGAAAACATCTGACAATTTTCTCTTACCCAAGAAACTAAGGACCAAGAAAGCTAGATTATCTCTTAAGGCATAAATCTTTTATTTTCTTATCAGGTTAACAACCTCACTTAGCAGTAAACCTGACCACCTCTATATTTATTGCTTCCATTGCAGCCACAAGTCGAAATTCCCACACTGGGCAATACCTCAGCGCCTGCAGAACCAACCCCTGAAGTTTCTACTGAAGATGAAGAAATCCATGATAGCGAAACTTCAGAGACTCATGAAGCTAAAAGTTTAAAAGCTCACAAATCTGATGAAACCATAGGTAACATCGTTCAACCAATTCCCCTTTTTCTCTTTCTTCCTAAATAACACCTATCTCTTGTGCTTATTATCATTTACTTTATTGAGAATAGATGACATCTTAGATGAACTGGCAAGGGAAACTTCTCCTGATCAAGCCCCAGACCCGCCTCTTCTGAACCTTCAATCAAGTTCTCCAGCAAGCCAGGGTATAATCCATCTTGATGATCAATCAGCCCAACAGGTAATGCCTTGTCTCACACTGTATTTTAGCAAAATTACCCAATCGGCTAACACCTTCTTTCTTCTCTTTTCCTTAGAAGAACATCACTAAACTGACCACCAGCTACTCCTTCTCAATTGAGGACTACATCATTGAGAAAGGTGAAGAGATCACTTCTCATCAAACCTTATCGCTGGAAAATCAGGCTCGGCTAAAAGAGGTGATCATTCTACTGAATAAGGATACCATTAGTCTGGTTCAGGATGCAGACCAGATAAAAGACCTCCTTGAACTCATTGATCAAGATATCCCCTCTGCTCTCAAAGCTTCCCTAGAATCTACAGCCCATCTTGATGACCACTTTGCTATGGTGAGAAGGGCAACCAAGAACATATCTTCGAGGGCTGCTCTGCAGAAGGATAGATCTTTGAAAAAACTGGAGATTAAAGATCTTCACTCTCATATCCAGACTACGAGAAATTCCTTGGCAACCTTGGAGCCTGAACTGAAAGCCATGGAGGATGAAAAAAGCAGACTAGAAGCTCAACTAGCCGAACTGAATGCCAAAATTCAGTCTCACAGGGCCCATATAGCTAATTTGCCGAAGAACATAGAAGCAGCTTCACTAAAGATAGCTTCGACCATCAAAGAAGATCAGCAGATCAAAAACAAGTTATCCAGCATCCAAAGTTCTGAAGATGAAGATCAAAAAGTGCTGGATAATGTTAGCCGAATCAGAACTGAAGCTATAGAGGCAATCAATGATTTTCTGAACAAGTAGACACTGGGTTTGTAATAAACTTAAGTGTGATACCCTCTGTCTTTTAACCAATCAACTTTGTGTTTACATATTTTCATTTGTTTGAAAAAGAGTAATCAGCCTTTTCCCCTTAAATTACTCAATTAGAATATAGCCGATTGTCTCCATTCTTCTGATAGCCGAACGAATCCAATTTAAATATTGTGAGGGCATAACCGAACAATGTTGGCTCCAACAAAATCAGGGAGATAGCCGAGCGACATTCGATTTAACCCATGCCTGGCCCAGCCCAGTAGCGGCCCAGCTGAAAGGGAAAAACCCTACTCCACCGTTCGGCATTCTCGCCCCACAACTCCATGGAATTCGCCACGATCCTTCGCTTCGGCTTATAAATAGACCCTTCCGTTAGCTTTCATCGCTATCTTCGCTTTAGTGTTCTCACATCCGTCTCCTCCACTTCCTTCGTTCGATTCATTCCATAAGAAAACCCTAACCTCCATCAAAGCAAATGACGAACAGTGGCAATCGTGGCAAGCGCCCTGCCGACGGAGAAGCTGAAGGAAGCAGAGCATCGCGCTGCCGGCGTCGCGGGTACGATTCGGCTTTTTGCCCCCTTTGCAATTTCCTTGTTCATCTCTTAGTTTCAATCTTTCCTTCCTCATTCATCAGGATAAGGGTCATCAGCTCCAGCCAATATCATCTCCTTCCTCCGGCGACGGCAACTCAACCGGGAACTCCATCATCCAGCTCTTCTGGATCTTCCAGCTCTTCAAGCTCTTACCATTCCAATCCTTGGGGCCCGGCAGAACCAGCAGATGCACACCATCCATACTCTCATGAGGAGGCGCTCAAGTTTCGCCAGGAGAGGGACGAAGCCCGGGAGGAGCTAGGTGACGTCTCCAAGAAGTTCGGCATCGATCAAGCCGAATGGGAGGACCAGCGGAAGCAATTCTACGGCGCCATCACCGGTTTGATATCCCCATTTGGTTTTATCATTCTGGCTTCCCTTGCTTGCTGATCCATTTTTCCTTTTCTACCCAGCTCTTTCTGCGGAGAATGATCGCTTGAAGGCGGCGGCGAACAAAATTGCCGACAAGGTGAATGCCTAGGGGGAGACATCCGAGGCACGCCTTGATGCTGTGGACGGCCGCGTTGATCAGGCCGTCATCCAAGGTGTGCACCTTGGTGTTTCTCTCGGGCTGGCGGCAATGACCTCTCGAACCAACGAAGACTACTCCTTCCAGCCAATCGGCTTCGCTGGAGGACGCCCGGATGAGATCGACGACATCGATGAGCGTCTGGAGGTCTACGATGATCATGCCGTCGCCCTTGCCGAATCCACACATCCCCAATCCGTCCTCAACAAGTTATTTGAGGAGTAGTTTGTATTAGGATGGACTTCTGTAAATAAACTTGTCTTTTGGAAGAATACTTATTTCTTTGATCCTTTTTGGTAAAATTCTGCATGCGACTGTCAGAAAACGCTGAGAACAATCCGGTCTTGCATAAACATCCTTGTGCTAGAGGCGATGCAAGCTGCATCGGCTATTTTGTGCTAAAGGCGATATGAACAATATCGGCTATTCTCAGTCTTATATCTGATTTTTAGGCTAAAGGCGATTTTCTCTTTATCGGCTTTTCTGATCTACATTCATGAACCAACCTCAACACTGGGGTAATACTTCTTAAGAAATCTTCCATTGATAGCTCTGGTAAACTCCTCCCCCAATAAAGTCTCCAATATGTATGCATTGCCAGGTACACATTCTACTATTCGGAAAGGACCTTCCCAATTTGGAGACCATTTGCCGAATGTTCTATCCCTTGTTCTAACTGGCAATATAGTTTTCCAAACCAAATCTCCTTCTGCGAATTGCTTCAGCCTAACCCTTTTGTTATAATACTTGGCAACGTGTATTTTATTCTTCTTAATATTTTCCAATGCCTTGAGACGAATCAAATGTAGATCTTCCAATTCATCCATCATTAGATTCTTATAATCCTCTTCCACCAATTCTTTCTGTAACACAACTCGCCTTGATCCTGACCGTAATTCCTATGGTAATATAGCATGATGCCCATAAACCAGTTCATAGGGAGACGTTTGAGTGGACCCATGACAAGCCATTCGGTAAGCCCACAATGCTTCATTAAGAACCAAGTGCCATCTCCTTGGTTTTTTATCAATCTTCTTCTGGATGATTTTAATCATAATCTTATTTGATGCTTCTGCCTGACCATTAGCTTGTGCATAATAAGGAGAAGAATTATACAACTTAATCCCCATATCTTTGGCAAAATCACAGAATTCTGAAGAAGTAAACTGAGTTCCTTGATTAGTTGTTATAGTTTGAGGAATCCCGAACCTGTGAATTATATGTTCCTTAACAAAACTGATCATATTCTCTGACATTACCTTCTTCAAAGGAATAGCTTCAACCCACTTGGTGAAATAATCCGTGGCCAAGAGTACAAATTTGTGTCCCTTACTAGAAGGAGGATTGACCTGACCAATTAAATCTATACCCCACCCCCTGAACGGCCAAGGCTTGATTATGGGATTCATAGCAGATGCTGGAACTTTTTGAATATTGCCGAATTTTTGACAATTGTGACACCCTTTGTAATATTCAAAATAATCCTCCAACATAGTCGGCCAAAAATAACCAGTTCTCCTAATTATCCACTTCATCCGATAAGCTGACTGGTGTGCACCACACAATCCTTCGTGAACCTCATACATCACTTTCTTGGCCTCTTCTTGACTTAAACATTTCAGCAATACTCCATCGACGGACTTGTAATATAACTGATCATCAAGGAATACAAATTTGAGAGCTTTGTACCTGAGTTTTCGGGAAACCTTTTGAGATGGATCTTTCAGGTAATTGGTAATTTCACATCTCCAATCACCATCTACTTGATCAGTATTTGAAACATTTTCTTCCATAGCAAAAACTTCCCGACTCTCTCGATATCCAGAAGCAGTTTGAGCTAACTTATTTGCTTCTTCATTGTATTCCCTAGGGATATGATGCAAGGTCACTACCAGGAAATTCTTCAAAAGTTCTCTACACTCCTTATAATATTCTCTTAACACACTATTCTTGCAATCATACTGACCATTCAGTTGGTTAATCACCAACTCAGAATCCCCAAAGATTTCAACAGCAACAGCCTTTACTTCTATAAGAAGCTGAAGCCCTCTAAGCAATGCTTCATACTCTGCTTGATTATTAGTAACATAAAACTCAATAGGAACTACATACTCAAAAGCTTTTCCTCGTGGGGAAATCAAAAGAATATCAGCACCACCACCTTTGTTATAAGACGATCCATCGAAGAACAAGGCCCAAGGCACAATGCTTATCACCTCAATAGAAAGATCCCGATGTTGGGTAATAAAATCGGTAATAACTTGACCCTTTACCGCCTTTGCCGATTCATACCTTAAATCAAATTCTGACAATGCTAAAATCCATTTGCCAATTCTTCCATTCAAAATCGGCATTGATAGCATATGTTTGATTACATCAAAACTAGAAACCACCACGCATTCGGCATTCAACAAATAGTGCCGAAATTTGGTACATGAGTAATACACACACAAGCAAAGCTTTTCTGTAGCCGAATACCTTGTTTCTGGGTCTAGTAGTTTTCGGCTAAGATAAGCTACGACTCTTTCTTTTCCTTCAAATTCTTGCATAAGGGCCGATCCTATCGTTAGGCTATCAGCCGCCACATACAACTTAAAAGGCTTGTCAAGTTGTGGAGGTACCAGCACAGGTGGTGTCTTCATATATTGTTTGATCTCATCAAAAGCCTTTTGTTGTATGTCACCCCATACAAATTTTTGATCCTTCTTGAGCTTTAATAAAGGAGAAAAGGGCAAAACTCTCTCTAATAGATTGGATATGAATCTTCTTACAAAATTGATTTTGCCTAACAATGACTGTAATTCTGTGAGATTGGTTGGCGGCACAATTTTGTCTATTGCTTCCATGCTCTTTTTCCCAACTTCAATTCCTCCTTTATGAACTAAAAATCCCAAAAACTCTCCAGCCGAAACTCCAAAGGCACATTTATTTGGATTCATCTTCAAGCCATGCTTTCTTGTGCACTCCAGAGTCTTTCTTAAATCGGCTAAATGTCCTTTATGATTCCTAGACTTGACTACTACATCATCGATGTAGATCTCTACAATCTTGCCGATCAGTTTGTGAAAAATATAATTCATAGCTCTTTGATAAGTTGCATCGGCATTCTTTAACCCAAATGTCATGACTATCCATTCAAACAAACCAATATGACCAGGACATCTGAAAGCTATTTTAGAAATATCTTCCATTGCCATAAAAATTTGATTATAGCCAGCATTACCATCCATAAAACTAATGACTTCATAACCTGCTGCTGCATCTACTAGTAAATCAGCAACTGGCATTGGGTAACCATCCATGGGAGTTGCCTTATTAAGATTTCTGAAATCTATACAAACTCTCATTTTTCCATTTTTCTTGTATACCGGTACTATATTTGAAATCCACTCTGCATACTTGCATGGCCGAATGAAGTTTGCTTCTATTAATCTTTCAACCTCCTTCTTTACATCAGCCAATACCTCCTCTTTGTATATCTTCCATGGAGGTTGTTTGTAAGGACGAAATCCAGGTTTAATGGGTAATCGATGCTCAACAATGGAACGATCCAATCCAGGCATTTCCGTGTAATCCCAAGCAAAACAATCTTTAAACTCTTTCAACAGATCTATCAACTTTGATTTATATTCTGGGTCTAACTTTGCACTAATATACATCGGCCTTGGCTTAGAATCATCACTAACATTAATTTCTTCCAACTTATCAGCCGATATAAAACCACGTCCCAACTTTCCTTTGTTGCCATCGACGGGATTTCCCATTAAAAATTACTATGAGAGCCAACTGCTTGGATCGGCTGTTGACCCTCGCTGAAAACATTTACAGGACCTTCTTTCCACAGTTTTCTAGAGAAACAATCGATGCCTTCATATTCCCAGTAGGTAGATTCTGTGGCAGCAACACTTACCGAATCGTCAGCATGCACAACTTCAACATCATCTCCAATCCATTGAATGAGAATTTGATGCATGGTCGAAGGAATGCAGCAATTAGCATGGATCCAATCTCTGCCCAAGAGTAGACTATATGCCCCCTTGCCATCAATGACAAAAAAGGTAGTAATCAGAGTTTTAGACCCAATAGTCAACTCGACATGGATAGCACCTCGGGTATCAGAAGGATTGCCAGCAAAGTCCCTAAGCACCATGTCAGTTTTCAACAATTCTTCATTAGTCATCCCAAGCTTTCTGAAGGTAGTATAAGGCATGATATTGATAGCAGCCCCTCCATCAACAAACATCTTGGTCAAAGGCTTGCCATTGACATATCCTTTTAAATAGAGTGGTCTTAAGTGACGATTCTTGATTGGTTTGTCAAAAACAGCCTGCTGTGTTAATACAAGCTGAGCCATCAAATCCTGACATTCACTTTCATCAAAATCAGAGTACACCTCTTCTTGGACATCTTGGCTTTTGGGAGCTATAAACTCTGATGGGAGGAAGAAAGCCATGCAAGCATTAGCCGAAGGACCACATCCATCAGGCTTCTTTTTAGGACGCCATATTTGCTTTATTTCGGTAACTTCCTGTTCCAACTCCCTATTCCTCAACCGTTGCACTCTTCTTTTCTGACTTTTCCTCAGGCCTGGAGGACACCACTGTCCTTTTTGCCATACGTATCTATAGAAATCAGCTTCTTCATCCTGCACTCTATCGTCCCACCTGGCGTGCCAAAAAGTGTGTTGACACAAAATGTGACGCACTGTGCCTCACACACAGCAAGCCGGAAAGCGTGGCTTCAATCGGGTTCCCGGGTGCTTCGTGATCCGGAAGCGTGCCAGTCAGTTTGACCTGAAAACTAACAAGGGATAGAACAATTAAATGTCAAACCGGAATATGTTGGGTAAGACCAAACAGTTCCTCATATACGGCCCTGAAGCCACTTACAACGACATACAGCTATAAAAAGCTGTCTGCCAACAAGTTTAAAAAAACATTCGGCTAATCGTAAGATGAATGCACATAAAGGCCTAATTGCCGAATACATGTACATGGGAAGACATGTTTGAACAAGTGAAATTAATTATGAGTTAATGCATAACCAAACTCAGCAGTCCAGCCGAATTGGGGTCCATGAGGAAGGAACGTGCAAATAAATACACTTAAACTAATCTAAAACCTGCATCTGCCGCACGACACCTAGTTTCGTCAAAGCTTAAACGTAATTAAAATGCATGAACCCACGACATGTGACAATCTAGATCAAAATAATTCAGCCATTATGAGCGTATTATCTATTTGTGAAGGTAATACGAAAATAATGATCATTGAAGCACGAATAAAACCATAAGAGAGGGCCGAACAACATCGATCTAGATTGGGCAGAAGTGTGTTACAAATATATAAAATATTTAAAACATGCAACACTGGATAACTTAATGAATCTATTTAGATTTGCCATATCTAATAGAGCCGATAACTATCTTGCTTTCACTAAGCATATTGAGCAAACGCCTGCCGCACGGTATCTACTCATAAACGAAGCATAAGCGAAGACTTCTTGATTGTTAAGCAAAGATCCGCCGCACGATCATTGAAAACAAACAAGACTACTTGCATCACGTCTAAATCCACCGCATGATACTAAACATGATAACAAGGTTGTCGGAACTTACGGAGGTCGACGGATCGATGACTCCTCTCGAAGAACTCGACGACACGACAAAAGGACTCGAAAGTTGGCGCGGGGCCGGTTGTATTGATTTGGTTGTGAACCCTTATTACAATGGTCGAGGGTCAATATTTATACCCTGGACAAAACACGAGTCCTAGAGGACTACGATTCACAAAGGAACTTTTAAACAAACTTGGAAACTTACGATTCCTTACCCTAAACTTTTAGATTCCTTTATTATTACAACTTTCATCTTTCCGATCGGCCTCACCTGCCATCTTCTATTTTCCCGAATGGAGTCACCGCCTTCCGGAATAACCGACCGCACAAGCAGTTAGCCGACCGCCTATTTCGTTTGCCAAACACCTTTCTTCCCGCATGCGGGTCCACCTGTCATCCTCCAGAATCAACCAAAATCCAGTGTTAACACCATGAGGTGGAGCAATCTTTCACAATCACCTAATTGTGATCATGCTCGACACCCTCACGCACCTCCTTCTTGGGCTCATCCTCCTTCTTGAATTTGCCATCGTCCCATGTGGAGGAATCACTGAAGGTTTCCTTGATGGACTCCCATATCTCACGAGCGGTCCCCTTGTAGTTTACTTGCTTCATCAAATCAAAATGTAAAGCATCCAATAGAAAATAATAAGCATGTGCATCAAATTCATAGAGGACTCTTTGAGCTTTGGTTAGAGTTCTATGATCCAAGACATGAGTGAGACCACTAGTGACAACCCACCAAAATTTAGGTCCCTTTGCATAAAAATGATCAAGCATGTGATTTTTCCAAAGTGCAAAATTTGTGCCATAAAAAATGTGTGCGTCACAAACATCTAGCCCATTAGACGCCATCCTCTCGGGTCGGTGAAGACCATAAATGAGAGATCGGGCTCTGATACCACTTGAAGGGTCGAGATGGCGGACTAGAGGGGGGGTGAATAGTCTTTTCTAAAATTAATCGTGTCGGCTAACTGAAACAAGTGTGGAATTATAACTATTGGTCTAGCCAAGACTATACCCCTCTATCTATGTTCTCTAGCACCTTCCAAAGATACTAATCAAGCAATAAAAGTGCCGAGCTAGCTAGAGCTCATCTAACCAATTCTAGGAGCAATGTCACACAAACCTATGCCTCTAGTACTTTAAGCAACAAGGGAGCTCCTACACATGCTAGTAAGCAAAATCACTAAGCCAACTAAGCTCACTAGCAATGCTCAATAACAAGGCAACCAATGCCAAATTAGAGAGCGCAAATACTTGGCTACACAAACTAAGCAATATGATTAACAAGGTTACACAAACCAAATTAGCCACGCACGGGAGCTACTTCTATGCTACACAAGCAAGAAGGTAACTAGTAAGCTACACAAGCTAACTAATTACAAGAGCAACAACACAAGTTTAATGTATATGAAAATAATTGCGAGCTTGTCCAACGGGGATGCAAACCAACGGGAAGAACAAGGTTGACACGATAATTTTTCTCCCGAGGTTCACGTATTTGCCAATACGCTAGTCCCCGTTGTGTCGACCGCTCACTTGGTGGTTTGACGGCTAATTGGCATCACCTGCCAAGGCCGCACGTCGAGCGCCGCAAGAACCTACCCCAAAGGTGAGGGTAGCTCAATGACACGCTCTACTAAAGTTGCTCTTTGTGGCTCCCGCGGGGCGAGCACAATGCCCCTCACAAAAGCACTTCTCCGAAGCGCCGCACAAGCTTCTTGCGGGCTTCCACGGAGACCATCACCAAGCCATCTAGGAGGTGGCAACCTCCAAGAGTAACAAGCACCACCGGCTTGCAACTCGATCACCTAGTGCCACTCGATGCAACCTCATAATGCAATCGCACTAGAATCGCTCACTCACATAATCAGATGATCACTATTAAGTATGTGTGAGATGGAGGGCTCCCAAGCACTCTCAAGCATGGACACAAAGTCCCCCGAGGTGCTCAACCCCTGCCATGGCCGAAGGCCACTTCTATTTATAGCCCCAAGGGCTAAACTAGCCGTTACCCTTTCACTAGGCAACTGTTGGGTCGACCGGACGCTCCGGTCGTGTTGATCGGACGCTGGACCTCAGCGTCCGGTCACCCGATGATAGCCATGTGTCACCTGCGTTCAACGGCATTCTTCTGATCTCAATGCTCATCTTCTGATCAGACGCAGCAGCTTCAACTGACTGGACGCTGGACCCTCAGCGTCCGGTCATTTACAGTAAGGTACCGACCTTGATCGGACATGTCCGGTCGCATGTGATTGGACACAGCCTAGCGTCCGGTCATACTCTAGCTCCTACGTCACCATGCGTCAGCCTGACTGGACGTGCCTTGCCAGCGTCCGGTCACTTCTAGTGCCAGCGTCCGATGCACTCAGTAAGACTCTGTCTTTTCTGTGTAGGACACTCTGTCGGTGGAGTTTCTTCACCAAGTTGATCCACATCAACTCCAACTCCATCTCCTTTGTAAATGTGCCAACACTACCAAGTCTACACCACCATGTGTATGTGTGTTAGCTTTTCACTATCATTTCCCAAAGGATGTTAGCCACTCAACTTGCCACGCCACTCGATCCTAGCGATGATGGAAATTTAGATCACTCGAGTGGCACTAGATGACCAATATGCAAACAAGTTTGCTCCTCTTGATAGTACGGCCATCTATCCTAAACCTGGTCATAAACTTCTCTACACACCTATGACCGGTGAAATGAAATGCCCTAGGTTATACCTTTGCCTTGCACATTCCATTCCATCTCCTCCAATGTTGATGCAACACATGCACCAACATGATCAACAATGATATGATCTACTTCATATCATCACGTGATCATATTGGTTCATCGATCTTGACTTCACTTGCTTTTCACCGTTGTCTTCATCCATCAGCGCCAAGTCTTGCTCAAGCTTCACCGCCATGCGGTCCATCGCTCCAAAGCCTCTGACTTGCCCTTTACGCTTGCAACCGGTCCATCAAGCCAAGTCTTGTCTTGATCTTCTCCACCTTTGATCACATGACTCAATGTTATGTCTCATGTGTAATGAGCTCCCTCATCTTCACATGTGTGAGCTTTGCAACATCTCCAAGCCATTTTCACCTTCATGGCATATGTTGCTCACACACATGTACCTGTGGACTAATTACCTGTGTATCTCACATAAACACAATTAGTCCACCTAGGTTGTCACTCAATTACCAAAACCAAACAACAACCTTTCAACTGCCAAGAAGTTCACAAGCTTGAGGACAAATTCGATGGCCTTGAACTCAACCACATCCCCCGATGGCTCAACGAGGCGACCGACGAGCTGGCAAAGATGGCATCCAGCCAGGAGCCAGTCTCAGCCAGCGTCTTTTCCAACAATCAGCACAAACCCTCGGTACAATACGGGGAGCCAGGGGATGAATGGCCGACAACCTCACCCGACCCTCTTGATCAGGACTTGGGGGCTAGGCACCCATCAACCCCTTTTGATTCCCCTGGCCTAGGCCTAGGAGCTAGAGCCGATAGAATGCTGCCAGACCCAGGCTCAGGAGTCGACTCTCCATTGGCCCTGTCCGGCCTCGAGACCATGGAGATCTGTGAAGACTCAGTGATAGAGCTCAACGCCGGCCCAGCAGCGGAGCCTAACCCTCCTGATGACTGGAGAATGCCCTACTTCGACTACCTCCTCTGGGAAGTCTTACCAATAGATAAGATGGAGGCTTAGGGGCTCGCACACCGTGCCAAGTCATTTGTTGTCATTGAAGAAGCTCTCTACAAGCGCAGCCACACCAGGATCCTATAGCACTGTATCCTGACCGATCAAGGGAAGCGGCTGCTGGATGACATCCATGGCGGTGTTTGCGGGCACCACACCGTGCTAAGAGCCTTGGTCGGGAACGCATTTTGGCAAGGCTTCTACTGGCCAACTACTATAGCAGACACCGAGCAAGTTGTTCGCACCTGCGAAGGGTGTCAATACTATGCTCGACAGACTCGCCTACTAGCCCAGGCGCTCTAGACGATCCCCATCACCTGGTCGTTCATGGTCTGGGGGCTCGATATGGCTGGGCCTTTTAGAAAGGCGCCCGAGGGCTACACGCACCTACTTGTCGCCGTGGACAAGTTCATAAAATGGATAGAGGCTCGGCCAATCTCTGTGATCAAATCCGAGCAGGCCGTGCTGTTCTTCATCGACATCACCCATCACTTTGGGGTCCCTAACTCCATCATCACAGACAATGACACGCAGTTCACTGGAAAGAAGTTCCTCTAGTTCACCGATGACCATCACATCCACGTCGATTGGTCCATCGTAGGACATCCTCGTATGAATAGGCAAGTCGAGCGCGTGAACGGCATGGTCCTATAAGGTCTCAAGCCTAGGATCTTCAACCGGCTAAACAAATTCACCAGTCGATGGGTCACCGAGCTCCCCGCGGTGCTCTAGAGTCTACGAACAACCTCCAGTCGAGCCACCGGCTACACTCCCTTCTTCATGGTAAATAGCTCTGAGGCTGTCCTCCCGACCGACCTCGAGTACGAAGCACCGAGGGTTAGGGCATACAACGAGCAAGGATCCGAGGCATCCCTCGAAGATGCCATGGACCAGCGTGACGAAGCGCACGACGTGGCCCTCCTTTGCTCGGCTAAACACCAGCAGGCATTACGCTGATATCACAGCTGTCGGGTATGGGGTCGGGCCTTCAATGTAGGAGACTTGGTACTCTGCCTCTTCTAGAGTAACAAGGACCGCCACAAGCTATCTCCGCTATGGGAGGGTCGTACGTCGTCATAGAGGTGCTCCGACCAGGCACATATAAGCTTAAGACCATCGACGGTCAAGTCTTCACCAACACATGGAACATTGAATAGCTACATCGCTTTTACCCTTAGCCTTTTCTTTTGAATCATTGGCATGTTCAAGTAAGATCACGTTTCCAAATAGTAAAGTACTCCCCCTTATCAGTTTTGTTATCACTTCCTTGATTCTCAGTAACACTCGGGGGCTGATAGGGGGATACTCTTACTTAGAAACGCCTAACACATCTGACCCTTTCCCACATTAAGGACAGAGAAGCAAAAAGTCATGGAAACTAACTTTGAGTAAAGCCAGGCGGACTGCCAAAAACACCTACGCCCCAGCGGCTACGGTGCCTTTTGCTCCCTGGTGTAATCAATGTTTTTTCACCCACGACTCAAGCTGAACGGGCTCAATGTTGGAAGGGATCGGATCACTTCAACTTACTTTTTGTGCACATCATAATTCACCACAAGTGCATATCACAAAAAATGAACGATTAAAACAAAAAAGTACTTGTTCAAGTATAAGACTGACGGCCCTACGGCCCAAATTTACCAAACTAACTAACCCCCTAAGGGAGAACTATACTCTCAATCCTGTCCAACAGGTCCTGCGTAAGGGGAGCCATGCCATCTCCATCTCCTCTAGCTCCCGGGCTTCATAGCCAGGCGTGTAGCCATGGCTCATCGCCTCTAGATCGATGATGTCTTCATAGTGAGAATGAGCGATTGCGAAGGACCGATTGATGCTGACACGAAGGGCATTCTTTTTGAGCTAGCGCACCTGGGCCATGATATCCATGGCATGAGCCATGAGTGAGCTGGTCCCCTCCGACTGCACCACCTCAAGGTCGTCGCATACCACTCTAAGGGTAGCCTTTAGGATCTCGAGCTCATCACTCTCCGCCTGGAGGTTCCTTTGCACCTCGGTGAGGTCCACGGCCAGCCCGACAGAGACGCTCTCGGCCTCCAGCTTCCGGAGGGAGCTGGCTTTCTGTTGTGTGGCACCATGCTCAGAGCAGAGCCTCTCCATGGTCTGGATCAGCTTGTCCCGCTCCTTATGTAGCCGTTCGACCGTTGAAGCATCCTTGCTCGCCTTCTTCTCCAAGGCCACGACCTTCTCCTTAGCTCTTAGCTTTAGGTCCCTTTCGACCTCAACCTCGCCCAAGAGGTCGAGGATGCACTGGCGGTTTGAGGCCTCCTTCTGAAGGAGCTCGTCTCGCTCCTTCTTGACCTTGGCGGTTGCTTCATCATCCCGACGGATCCTCATCGATAGGGCCTCGAACGCCTTCTCGGCGTCCTCAGTGTCCTGACAGGCTTCAATCACCCATGTCCAAAGATCGACTGCCTCCTTGGCCAAAGGGGTCAGCTCGGCCACCTTCTGTTGAGCAGTGGTAAGTTGTGCCATCGCCTCCCCATGTAGCCACGCCTCCTCGATGAGGTGGTCCTAGATTTCCTTTTGGCGACGGAGGAACCCAGACTTCCCCTAGCGGTGAGCTATGAGGGAATGTAGGAAGGCAATGGTCAGAAGGCAAAAAAACACATAAAGGAGAAAGAAGATAATAAGCAAGACCAATCAATACTCGGTCGGAGGGAATGACGATGTCGTGAAGTGCACCCCTGTGGCAGAACCTCCTAAGAAATCGGGCCCACGTGCATCTATCATTGTCTCAATAGACCTCTGATAGCATACATGAGTTCCTAACAACTTAATAGGTCTGTTGGGTGTCCTCGGGAAACCTGAATCATCCACGAATCTTTTTCGAACAGGATCCCAATCACAGTCATTGCAGATTACAACATTTTATTCAAATATATACATCAGAGTAAAAGATAGCGAAAGTCTTACGATAACATAGTTTACAAACCAGTTGTTTTAAACTTACAATACCATAAGTGTCATACAACCATAGTAGCAGGATAATATTACATTAACATTATTTATCATACAATCTAGTGCCTTGTCCAAAGGCCATTCATCATTCCTCATCGTCATTGACTTTGAACACAGACATGCAGCAGGGACCAAAACAAGCCTACGCATGCGACTCACCTGCAACAAGGGTTAACAAACCCTAAGTACAAAGGTACTCAACAAGATTGACCCGACGTAAAGGGGGTGAAAGACTTTAGAGATGCAGGAGTTAGGGCAAGGTAAGGATGTAGCAAGATTCAAAAGTTCTTTGTCAAAAGCTTACTATTCTTGAACCTATGTTCAGGTTTTACCCCTAAGTCCTTTTAATTCATTATCTCAAGCTAAATGTACATTTCCCAAATTCCAATCCTTCTCAATTCATTCTTTTCTCATGTTTTAGTAATTCACCAGTCCTACATTGCTTCTGTAATGAAACGAGTCTCCATATCCGTGGAGCACCGGCAATTCAAATTGATTCAAGTCCCAGCTGGGGATTCCTTATCGCACGACATATATAGAACATAATCTTGCATATATCAACCTCGCTACCAGATCCTCCAATACTAAGCCGTCTCCATGCCACCTGAGAGCACAGCACACCTCAAATCCGACCACATTCTAGCCACGAGGGTACACGCTACTCCCACCATCTCTCCACTCCTAGTGCGTGGGCATTCGTCTTAGTATCAAATTAGCTGAGGTAGGCTTACCGGAGTATGTGACCAGTACTACAAAGTGTCTCGTTCAGAAGATCCACAATGAGTGGCCTTTAAGCGACATAGTCGGCAACATTACCCAACATTCAAGATAAGTCACCCGACTAGTCTCTAGTTCATTCTATCTTCTTTCTTTCTTTGGATAGTATGCCATCTTTGATTGTATCAAAACTTTTACTTTGAAAGCCTACCATAAAGCATACTAAACATTCTACGCCTTTGTAAATGAAATCATCTTCAAGGATGGTAAACAATTAACAAGGTAGGCAATGCATCAAGTAAGTAACATTTGAATAAATCAACTTAATGCAATAGGTAACATAGGTGATAAACTTTTCAAAGTAAAATGACCAAAATAAGATCAAACACTAATCTAACACTTAGGGTTTACTTTCATCTATTTTTGAATTAATTTGGAAATAAGCCCAAAAATGAACTTGTTCCAAATGACCTCAAAATTTTATGTAACCTTCCTCATGACAAATTAGTGTACCAAAACAAATTTCATAATTTTTGAAGTTATACAGTGGCCTACAAAAATAATGGAAATTGCATTTATCAATTAATGGACTAAATTTTTGAACATTAAAAATTTATTCAAATTTCAAGTTTCGTATTTTTAAACCATAATAGAACATGTACAGAAGCTACACATAATTTTTTAGAATTTTTAGAGCTGTAATTAATTTCCTATAAATTTCCAAAGTTGCTGCACTATTCAAAAATTAGAAATAACAAAACCTCACTATTCTCTCTCTCTCACTAACAGCCAGGCCCCGCTCATCAGTGACACAGAACAGGAATACGGCGGCGCTGCCATCACCGGTTAGCCAAAACGCGCCGGCGGTGATGCTCCGGCGAGGCAGACCGCACCCACATGACCTACACAACCCTGTGAACATTCCCCGACCCTCAAAACAGCAGCAAGCGTACCAGAGTGAGCTTTTCGCTGGCCATGGCGGCATGGGTGCAACGGCGCATGGCACAACCCCGACCACGGTGTGGTAGAGGCTAAAGTGGAGCGAGCATCATGCTCAGGAGCTCACCATGATCATGCCGGTGTGCTTGGTGAAGACGGAGACGGACTGGAACGTCATGGCCATGGCGAGGTTGATGGTGGCAGAGCTCCGGCCAGTCACGGGGAAGAACGCGTTGCGTCGGGCGATTCCGGCCAACCCAAGCGACGCGAGCAAGCCGAAGAGGAGCGCAAGGTCGAGGCGATCACGTTGGTGTAGCTGGGCACGACGGACGCGGTTCAACGGTGGCTACGGCGAGCGGCGGAGCTGATCGGTGGCGGAGCAGAGCAAAGGGAAAAAACGAAGGGCGACGGCGGCGGTGCTCCTATTTATAGCCGGGGTGAACGCGCCCGGCGTCGACAGCTCACGCACGAGCTCGCCACGGAGCTTGCTGCGTGTCAACGCATGAGAAAGCGGCGCAAAATGATCGGCGGCGATAGCTGCATGGCACCGGTGGCAAGCAGGGAGGTGGCGCTCGGCTGGATTTTGATTTTTGAAGTATTTACAGAATTGCCACTGCGTTTATTTTGCAAATTATTCACAAATTTTCTAAAGAAGTTGAAAATCTCCAAAAATGAAAGTTGCTCAACTTTTCAAACTTTACAACTTTGCTTCAAAGAATATTTTCAAATTCTGCCTCCATTTTGAAATTTGAATTTGGGGTGCATTTGAGCATTTGAATCATTTCAAAATTACTCCAAATTTTATATGTAAACTTGAAAAACTTTGAATACCAAAGTTGATCCTTATAAAATAAGCTTCAACTTTGCTTTTTGTCAGAACCCCAAATTCCAAATGGATTTTGAATTAGACAAAAGGGGCAAAAAGGACTTTTATGATTTGAATATGAATTCAAATTTGATTTGTTTACCTTTTTACTTTAACTTTGATTTTTGACCAGTAACATGGCCCATTAAGGTTATTTGAGTCAAATGACACATGGCCTCATATGATCACATAAAATTTGACCCTTGTGGTCATGATCTTTATTTAAAGGGTTGAATCACATCACATGAAATGCCAACTTATGAAATAAAGCTTATTTAGTGAATGCATTCAAAATTTTCTACTTTATAATTGCTTTGCAATGCACATGATGACATATCACGTTTTAGTGCTAGGTCAAAACACCAGAGGTGTTACAACCCTTCCCCCTTAAAGAAATCTCATCCCGAGATTTAAAACCTAAGGCTAAGTAATGGAAAAGGAAATGTGTCAAGCTAACATATCATAACTTTATTCAAAAGGCTAGTGAGGGGGTTTTCCATTCTGTTGACAAATGAGACAAGTTACAATATAGACAAGGTATTGCAACTAGATAGAAGCGAAGAAGTCAGGAAATTTTTCTTCTAAGTAATCCTCAGACTCCCAAGTAGCTTCATCTTCAGTGTGTTGATTTCATTGTACTTTGTAGAACTTGATTGTACATCTTCGAGTGACTCGATCTTTCTGATCTAAGACTCTAATGGGGTATTCGGCATAAGTCAAATCAGGTTCTAGTTCTACATCACCCAAGTCGACCACTTGGTTAGGTACTTGAAGACACTTCTTTAACTGAGATACATGGAAGATATCATGCACAGCTGACATGTGATCTGGTAGCTTGACGCGATAGGCGACCGGTCCACATCGTTGTTGGATTTGAAAAGGACCAACATAACGGGGTGCCAACTTTCCCCGAATCCTAAAACGATGAACTCCTTTCATCGGCGATACCTTGAGGTAGACATGATCTCCCGCTTTGAATTCTAGCGATCGTCTTCTCTTATCAGCATAGCTCTTCTGTCGGGATTGAGCTACCTTCATATTAGCTTGGATGAGTTTAACTTTCTCTTCAGCTTCCTTGACCACATCTAGTTCGAAGAACCAACGCTCTCCAGCTTCTGACCAATTTAAAGGTGTCTAGCATCTACGGCCATACAATGCTTCAAATGGTGCCATTTTAATGCTCTCTTGATGGCTATTGTTATATGAGAATTCAGCTAAGGGAAGGCATTCATCCCATTTAGAACCATAGGAAAGAACACATGCTCTTAACATATCTTCAAGAATTTGATTTACCCTTTCAGTCTGTCCATCTGTTTGTGGATGATAAGTAGAACTGTGGATAAGTTTGGTTCCCAAAGACTCATGTAGACTTTTCCAAAACTTAGATATGAACAATGACCCTCTATCAGAGACAATGGTCTTGGGTGCCCCATGCAGACTAAAGATTCTATCAAGATAAAACTTTGCATACTGTTCCGCTCGATATTTATCTTTGACTGGTAAGAAATGAGCTATCTTGGTTAGGCAATCAACAATAACCCATATTGAATTGTGGCCTGCAGATGTCCTAGGCAACCCCACGATGAAGTCCATACATATATCTTCCCACTTCCAAGATGGAACTGGCAATGAATGTAATGGACCTGCGGTCTTCATGTGAACCGCTTTGACTCTCTGACAAATATCACACTTAGCCACATATTGAGCTATTTCTATTTTCATTTTGGTCCACCAATATCTCTTTCTCTTTCTTAGATCATGATACATTTTGTTGCTACCTAGATGAATGGAGTATCTTGTAGAATGAGCTTCATCAAGAATCTGCTTTCGTAGCTCCAGACTTTTGGGTACTACCAATCTATCTTTAAACCATACGACATCGGATTCATCAATAGTGAAACATGTTGGTTTTCTAGATCTGACTTTATCTTTGATATGGGCTATACCCTTACTTTTCTATTGAGCAGCAACGATCTGATCTTTGATAGTGGATTCAACTGCAATATTGGATAGGGAACCTTGTTCTATGATTTGTAAATTTAGATGATCCATCTCTTGACATAATGTTCATTGCATAGGTTTCACAGTTAGACAATGGCAATGACTCTTGCGACTCAGGGCATCGGCAACCACATTAGCCTTGCCTGGATGATAATGCACTTCTAAGTCATAATCTTTGATAAGTTCTAACCATCTTCTTTGCCTCATATTCAACTCTGACTGAGTGAAGATATATTTCAAACTTTTGTGATCCGTATAGATATGACAGATATTACCCAATAAATAATGTCGCCAGACCTTGAGTGCATGAACAACAGTGGCTAATTCAAGATTATGGGTGGGATAATGTTCTTCATACTTCTTGAGTTGTCTAGAAGCATATGCTATAACTCTGCCTTCTTGCATAAGAACACAGCCAATACCAATTCTAGATGCGTCACAATAGATAGCAAATGGCCTCTCGATATCAGGTTGTGCTAATACTGGTGCAGTTGTCAACAACTTCTTTAATGTTTGAAAGGCCTTCTCACATTATGTTGACCATACAAACTTAGTTTGATTTTTTAGCAGTCCAGTAATTGGCTTCGCAATTCTAGAGAAGTCAGGGATGAACCAACGATAATACCCTGCCAACCCCAGAAAACTACGAACTTGATGAACAGTGGTAGGTGCTTTCTAGTTAAGGACTTCTTCTACCTTGCTCGGATCAATAGCTATACCTTCAGTAGATAACACATGACCCAGAAATTGTACTTCTTCTAACCAGAATGCACATTTACTGAATTTGGCATATAATTGGTGGTCTCTTAATCTTTGTAGAACAATGCGGAGATGTTCCACGTGTTCCTCTTTGCTCTTAGAATAGATAAGAATGTCATTAATGAACACCACTACAAACTTATCCAACTCAGGCATGAAAACTGAGTTCATCAGGTACATGAAATGAGCCGGGGCATTGGTCAGCCCAAAAGACATGACTAGATACTCATATAGACCATATCGGGTAGTAAACGCTGTCTTCGGCACATCTTCTCGTCTAATCTTAATCTAGTGATAGCCTGATCTCAAGTCTATCTTCGAGAACACCTTAGCTCCCGCAAGTTGGTCAAAAAGCAAATCAATTCAGGGTAAGGGGTATTTGTTCTTTATGGTGACTTCATTTAACGGCCGATAGTCAATACATAACCTTAAGGTTTGGTCCTTTTTCTTCACGAAGATAGCAGGGCATCCCCAAGATGATGAACTAGGTTGAATGAAACCCTTGTCTAACAACTCTTGTAGTTGAATCTTTAATTCTGCTAGTTCTTTGGGTGGCATCCTATATGCTCTTCTAGACACAGGTGCCGTTCCTGGTTTCAGATCAATTCTAAACTCTACATCTTGGTCTAGTGGCAGACCATGCAGATCATCGGGAAAGACATTCGTAAATTCATATACCACTGAAATTTTCTCGGCTTCTTCAACAGTAGTTGCACAGGCTATTTCAACTGTACTCTTAGGAAAGGGAAGTTGGATGAGAAGTTAGGTTTTGCTGTCAGGTGCATTTACCCTTATGGTTCTACGCAGGACATCTATGATAGCCCCGTGTTGGGTTAACTAGTTCATACCCATCTATATCTTGATCCTTTAATATCAGCATATTGGTAGGGAACTCATAACCTCCCAAATCAATAGGTACATGCTGAACTACCTCCCTTGTACAGATTCGTCCCCTGGGCGACTGTATATGATATGGTTCTTTCATTTCCCCAATAGTTATCCCATGCTTCACAACAAATGTACGATTGATGAATGTATGGGATGCACCAAAATCAAATAAGGTAATTACAGGATGCTTAGCAATGGGAAACATACCCATCATTATTGGTTCTCCTTCTAGAATAGATTCCACCTAAGTATAGAAGACCCTTCTAGTTTTCTTCTTAGCCTGACCCTTCTGGCTGTTCTGAGCATTGCCCTTGTACTAATTTTGAGCTTGAGTAATAGGGGCTTTAGGTGCATCGGGATTATTCTTCCTAGGATATGGACATTCTCGGGAAAAGTGTCTGGGTTTACCACAATTATAACATGGAAAATTGTGATTCTGGGGAGTAGCAGTGCGGTTTGCATTATTTGTATTATTTTGCTGTTGCGGTGCTTGATGAGGATAAGGCATATTTGTTACAGGGCGAATAAAGATTTGCTGCCTGCTTTGGCTTTGTTGTGGGCGGAATGGTGCACGGCCATGATTCTGAGGATGGTAGACTATCTTTTGACGCTTTCCACTCGACGATCCGAAAGCAGATACTCTCTTTTTCTTCGCCTCCTTGTGTCGGTGGTAATTCTCCTCTGAAGCGATAGCAATATTGACTGTCTCATGATAAGTTGTGTTGCCACAAGTTGCCATCATGGTCTGAAGTTTAGTGTTCAGGCCTCTAAGGAAATGATTCTTCTTCTTCCTGTCAGTATTCACATACTCTATAGCATACCACGACAGGTGATTGAAGCACCCAACATAGTGCATCATCGGATGCTCCCCTTGCTTAAGAGCCAAAAACTCTTCTAACTTCATGGTCATCACACCATCTGGAATGTAGTGCGCCTTGAAGGCATCCTTAAACTCCCTCCAGGTGATCTGGTGACCAGCAGGCTATACCGCGACCAAATTTGCCCACCAGGCACCAGCAGCTCCTCAGAGTTGCCATGCTGCAAACCTTGGTTTCTGAATCTCGGTACAGTGAATCAGCTCAAACTTTGCTCTATTGTCCTAAGCCAATCGTCAGCTTCTAAAGGCTCTTCTGCCTTAGAGAACAGGCGGACGTGTGTCAGTAAAATCAACATAGGTTGACTCATCATTTCCATTATTACGCGGCCACGATTAGGGTATGGTGCCTGTTGGTTCTGAGCCAATTCCCTTAACAACCTAGCATTCTCTGCCGTTGCATTGACGAGTGCGGCTATGGCATCTGCCATAGTCGAAGGCATTGGTGGAGGATTTGGGATATCATCATGTCATGCGAGCCACTAGCACCAGCTCGGGTGATAGGACGAGGCATCTGTTAGAGAAACACGTTTATTACATTATTATTTATTGAAAGCAGTTAAAAGGTTTCATGCTACAAAGGGTTACTTATTTAAATTACATGTCTTGTATCCCACAAGACAACCCTGGTTTACTAGGAAAGCAGTAAAGGAACTATTACTACTCCAGCTCTCAGTCATCGGCGTCCGTGCCCATACCGGACGAAACCTCATCTTCATCTGAGAAGTACACTAATCCTCAGGATCCTCCTCCTCTTCTTCATTCTGACTTCTCCTGGATCTACAATCATTTCTTCATCTGTAACTTCACCATCCCCATGAGGAGGATGAAGTTGAGCGTACAGCATGTGGACATTCTCATGAAGAATGGCATTGTCCATCTCCAGGTCTTCTACGTAGAACTCCAACTCATGGACGCGTTCATTGGCCGCATCCTCTCTGTCCAGGCTTCATTCCAGCTCCATGGTCATGGTGATGCCCCTTTGCATTTCCCAGCTCCTCTTGATCTTTGGCATGAGCTCGACGAAGAGTGTTGAGCTCCTTGGTAAGGTTCTCGATGTTGGCGGGTTGCTTGAAGATCCTTCATCTCCTAGGGTCTTGGAACTTCCTTCACCAAGCTCATGGTTTCGCGGTGCCAACTGGTGACGAGGGACTCCATGAGGTCCGGTGGACTTGCGTGCGGTTACTTGGTCTTTGCCATAGCCTGTAGAATTAGGGTAGGACTATAAGAATAGCTTGAGGATAATGGAGGTTAGCAAGAATGGGATTGACATTACTTACCCAACCACTTTAAGGGGAATTATTATGCAAGGTGTTCAAGCATGATGCATGAATCGATCTTACGAATCTAGGTACAAAAGATTTATATAATCATAAGTACTAGATTTTTAATACATAGGACAAACCTAATCATATTATCCGCCACGAACTTTCAAATAAGATAGATTGACTAGATCAAAGGTAAGAAGAAAGAAATTTGAACTTTAAAATATCAAGTTTACTTTCTTTGATCCAAATCAATTTGAAGGTTTTCCAAAGTAACCTACAATGATCTTAGATAGGAACTGCTCTGATACCAGCTGTGGCAGAACCTCCTAAGAAATCGGGCCCACGTGCACTATCGTTGTCTCAACAGACCTCTGATAGCGTACACAGTTCCCAACAACTTAACAGGTCTGTCGGGTGTCCTCGGGAAACCCGAATCATCCACGATCTTTTTCGAACAGGATCCCAATCACAGACATTGCAGATTACAACAGTTTATTCAAATATATACATCAGAGTAAAAGATAGCGGAAGTCTTAAGATAACATAGTTTACAAACCAGTTGTTTTCAAACTTACAATACCAAAAGTGTCATACAACCACAGTAGCGGATAATATTACATTAACATTATTTATCATACAAACTAGTGCCTTGTCCAAAGGCCATTCATCATTCCTCATCGTCATTGACTTCAAACACAGACATGCAGCAGGGACCAAAACAAGCCTGCGCATGCGACTCACCTGCAACAAGGGTTAACAAACCCTGAGTACAAAAGTACTCAACAAGACTGACCCGACGTAAAGGGGTGAAGACTTTAGAAGTGGGTTGGGGCAAGGTAAGGATGTAGCAAGATTCAAAAGTTCTTTGCCAAAAGCTTACTATTCTTGATCTATTTTCAAGTTTTACCCCTAAGTCCTTTTAGTTCATTATCTCAACTAATGTATTTCCCATATTCCAATCCTTCTCAT